>NC_054477.1:60377410-60686069 GCF_017639515.1 Carcharodon carcharias | reverse complement strand
AGGAGCTGGCTTAGTGTCCAGGCTCCCAGTCCCCCTGTCACACTGGCTTTGGGCCCCTGAGCTCACAGTCAGGGCGATGGTGTGCAGGTCAGAGTGCATACCCACAATGCCCCTCCAGGACAGTCACCAATCTGTCCATGAAGGAAGCTTGGCACTCTGCAGAGTGGGTGATCACAATGCACATGGCCTGGATGGATACTTCCACAGTCCAGGCCAGAGCATGCAAGCCCTTTGGTGTATTCGACAAATCTCAACTGATCTCATGCTGGACATCCAGCCTCTGCTGCCTTACAGATGATTCCAGAAATTCATCATCTGACTTGGAATCAGTCTCTGGATCACCTTGGACACTCTCCAATTGCCCGAGGCCTGCTCTGGCATGCTGACCTGCACACCTGCACACGCTCTCCGGCAGCTGCATGTGTGACTGTGAAGTGCCCTCACCACATTGTGCCTGCCCTTGCCCCAGTGTGCTAATCCCTGCCATGGGACACTGTCTGCGCTGGTGCTCAGGGCAGAGAGAGGGTTGACGGTGCTTCATGTGGGAGCTCTTCCTCATCCTTGGAGGGAAATGGCTGGCTGGCATCGACATCTTGATCTGCAGAAGAGGCTTCACCTGCACAACAAAGACAGAAAAAAGGCACTAGTTGGCTTATCAAAGCTTTCCACAACAGTGCAAGGCCGCACTGCTCAGCACCATTGCAGTCATGTGCAATATGTGATGTGACACAATGCAAACACTATACACACTTGCAGAAACATCAGAAGTCTTCCGCTCAGAAGCTTCCCTGGCTTTTTGCACTAGGATAAAGTTATTAACATTTGTTAAATCATGCCAAACATCAATCTGCCTCCTACTTGCCCTATCCCCTTTTGTTCTAGTTTCAGCCATTTGCTATCTCACCATACTCATGCCTTCCTCCAATCTCACCTCTGCCAATCGGCCTAGGGGATTCAGGTGAGGAGAGCAGGAGAACTTTCTCCTTGTACAGCGTTAGGATTGCAGCCTCAGGGACACCATCTCCAGTTCAGCCTCTCTCCCTGGCATTGTGAGCATGCTGCTCCTGCAAGTAGGTGTAAAATCGCAATGACGAACACTGTTAGGTTAATTAATGTCATCCCACCTAAGCATGATCAGCACAATGCTTGGCAGCCAAGACACTGTCCACCTTCCTCATCTGCCCAGGTTCCCTCCCACCCAGCCCCACAGCCCCTTCCACTGTACCAAAACAAAAAGTGCGCAGAGGCATCAGGTCTAAGGCCAATTCCTTTGCTGCACCATGCTGCCTTGGGCCTCCGAACGTCTCACAAGCCTCCAGCATTCGCAATGCTATGCTGTAGCTTCACGACACAAGGACACACATACTGAGGGCTTACTCACCCTGGCCAACCTCAGGAGCTCATTGAGCCTCTTCAGGCATTGTGTCAAAGTGTGACGCAGTACCCCTACACTCCTGACCTCTGCTGCAACCTTCTCCTAGGCTGCAGGTCTGATCAAGGGAGCTCTCCTCTTCCTGTCAGCTGGCATTAGTTGCTCACTTCTGGTGGACACAGCCCAGACGAGGACGCAGAGAGGGTCATCATCAAATCTTGAGGCTGCTTTCGACCTTTTTCCCTGCCTCTCCCCTTGCTATCTCACCTAGGCCATCCATGGAGGAAAGCAACCTATAACTAGACAGCTCCTCTATGTTAAGATCTTGAAAACATGCTCTTGTTCAAATTGAATGCCACCTTTGATCAGTGGTGAGAAACAACTTAGACTATGGACATTTCAGAGAAATACTAAAAACATTCACACTTACCTGAAACCCAGTCTGATACTATACCATGTTTATAATCCTGCAGATCTGTGTAAAATGCACATATTTGCTGGGTCACCTGACACTGCCTCATGCCAGGTAGCCCTTTAAATGGCTGACTTTGACCTCATTATGGGGTCATGGCCAACGACCTTGGACGTCCCACCCTCCCGCACTGACTGGGCAGAATGCTCACTCCCTTTGGGCCTCGAGGCCAGGAAACCCACCCTCTGGCCTGAATTTGAATAATTGCCATTTTATACGCCGTTCATGGACAGCGGGTGCGGGAGTCAGAAGGCTGCCCACCACGTCTGACCATCTTATTCACCCCAACATGTTTGTGACTTCGAGACCCAGAATCTTCACTCAGTGCAGAATGACTGTGTCCTCTGAGCAGGACTTGCCACAGTTGACTCTGCCTCACTTTGCTTCTCCTGCTCATTCGTGATGTGCAGCCCACCTTATGCTCCCCATTCTCATGTAGATTGCAGCCCAACTGAGGTCAGTGTGCCCGCGCTGGAGGAAGATGTGGAGGAATGACGTGACGATGCTGGACATCTTTTCCCATCGAGGTGACCAGCGAAGACTGTAATCAAAAAGCAATAATACAGCTGATGCTAGAAATCTGAAATGAAAACAGATAATGCTGGAAATCTCAGCAGGTTGTGGCAGTATCTGTGGAGAGATAATGCTTCAGTTCTCTGACTTTTCATCCTGAACTGGGAAAAGTTAGAAAGTTAATAGGAGCCTCTTCTCCCTGGCTGAACTTGTTCTCTCATTGAATAATTCCTTCTTTAACTCATCTCAGAGAACAAAGAACAAAGAACAAAGAAAAGTACAGCACAGGAACAGGCCCTTCGACCCTCCAAGCCTGCGCTGATCATATTGCCCATCAACTAAAATATTTTGCCCTTCCGGGGTCCATATCCCTCTATTCCCATCCTATTCATGTATTTGTCAAGCTGCCTCTTAAACACCACTATCGTACCTGCTTCCACCACCTCCTCTGGAAGCGAATTCCAGACACTCCTATCCTCTGCGTAAAAAACTTGCCCTGCACATCTCCTCTATAGTTTTCTCCTCTCACCTTAAATCTCTGTCCCCTAGTAACTGACTCTTCCACCTTGGGAAAAAGCTTCTGACTATCTACTCTGTCCATGCCACTCATAATTTTGTAAACTTCTATCAAGTCACCCCTCAATCTCTGTCGCTCTAGTGAGAACAATCTGAGTTTCTCCAACCTCTCCTCATAGCTAATAACCTCCAGACCAGATAGCATCCTGGTAAACCTCCTCTGCACCCTCTCCAATGCCTCCATATCCTTCTGGTAATGTGGTGACCAGAATTGCATGCAATATTCCAAGTGTGGCCTAACCAAGGTTCTATACAGCTGCAGCATGACTTCCCAGCTTTTATACTCAATACCCCTGCCAATGAAGGCAAACATGCCATATGCCTTTCTGACTACCTTATCCACCTGTGTTGCACTTTCAGTGACCTGTGGACCTGTCCACCCAGATTCCTCTGCCTGTCGATGCACTTAAGGGTTCTGCCATTTACTGTATGATTCCTGCCTGTATTAGACCTTCCAAAATGCATTACCTCGCATTTGTCCGGATTAAACTCCATCTGCCATTTCTCTGCCCAAGTCTCCAACTGATCTATATCCCGTTGTATCCTTTGACAATCGTCTTCACTATCTGCAACTCCTCCAACCTTAGTGTCGTCTGCAAACTTACTAATTAGCCCAGTTACATTTTCCTCCAAATAATTTATGTATACTACAAACAGCAAAGGTCCCAGCACTAATCCCTGCAGAACTCCACTAGTCACAGCGCTCCATTCAGAAAAGCACCCTTCCACTGCTACCCTCTGTCTTCTATGACCAAGCCAATTCTGTATCCATCTTGCCAGCTCACCTCTGATCCTGTGTGACTTTACCTTCTGTACCAGTTTGCCATGAGGGACCTTGTTAAAGGCTTTACTGAAATCCATGTATATAACATCCACTGCCCTTCCATCATCGATCATCTTTGTCACTTTCTCAAAAAACTCGATCAAGTTAGTGAAACACGACCTCCCCTTCACAAAACCATGCTGCCTCTCACTAATATGCCCATTTGCTTCCAAATGGTAGTAAATCCTGTCACAAAGAATCTTCTCCAATAATTTCCCTACCACTGATGTAAGGCTCACCGGTCTGTAATTTCCTGGATTATCCCTGCTACCCTTCTTAAACAATGGAACAACGTTGGCCATTCTCCAGTCCTCTGGGACCTCACCCATAGCCAGTGAGGATACAAAGATTTCTGTCAAGGCCTCAGCAATCTCCTCCCTTGCCTCCCTCAGTACTCTGGGGTAGATCCCATCTGGCCCTGGGGACCTATCCACCTTAATATTCTTCAAGACACCTAACACCTCCTCTTTTTTGATCTCAACATGATCCAGGCTATCTACACACTCTTCCCTAGACAAACTGACTGCTAAGTCCTTCTCACTTCCTCCAAACAAAAGGTGCTGCTATGGTTACCTGCATGGGTCCCAGTAATGCTTGCTTTTCTGTAGGTGTAGTAATCTGATGTGTAACATACCTTTAAGACAAAGGTAATGCAAGATCACATGATCTTGGTTCTCAATAGCAGAGTAGTGTGGGCTACCCCTGTAGTCAGTAGTCTTGAGTTAGAGTCTGAAGAGAAAAGATAGAGTTTTGAGTTGTAAGCACGAGTTCCTTTTGTAAATAAACAGAATGGACAGAATTTTGCATTCAGCATGCAGGCACGTGCCGGACACGCCGGAATGTAAAATGAAGCAGATGATGTCAGGTGTGCGTCCCAACATCATTGCGAAGTCGCGCGATATTTCATTCGGCAGGCGCGCGCCCAGAGTTAGCTGCTCGCCCACTGATAATTGAAAGGCCTATGAAGACCATTAACCAGGTAATCAACCTGAATTTTACGCTGTCCGTCCAACCTTATGGTTGGCAGCAGGCAAAAAGGCCACGAGCAGGATGAGGTTTCTTGAAGCTATTACAAATTAAATAAAAGGTTTCATTTGAACTTAAAAATATGTCCCATCTCATGAGACACAGTCACATGAGGGGACATGTTTCATTGAATTTTTCTGCTCTTTATTACTTTTCTCAAAAAGCGCTTCAATCTCAATTGAAACGCTCTTTCGCGCACATGCGTGAACTGTGTGCCAGGCCCGCTCGCTGAGTCCACCCAATGAATGGAAAATCCTGGCCAATGCGTTTCTTTTAAGAACAATCTAAAGATCTTCTCTGTCTTGGTACCAACTCAGTCACCCCAAAACAAGCCTACAGCCCGGATCCTTTAGCCCCAACAAACTGGGGCACTGGATCCAACAAACTGGTGACAAGAGTAAAAAGCAAGAAAAGACACGAAAGGACAAGGTAAAAAGCAAGAAAGAACGAAGGAGATCAAAAGAACCGAAATTGGGCTGCACCTCACACGGTAGCTGTAAGTAAAGAAAAGTTTCCTTCCTGATCATCAAGGCAATCCCCTCAGAGCCTTTTGACTCAACCTCAGACGCCTGGGTCTCATTATCTTGAACACCTTTCATTCTTCTTCCAGGTGAATAACATCGCAGGGGAGGAGATGAAGCACGTGATCCTCTTACAAAAACAAAAACAGAATTACCTGGAAAAACTCAGCAGGTCTGGCAGCATCGGCGGAGAAGAAAAGAGTTGACGTTTCGAGTCCTCATGACCCTTCGACAGAACATGAGTTCGAGTCCAAGAAAGAGTTGAAATATAAGCTGGTTTAAGGTGTGTGTGTGGGAGGCGGAGAGAGAGAGAGAGAGAGGTGGAGTGGGGGTGTTGTTGTAGGGACAAACAAGCAGTGATAGAAGCAGATCATCAAAAGATGTCAACAACAATAATACAAAAGAACACATAGGTGTTAAAATTAAAGTTGGTGATATTATCTAAACGAATGTGCTAATTAAGAATGGATGGTAGGGCACTCAAGGTATAGCTCTAGTGGGGGTGGGGGGAGCATAAAAGATGTAAAAATAAATAAATAAATAAATAAATATATTTTTTTTCTCTTTTTATAATGGAAATAGGTGGGAAAAGGAAAATCTATATAATTTATTGGAAAAAAAAGAAAAGGAAGGGGGAAACAGAAAGGGGGTGGGGATGGGGGAGGGAGCTCACGACCTAAAGTTGTTGAATTCAATATTCAGTCCGGAAGGCTGTAAAGTGCCTAGTCGGAAGATGAGGTGTTGTTCCTCCAGTTTGCGTTGGATCCTCTTATCTGCGTGTGGGAGTAGGACATATGGATTAATTTAGAAACTTGTTGGTACCCACTGCTCCAGATTCAAAGAGTTTTGATGACTTAGTGAACCTCGTAAAGAATCATTAAAGCCCAAGCCGTCAGTGATGATGCAACAGTTCGAATTTAATTCAAGGAATAGAGCCACAGGGGAGACAGTTGCTTGTTATGTGGCAATTCTGAAACAATTAACTGAATATTGCGAGTTTGGTACATCTATCATTGATATGCTTAGAGATCGTTTGGTGTGCAGTATAAATGAAGATGCGATTCAGAAGAGATTACTGTCTGAAACAAATTTAGATCTTCAGAAGACATTGGAAATTGCTCTGGCAATGGAAGGTGCAGTGCGAGACTCAAAAACTATACAGGGAACACAAAATGGCGCTGTCCTCCACATTGAGCGGGGAGTCTCAGCCAAAAAGAGAGCAAAAGTGAAAAGCTTTACTCAGAAATGGGAAGCAGCCACCACTAGCAGACAAATTAAAGGAGTTAACTTAGCAGCAAAAACATGGCATAAAAGTAACAGAGGTGGAAGCAGACAACCTTGTAATGAATCACAGTTTAAAAAGATCAAATGCTTTTTCTGTCGTTGAAATGGATACGTTATGAGACATTGTAAAGATAGAATCAGGCAGATTTTCAGACAAAAGCAAAAACCTAATGAGATTAACAGCATTGAAAAGCCTGAAGAAATAGATTCAGATATTTATTCATTATGTAATTTAGAGATAAGAAGAACAGAATCTATCTATGCAACCGTGAGAGTGAATGAGAGGCCTATCAGAATGGAGGTGGATTTTGGAGCAGCCACTATGCTGATAGGTGAGAATAGTTTTAATTACCTGAATCTTGGGGAACATAAACTAAATTTGGAAAAAACTGGTGCCAAATTGAAAACTCACACAGGAGAAGACATACAAGTCAGGGGCATATATAAAGTCCCAGTACACCATGGAGGTCAAACAGTGAAATTACCCTTGATGGTAGCAGCAAGCGAGGGACCTAGTGTCTTCGGACGAAACCGGCTGAAAGAAATTAAATTGGAATGGACTGAAATCTTCCAACTGAGGACTACTGGGTTATCAGAGCTGCTACAAAAATATGCCTCAGGTTTCAAGGATGAACTTGGAAAGATTGAGGGGCTATGAGCAAAAATTTATGTAGATCCGGAGGCAACACCAAGATTCATGGAGGCAAGACCAATACCCTGTGCAATGCAGGAAAAGATAGAGACCGAACTGGACAGATTAGAAAAACTGGGAGTGATACAACCAGTGCAGTTTTCAGAGTGGGCAGCTCCAATTGTACCTGTTCTCAAACCTGCCTGAAGCACTCAAATATGTGGGGACTGCAAATTAACAGTCAATAAAGTGGCTAAGTTGGACAGACACCCTATACCAAAAATTGAAGACTTGTATGCTAAACTGGTAGGTGGAACTGCCTACATGAAGCTTGATATGAGTCATGTTTATCAACAGTTGGAATTAGAGAAGGCCTCCTTGAAGTTTGTCACCATTAATACACATAAAGGGTTGTACGTACCAATACACCCTTGTACCTTTTGGCATATCTCCAGCTTGCACCATATTCTAAAGACTTGTGGGTAGTTTACTACAGGGACTGCCCCACATTGTAGTTTATTTGGATGATGTTCTCATGACTGGACTCACTGAAAAGGAACATTTGATGAACTTGAAAGAAGTTTTGAAGCGTTTTTCACAGGTTGGAGTGCGGTTGAAAAAAGAAAAGTGCACGTTCCAAGCGAAAGAGGTAACTTACCTAGGACACAGGGTAGATTGACAAGGTCTACATCCAGTTGAAGAAAAAGTAGAAGCCATTAGAGAGGTACCAGCGCTAAAGAATACATCCAAACTGAAATCATTCTTGTGGGTGATCAATTATTCTGGACGCTTCTTGCCTAATTTGGCGACAGAACTGGCATCACTGTATTACTTGCTAAAGAATGGACCATCAGCGATGGTCCTGGCAAACACCACAGAAAGAAGCTTTCACAAAAGTGAAACAGTTGTTACAAGCATCTACACTTCTTGTACATTTTTACCCAAGAAAAGAGTTCATATGACGTGTGACGCATCTCCCTATGAACTGGGAGCAGTGCTTCCCAATCGAATGGGTGAAATGAAACCATATTTCCAGAGAAGATACAAAATAACCAGCCAGGAAATTATCTTATTGGGGGGAGCACGAGTGATTGTTCCTCCAAAAGGACGAAAGCCATTGTTATCTGAACTTCACAGTGCACATCCTGGAATTTCCAAAGTGAAGGCAATAGCACGTAGCCATATGTAGTGGCCGGGGATGGATGGAGAAATAGAAAACTCAGTGAGAAGTTGTATGCAGTGTCAACAAGTACAAAAATGACCTGCAACAGTTCCATTACACCCCTGGGAGTGGCCAGGAAGGCCTTGGGCTTGAGTACACATCAACTATTTGGGACCTTTTACGGGAACAACGTTTCTACTTATCATCGTATAATAATTTTCATAATATTTTTCTGGTTTATTGTAAAGTAGATTTATGGAGTTGAATAGTTAGGTCTGTCTGTGTGTCTGATTTAATTACACTTGGAATCAAATAGACTGCAGGCTTTGACTCATGAAAACAAGCTAGGTACTTGACATGCTAATGAGTAAACATGGATGCTGGTTTAGCATATAAGGTGTGAAGGGAATTTGCGTTTTTAGATAAATGAAGGGGGATTAGGATTTCAAAGGGATCTTAGTCTGTTTACAAATAGCCAGTCAAGCAAGTTAAGGAATGCATTTATTTTTCCCAAGGGTTACTGACAATATATAGTGACAACATGAAAGTTTTTATGTTATGAGGGAGATACAGTTTCAAAGACTTATGAAACAATAGCATTTACATATTAAGAAGAGAAAAACATATATAGAGGAGAATGAGGCTACATGTCAGGAGAAGGCATTGTGAGATCTAACAGAAGTGCATGAAGTAGCCTTAATCAAGCCTCCAATATTTAAGCATAAGCCTGCTGTCTACGGAAACTGAAGCTGGAGTCAAAAGCCATTTGGAATTCCACTGTCCAGGGTATTGTGTTAATTTGTTGGATCGGTTTAAAAATCTAAAATCTATTTTTGGACTGTTGCCTTAAAGGGAGTATAACTGGGAGTCAGGTTAATTAGGGATTTTAGGAGTTATTATAGTAGTAATTTGTAGTTCTATATATATATATATACTTGAAATCTTTTCTTTTGCTAATAAATATTTTAACTTGGTTTTTAAAAAATCTCTAAAAGTCTTGGTGGGCTTATTACTTCTGAATTCAGTGCACACACCTCAAAATAAATACAAATTGTAAAACCGTTGTGATAGCACGATCAAGCTTCCCTCATGGATTTGATCTGCCTGGCACACATCATCTGCCACATCATTACAACAGATGAATCTTATCTTGTTTTTAAATTATGGCTTACCACTATTAGTATCAGGTATTTGTTGAGTTTATCAGTATTAGTAAAGCTTATTAGTATCGATAATGGTTTATTCATAGTGGTTAAGATTTATTAGCAGTAGCAAGGTTATTAACCAGGGAAATGGCAGGGCTACTTCAATCTCTAAAGTGTACGTCCTGTGCAATGTGGGAGCTCCAAGACACTTCCTATGCCCTGGATAACTGCTTATGCAGGAATTGTTGTCAGTTGCAGCAGCTTGAGAGCTTTGTGGATGGCACATTTATAGATGTGGTCACCCTGCAGCTTAAGAGTATGCAGGGAGAGAGGGAATGGGTGACCAACAGATAGTCAAGTAGAAACAGGCAGGTAGTGCAGGAGTCCCATGAATGCATTCCAATCTCCAATCAGTTTTCAGTTCTGAATACTGGTGAGAGTGGTGGTTCATCTGGACTTCAGATTCTGGAATGTGCAGCCAGAGCCAAGTCCATGGTACCATGAGGCCTGGGGTGGAAGGTGAGGGGGGTGGTGGTGGCATGGGGGGGGTGGGGGGTGTTCGGGGGCCTCAGCTGTACAGGGGAGTACCAGGAAGTCTGGAAGAACAATAGTGAAAGGTGATTCAATAGTTAGGGGAATTCAAAGGCTTTTCTGCGGCTACAGACGTGATTGCAGGATGGTATATTGCCTCTCTGGTGCCAGGCCAAAGATGTCACTGAACAGCCAGCATTCACGGTCCACATTGGTACAAAGGACAAAGGTAGAAAGAGAGATGTGGTTCTGCAGTCAGAATTTAGGGAGCTGGGTATAAAATTAGCAAGCAGGACCTCAAAAGTAGTAATCTCCAGAAAACTCCCAGCACCACAGGCAAGTCAGTATACAAATAAATGGATAAGGCAAATGACGTGTGGCTGGAAAGATGCTGCAGGAGTTGGGCGGAGTGCTTTAGATTCTTTGAGGCATTGGGACCAACTCTGGGGAGATGTACAGACCAGATGAGTTGACCCTAACTAGAGCCAAGACTAAGTTCCTTGTGGGACGTTTTGCTAGTGCTATTGAGGAGGGTTTAAACTAACTTGGCAGGGATGTGGGAGCCAGGATATAATGTCAGAGAGGAATACCAAGGTGCACAGAATACTGGGAAAGATAGATGGCACTAGAATAGGGAACAGTAAATTATTAGGTGGGGTCAGAATAAGGGAGAATCAGTGTTTCTGTGCATGTATGTGACTGCATAGAGCGTGGTGAATAAGATTGGTGAATTACAGACTCAGAGTACCTTGTGGAAATACAATGCTGTGGCTATAACAGAGACCTTGCTCAAGGAAAAGCAGGACTGGGTGTTAAGCATTCCTGGATACAAGGTGTAGGAAAGGAAGAAAAGGGATGGGGATGGCGGTGTTGATTAAGGATAGCATTGCAATGTTGGAGAGAGAGGATGCCCCAGAGGGGTTAAGAATCAATTTCATTGGAGCTAAAGAACAAAAACGGTGCAATTACAATGCTTGGTATTGTCTGTAGACCACCAACCAGTGAGAAGGATGTGGAAGAACAAATTTGCAAGGAAATTACAGAGAGGTGCAAAAATTATAGAGTTGTTACAATGGGGGACTTTAGTTATCTGAATATAGACTGGGATACTAGTAATGTAAGGGGCAGAGAGAGTTCCTAGAATGTGTTCAGGAAAATTTTCTACAGCAGTTTGTTTCCTGTCCAATGGGAAAGGAGGCACTGCTAGACCTGGTTCTTGGGAATTGGGTGGGTCAAGTGGATCAAGTGTCAGTAGGAGAACATTTAGAGGACAGTGATCATTGTATCATAAGGTTTAGGCTGGCTATGGAAAAGGACAAAGAACATCCCAGAATAAGAATAATTCACTGGGGCAAAGCCAACTTCAATGAGATAAGAATAAAACAGGGCCAAATGAATTGGAGTCAAAGGGCAAATAAAGCAGAGCATCCTGGACAACAGAAGAGTTGTAATTAAGATAAAGAAGAAAAATGTGCTTATGATAGATTTCAGGTAGAAAATACAATTGAGAGCCAGGCTAAATATAGAAGGCTCGGTTGGGGGGGGCTGTGTGGTGGTGGGCAGGTGGTGGTGGTGAAAAGACAAATAAGGGAAGCAGTGAGGGGAGTATGAAAAGAGACTGGCAGCCATCATAAAAGAGAATCCCAAAATCTTCCACAGACATATACAGTCAATTCCTGATTATCCAGAAAGCGCGGGGAATGGGTGGTTAACCAAAAATGCCAGTTTATGGATGGAATACAGCGCAGTACTTACAGCATGAACTTTTAAAGAATAAAGTATAAAATAATATGCAAGTACTGAGAGTAAAGAACATTATTCTTTTAACTTCTAATTTTCAACAGTACATTAAAAGATTAAGTATAAAATAATACAGTACACAAGTACTCAAGAAAACTAATCCTCAGCATTTCTTACAACTGTCCCTGAAGATGTAGAAGGTGTAGGAGATTGGGCTGTAGTACAAGCCCTGGGTGCTTTATTGAATAAATCCCTGCTGTGAGCTTGCCTATTTGCCTTCTGCCTTTTCTGCATCAGAGTGCAGAATGTGCACTTGTGTAACCTCTTATGCAGCGTAACAATTAAATTCCAGCAAATTTAATTAACGTATCAAAGTTAAAGCAGCATTAGCCTAAGTTAGTTTGTCCTCTTCACAGAAATCTTCTTTAGAGTCTTTTCAGTCTCCTTCAGCTTTTGAGGATTCACAACACTCTCCACAATTTCTGCATCAATGACATTATTCACAGTAAATTCACAGTACAGTATTTTTCTGCAGCTCCATGGTCAGCTGGTTTTTGTTCACCGGATATATCTAACCCTCTAATGCCATGTTGAAGTTTAAAGCACGAATGCCATCCACCAGAAAATGCACATGGTTCAGTCAATTTCATTCGCTCAATTTTTTTGGCCTTTTCTGTGAGCATTGAGCTGGAGATAGGGGCACCCTCCCAACGTTTCAACAAAAACCATTCATATAAAAAACTGAGTAGCTGCTCTAACGTAGGCACATGTAGACTGTGGCATCCTTTAACAGCTTTATTTTATTCATAACTAGCAAAATACTTCAGCAATTGTTCTTTCTGACTCCTGATATCATATATCGTGGATGAGTCAACTTTATATTATTTCATCAAAACCTTCCAATTCTCACCCTTTTCATTACATCTATAGATGCTGGTTTTCTGCTTTATTGTCAACACAACTCTTTTGTGCTTCTCACCTCGGCTTTTGTGCAGTTTATTTTATTCTGTAATTACTGGATGGGGTTTATAATTCACACAATAGCAAAAGTCAAAATTACAATGGCCGCTACAAACTAAAAGGACTACTAGCACCTCTACTGAAGCTTGCCCAGCAATACCAAAGTGACCTGGGGAGATCATGGGGTTTCAGATAACTACATAATTGCTTCCAGTTGGTGAAGTGACAATTCCTATTAGGGGACATCAGAAATTCCAGTTAGTTTGGAAATCAGATTGGTATAGTGCTGGATAACACAATTTACTGTAAATATAAAGGGTTGGTAAAAAGAGTAGGGCTAATTATGGACCAAAAAGGGGATTTCTGCATGGAGGCACAGAGTGTAGTTGAGGTAACAAAAGAATACTTTGCATCTGTCTTCACCAAGGACAAAATGCTACCCAGGCCATGGCGAAAGAGGAGGTAATTCATACACTAGAAGGGTTTAAAATTGTTAAGGAGGAGGTATCCGATAGGCTGTCTGAACTTAAAGTTGATAAGATACCTGGACCATATGACTTGCAAGGATACTGAGAGAAGTGAGAATGGAAATTGCGGGGGCACTGGCCATAATTTTCTAGTCTTTCTTTGACTCAGGGGCGGTGGCAGAGAACTGGAGAATTGCAAACATTAAACCCTGGTCCAAAAAAGATGTAAAGATAAGCCCAGCAACTACAGTCCAGTCAGTGCTGTTGATGTGGTGTACATGGACTTCCAAAAGGCATTTTATACATTGCCACACATAAGGCTTGCAAGCAAAGTTATAATTCATGGAATTAAATGGACAGTAGCAACATGGATAGCAAAATTGGCTGAGTGACAGGAAACAGAGAGTGGTGGTTAATGGATGTTTTTAAGGCTGGAGGAAGGTTTGTATTGGAATTCCCCAGGGGCCACTGTCAGGATCCTTGCTTTTCCTTTTATATATTAATGCCCTAGACCTTGGTGGACAGGACACAACTTCAAAGTTAGCAGGTGATACAAAACTTGGAAGCATTTTGAACAGTGAGGAGGATAGTGAAGAACTTCAAAGAGACATGAAAAGTTGGTGAAATAGGCAGACTGGTGGCAGATGAAGTTCAATGTAGAGAAATGTGAAGTGATTCATTTTGGTAGACAGAATATGGAGAGACAATACAAAATAAAGGGTACAATTCTAAAGATGGTGCAGGAGCAGTGAGATCTTGGTGTATATGCACATAAGTCATTGAAGATGGTAAGACAGGTTGAAGAAAGGTTAATAAAGCATACAGAATCCTAGGCTTTATTAATAGGGGCATAAAATACAAGAGCAAGGGTTGTGTTGAATTTGCACAAGACACTAATTTGGCCACGTCTGGAGCACTGAGTCCAGTTCTGGGCACCACACTTTTGGAAAGATTTGAAGGCACTGGAGAGAGTTCAGACAAGATTCACTAGAATGGTTCCAAGGATGAGGAACTTCATTATGAGTATAGATTGGAGAAATTGGGACTTTTTTCCTTGGATAAGAGACTGAGAGAAGATTTGATAGAGGTATTCAAAATGATGAGGGGTTTGGACAGAATAGATAAGGAGAATCTGTTCCCACTCATAAAAGAATCAGGAACGAGAGGGCACAGATTTAAAGTAATTGGCAAAAAAAGCAAAAGTGACATGAGAAAAAACTTTTTCATACTGCGAATGGTTAAGATTTGGAATGCACTACCTGAGAATATGGTAGAGGCAGGTTCAATTGAAACATTCAAAAAGGAATTAGACTGTTATCTTAAAAGGAACAATGTGGCAGGGTTACAGGGAGAAGGCAGGAGAATGGCAAGAAGTGAATTGCTTATTCGGAGAACCGGTGCAGACATGATGGGCTAAATGGCTTCCTTCTGCACTGTAATTATTCTCTGAATCTGTGATCCTTTCCAGTACCTCTACATCCTTTTTTATATTATGACAAGCAGAAGTGCGGTCTAGCCAGGTTTTGAAATAAGTTTGGTATAATTACTTTTAAACTTAATCCATCTAGAAATAAACCTGAATGCTTGGCTTGCTTGTATTATAGCCTTATTAAACTGCATCATTATTTTTAATGATTTGTGTATTTGTACACCCAGATCCTTTTGCTTCTCCATGCTATTTGTGTGCTTATTTTCCACATAATATGTGACCTCCTCATTTTCTTACTAAAATGTAACATCACACACTTATCGGGATTGAAATTAGTTTGCCAATTGTATGGTCATTCTAGAAATTTATTAATATCTTCTTGTAATTTGTTGCAGTTCTCTCCAGTATTGGCTATGTCCCCCAATTTGGTTTCACCTGCAAATTTAGGAATTGTATCCTTGATTCCAAAGTCTACCTCGTTAATATAAATTTTGAGCAACAGTCCAAGCACTGATTCTGTGGGACCCCACTTTCTACCTTCAGCCACACTGATTAACCATACTTTACCCTACTCTCTTTCAGTCTGCTAGCTATTTAATCTGCTAATTGTCCCCTGACTCTGCACCCTCTGACATTGTCAATGTCCTTTTGGAAATGTAAGTAAATTGCATTTTCTGTATTATCCTTGTCTGCTCTCTCTGTAACCTCTTCAAATAATTTTTTGATATAAATCTTTATATCTTTAGTCATCTAAGGCACTCTAGCTTTAGAGGTCCTTCTTTTCCCTGATGTGGGAATGTACCCATTCTATACCCAAACTATCTCCTCTTTGATGGTCTTCCATTGTTCATTTATTGTTTTACCTGCCAATCTTTGATTCCCAATCCACCTGGGCTGGAAACCTTTCCAAAGCACTGAAATTAGCCCTCTTTCAGTTGAGTATTTTCACAGTTAGTTTTCCTTTTCCTTTTTTGTGACTACTCTAAATTTAATAATATTATGGTCACTGTTCCCCAAATGATCTCCCACTGAAACATATTAAGCTGGCCCACTTCATTCCTACCTAAGAACCAGATCCAGCATTGCTTCCTTCCTCAGTAGGCTGGAAACATGCTGATCATACGAGTTCTCTTGTGCGTATTTCAGGAATTCTTCCCCCTCTTATGATAGTTGAAGTTTGGAACTCTCTTCTGCAAATGCCAACTGATGCTGAATCAATCGTTAATTTTAACACTGAGATTAATAGATTTTTGTTAGCCAAATGTATTCAAGGATATAGGGCAAAGGCAGGTGTATGGAGTTGGGTATCAGCCATGATCTCATTGTATGGCAGAACAGAGGTGAAATGGCCTTCTCCCATTCCTATGTTCCTATCCTCCTTACCCTTTACACTGTTATTTTCCAGTCCATATTGTAAAAATTGAAGTCCCCCATTATCACTATTCTAGAGTTCTTGCATGTTTTTGCAATTTGCTTCCAAATTTGCTCCTCTATATCCTTCCCACTATTTGATGCCTGATATTATACATTCTCTTCTTTTCTACCTTAATCCCAATTAAATTGTTTCTAATTTTGAAGTCTCAGGTATGTTAACTCTGTCCAGTGCTGTAACTGCATTTTTGATCAATACTGCCTTTCCCCACCCCGCCCCCACCCAACCCACCCCCCCATTGCCCAACCCCCTTTCTTTCCTTCCCTACCTTTCCTGAATACCTTGTAGCCGTGACTATTAAAATCCCAATCCTCCCCTTCTTTGAGGCAGCTTCTAATCCGATGTAGCAATTTGTGCATGCCGCTCACCAATCTTATTTAGCATGCTCTGTGCATTTATACACGTTTTCCAAATTCATCTTAATCTGCCTTGAATTCCTCCCCATCCACACCCACCCCTCCCCCCAGTTTGATCCCTCTTATTTCTGAACAATTTATCTTAATGCTGTTTGCCTCCCAGCATCCTCTATGCATCTTGTGCCTTCTCTCTAATGCTTCATCATGATGCCTCTCATCCTCCAAAATTGGTTTAAACCATCCTCCACATCACTAGTTAAATGCCCTGCCAGAACATTGGTCCCAACCCTATTGATGTGCAACTTGGCAAATTGTACAAGTCCATCCTTCCCCAGAGCTGGTTCCAATGCCCATGGAACCTGGAGTGCCCCTCCCACCTGCACCACCTTTTTGGGCACACTTTAGCCTTTCTTATCCTATCTTTCCAATTTTTACTAACATGTGGCAGAGGAACTAATCTAGGGATAAACTCCTTTGAGATCCCTGCTCTTTAACTTCCTCCCTAGTTCCTTTGGCTGCAGGAACTTAAACTTTTCCTTTTCTATGTTGTTAGTTCCAACATGGACCACGACTTTGGTTGTTCTCTTTCCCCCAATAAAATATTCTGAACCTATTTCATGCTATTGGTAAAAAACTAATTAAATCCCTCCACATCTACATCCAGAAGGTTCAGACCAGTACTTTATTTCCCAGTTTTTACTGGTGTTCCATTTTAAGGTATACAAGACCAGTTCAAACTAGTGTTCTTATTTCCCAGGTTTTCGTTTTTTTTCAGTGGACTCATTAGCTTGCAACCATTAAGGTGATTTTTTTTTTCTCTTGGATTCACTTCTAATAGGTTTAGTTGTCATTTTAAATTTTGTCCTCATGTTCTGGATTCCTCTTCAAGATGAAATCTGTTTCATTAATTCCTTAATTGGCCACAATTTCATGACAAAATAATGACAAGGGGATGTGAAAACTGCACAGCAACCTCAGGCAAGTGCAGATGTGGAGGTAAATGTGAAAATCTGGATCTCACTGTCTGAATCATCATTCAAATGCATTGAACGGCTTAACATTCCTGCACTTGCACGATAGATATGGACTGAACTTACCAGAGAAAGTTAGGGTTTGTCTATTTCAGGATAGGTCCCTTATTGACAGCATGATAAGTGTTAATTACTGCCAAACAACCTCTCTGCCACTGAAAAATAATTATTACAATTGTGAAGTCTCATTCCTTGAAAAACTGAAGTCAAATCATCTCTTCACCTTTTCATTTCTAGTGTGGAAGGTCTGAGCAACTTAAGTTTATTCATCTCTCACTAAGTCTCCTAATTCCGGTATCATACTGGTGATTTATTGCTGACTGCCTCCAAGGCCAGTATATTCTTTTAAGACGAATAAATTATTCCCAATGAGGTCTCAACTAGTGACAATCTGTGTAATTGCGGTGGAACTACAAGGTACCAGCACCTTTCTTGGAGTTTGGGAGACAGAGTCTACCCATTGTGAACTAAGAGAATGCTCCCATTGTCTCCAATCTTAAATACTTACACTTTCTTCTCAGTAAACCAATCTAAGCCTTCTTTTGATCTCCAACAACCAAACCACCTGGGCTAACTGTCAGGCAGAATTCAGAAGAGGTCACATGAATCCCTTCATTTACCCTAAATTTGAAGATACAGTCCCAAATCATAATCTTACAGACTTCATCATTCCAACTGTTCAATCTCATAAGAATGGAAAGCTGACTCTGTATGCCATGCATCACCTTCCCTGCTGACTAATTGTAAAGGCAGACTGCTGGTGGTTACGGAGAAGTCCCACTCTCTGAAGGAGAATAGATCCAATTACTGCACAACTGTAATATTAATTGAAGTTTCATCCCGTTTGCTATATGATCAATGTTACTGAATTAGAGCACCATTTCTCAATTTAAAAAGGTATTCAATACTTTTAGCTGTAAAATTCTGTGCTCTAAGCTACCTAGATGTACTATTAGTACTTTGTTACTGTCATGCCAAATGACCAAATATGGGATTGGAATCGCATTGCGTCATTATCGAAAATGCTTCACAGGAATCAGTAATGGGTCTTCTGCTGTATATTATTTCTATAAATGAAAACTGTGGGTCTGATTCCTGGCAAAGACTCTTTGTTTTGCTAATGATACAGTTTTGTTTTAGTTTTTAGGTGAAGTAGAATTAATTTCTGAAATGTTCAGCTAAATGAAAAATAATTGTCCCATGAATATAGCGACCAATATAGTATTTCTTACATAATAGAAATGCTACTTATTAATGCTTTTTCAACTGATCCAGGAGGAGATTTCAAAATCCGGACGTGATAACCCCACCCCACTGCCTGCGCTCTAAGCCTCAAGCCACCATGTTCTGATGCCTGAGCCTCGGCCACAGTCACCAGAGGCCCAGGTTCTGGGGAGAGAGTGAGGCTGAGATTCAGGAGCAGAAACACAGGGCAGGGACAGGCAGCTGCCGGCTGCCGATCAGGTGGCGAAGCATGAATAACCCAGGGCAGATGAGAAAAGGAGCAGGGCATCCAGCTCTATCGGCAGCTCACCCCCCCACTCCCCTTCCATTGGTGTCCCAGGACAGGCGCTCAGCCCCTGTAGACTGAGGGAGAGGCCCAGGCTCAAGGCCTTGGGTTGTTGAATCACTGCCTTGAGCTGGTTTGGAGATGAGACAGAGTGGGAAAGGAGAGTAAGAGAGACAGACAGGCAGGCAGACAGATTGGTAAAGGAGAGAGAGAGACAGAGGCCAGGATTTTCTCTTGGTTGGGTAAGCATGGCGGGCAGTTCCCGGAGCAGCCACAAAATGGACCGCCATCCGTGATCGGGCCCTAACCGTGATTTCACACTCGTGGGCCAATTAAGGTTCGCCCAGTGTGAAACGTAGCTCCACACTGGCTGGGAAGGGCTGAGTGGGGGCTGGGGCCTGTCAGCTGCTGGGTCCAATGGCGACCCGGCAGCAGGTTTAAAAACGGCCTAGGCAGCCCTGGGAAGGATGTCTCCTGTACGTTCGCAATGGAGTTGTGTGTGGCTGGACACGGCAGGCGGGAGGGCAGGTCGAGTGGTCATTCAGCCCCCTACTTCTCTGATGAGTGCCTCACCATTCTCTTGAAGGAGGTGGCTGCCAGGAGGGACACCCTTGTCCCCAGAGATGAGAGGAGGAGGCCACCATATCTCACCAGGAGAGCATGGGAGGAGGTGGCAGCGCTGGTCAGCATCCGTCACATGGTGCGACATTCCTGGGTGCATTGCTGGAAGCACTTCAATGACTTGCTGCACTCAGGAAGGGTGAGTACCGTGTTGGCGTGGGTCAGTGACAGATGTGTTAAGGCCTGGCCATCCCTCGTGGACCTCAGGTCTGAGTGCCAACTGTCAATCGCGCCATAGCTGGCCAAGGGGGTGGGCTCTAGCTGCTTGGACTGAGTGCCTTGCAGCTCGGCGGCCACGACTCGTGTGTGCCCTGCCAAGTGCTCCTCAGCGGGGGGGCCAGCCAGGCTAGAAAGGTCGCGGACTGGCCTCCTAATCCTCTGGAGGTATAAGCAAGATGCCCTGGAGTTTGAGAGCCGGCCCCACATGCAACTGGGCGTGGAGAGGCAGGGGTGCCCGGCGAAGGTAAGAGTGCAGTGCACAGAGGTGAGAAGTGTAACCTCTTTATTGATGAGAGCCTCGAACCTGGAGTCCCCA
The DNA here is from genome assembly GCF_017639515.1 of Carcharodon carcharias. NCBI lineage: Eukaryota > Metazoa > Chordata > Chondrichthyes > Lamniformes > Lamnidae > Carcharodon > Carcharodon carcharias. The sequence goes on along the minus strand of NC_054477.1, from coordinate 60,665,932 downwards.
TTGATATTGGAAGATGATGGCACCGTGATGCAGATCTCCATTGTCTCACCAGGGTGCCTGGCGTGCAGAGTGACAGTGATGACTTTAACTAATGAAACGCCTTCCTTCTCCCTGTTAGGTTTACCATCAGACGTTCGATCTCCAGACCCCATAGGGCCACGCCTGACACCGGGGGACCACCAGGTGTCATTTGCATCTGCGTCCCTCCCACTCTCTGAAGCAGGCACCAGCACAGATACCAGCACCTTGGTGGGCATTAGAGCAGCGGCTAGTACATTGGTGCACATCAGTGAGGGCAATTCACAATCCCTTGAGGTGCAGGTGGAGGCAGAAAGTGCCCAGGGCGACGGCAGTCAGAGCACTGCTGGAGACCGCGATGATGCTCAGTCAAAGGTAGATGATGAGCCTCTGGAGTCATCCATTAGGCAGCAGATGCTGGATGTTCAGCGAGATGTGCAGGAGGATCTGGCAGAGATCCATGAGTATCTGCTTGCCATGGTCTCTGTGATGGAGGAGTCCATGCAGAGCGTGAGCACTGTGTTGACCATCATGGCCAAGCGCACTGCCTCCTCCATTGAGAGAGTGAAGACTCTCATGGAGAGGCAGCTCCAGGGACAGAATGAAGGGTTCCTGGGGTTGCGCTCGGACCTGCAAGCCCTCACACAGGCAATGACCTCAGGTCTTCAGTGCCAGTGTGGGAGATGGATGAGATACCCAGTATCCTAGCTAGGTGCCCATCCATCAATGGTGAGCAGGGAGGTCCAGAGTGACCTCACGTTGGCGCACGAGCTGCCTGTCATCTCTGTGGGCTCCTCTCAGGGCGCTCTGGATGATGGCAGCAGCTCCTCCACCCCTTGCCAGTGACCGTGGCATCTGATGAGGCTGCAGTGACTGGGGAGATGCCAGGCGTGGCACTGGCCACTCCCTCCCAGGTGGGGCCAGCACAGGCTCCACTCGCCAAGGTCATCAAGGCCAACAGGACAGCAGAGTCAGCAGGTTGTCCCGAATACTGGTGCCAGTGAGGGGGGAGTACCTAGATGTAGCACTCATAAACATGTTAAAGGCACCACGAGCACAAGAGGGGCAAGTCACGGGTGATTTTATGTTTACTGGTCCAACGTTTCTGTTAACATTCCTATTAGCCCTGTGCCCCTGCACCTTTCCTCCTTTAGGTCCCCCCCACCCCGAAACCGCATTGGGACACCCGACTTCCTCTTCCACACCTCTCTTCCTCCTCAGAGGAGGTGCCTCCAGCAGAGACCGCAATCCCCATTGCCCGGGTAAGGGAAGGCTGTCTGATGCCTGGAAGGGCCCACACTGTTTGAATCCTCTGGAGGCCTGGCAGGCAGCCATGAGTCCTGAAAATAAGCCTGGAAATGCTGAGAATGAAGCCCCGAACAGAGGTGAAGCTGACAAGTACCAATAAACAACCAGCTTCAAACTATCTCCGAAACTCCTGCCTACTCAGACTGTCAATAATGCTGCCCTTTTTATTCCGCCCTTGGATGAGGTTTGTGAAAATGTTGGCTGGCAGCCTGCCCGTTTTGCCCATGCAATGAGCAGAAAATCACAGGGGCAAGGAAAAATCACAGTCAGTTGGACTATTTAGGGCTTTAAGTGGCCGCTTAATTAATGGCGGGCGCCGGTCCAGAACCTGCATGCGCCTTCTGAACAAATTATCGCACAAGTGTACAATGACGTCGAGATGCTCACCCAATGTCATCACGCACTAATTTACTCCCATTCAGGTTGGGCCACGTCAGCCCATGGGATGAAAAATTCTGCCCAGAGAAATAATGGGAAAGGAAAGCAAGCAAATAGGTGAGCTGAATTTCAGGAGTGCTGTGATTGAGACACAGAAGCAGTGTTACTCATTAAGGAAAAGCAAACTCAGCCATCGCATTAAAGCAGTGGGTGAATTGAACGTTTCTGTATTCTTTCTTAAAAAATTAATTAAGTTGGTTATTATGTGCGTGTGGCCTGCAACTGATTTTGTCTATGTGTGAATGGTGCTTGATTAGAAAAAGATTCCCCACCCCTGCTGTAAGGTAAAAAAGACTTCGTCAAAACTTTTTGTCTTGTACTTATCAGGATAATCGCCAAAACACAAACATCAGGGGAAGCAACAACTTTATCATGTATGAGAAGAAAGTGCTGATTGATTGGCAAGTGGACACTGATTGGTAAAGGCGTTTCCACAGAGAATGCACCAGTTAATTGTGACTGACAGTTAACTGCCAAGCATTGTTTGAAATCTTAAACCAGGCAGCTTGACTCTGATTGGTCAAGGTATTGCCTGTGGAATGAACCAGCGAATGGCTATCACTTATTTTGTTTCACTGAAACAGGCGCAATATGTGCATCTGTTCTTCCTGTCTGCCAAGACCCAGGCCTATGCATTAATATGTCGCTTCCAGTACACACTAATGCACCACACTGCAAGCCCGACTAACGATCTTAAAATGCTTGCCAGCATAATTTTTAGCACACTGAGGAGTACTAAGCAAATGTCCAATTGCAGAATCACATCTAATGTTGGACACTGTGTTTTGAGTTTTGCAAGCATGTGCTCATTGGCTACGGCTTGTATCCTGCCCATTGCAAACAGCAGCTGGGACATGCTCTTTGATACAATCCGCCAGTCTTCAGGGTATACAGCCTACATACTTAGCATCACACTGGCACAAAAATTCATATACCACATTACTCATTTGTGTGATAAGTAGAACGTCTTTTTGGCTCGATAGCAGTGTCCTGCTAGTGGTGAAAATCACTTGTGTTGCTCCTGCATAGTCGGTGTGAAACAGCTAGCTTCACCTGTTGCTCAAATTTTTGAGATGCCTTGCCCTTCCAGGGTGATCTGAGGTAGACTGAGCACTTTTCAGGGCCAAAAGTGATGGCTTTTGGCCAGTTCATGAGTTTGCACTATTCCAGCATCAAGTTGCATGGTGAGCAAATGGCTTGGGCCCAATTTACGAGGTTGCCAATAAGACCAATCTTATAATGCATGGAACTGTAAGAATCCCAAAGCATGTATTGACCAGTGAAGATAGGCTTGCGGTAGACCATGGTGGAGAACCGCCTGGCAGATTTCTCAACTAGTACTTTATGGAAAGGGAGTACATTTGACTGCTCCATTTCAGTTGAGTTCAGCTTTAACAACACCAAGTATGCCCAAATAGATGGTGTTGCCATGGGATCCCCTCTAGGCCCTCATCTCGCAAACATCTTTGTTGAGTTCCATGAGAAGCGTGTCTTTGATTGGAATGACACCTAACCTCCTACCTCTCGCATATTTCTGATATGTGGATGATACGTTTGCTGTATTTCAATCCGTAGTAGCATGTAATAATTCCCTTGCATGTCTTAATGGGCTCCATCTTGCACTCAAATTCCATTCCCCTTTGAAATGCTCACCTCCTTGCTCACCCCCTTGGCCCCTCAAACGCTCCATGTCAATCTTTGCTCCTCTGTCCATCCATGATCCCAAGTACCCTCCATGCCAGCCTATGCTAGCCCCCACCCACATGGCCTTTATATCACCTTTGCCAATCTATTGCCAACTCAACCCAACCACCACCCTTTGCCCTTACACCTACCATGCCACCTCAGGACCCAGGCTGAAATTAAATGAAGTTCAGAATGTCTTTTGCAGGCTTTATTTTTTTTTAAAACACTCTCATTGGCAAAAACCCATTTACTACATTTACATTCTTTCAACTACATTATCCCTTATAACAATAAACATTTCATTCAATTGGATAATCCTTTATAAAAACAAGCACTGGAATTCATAGTCCCACTTCAAAGGATCCATGACCTCTTGGAGCTGTCAAACTATGAAATGGCAGGCACCCTATTGTGATAATGGACAGTTGTGAAATCAGTCATGTAGCACTAATCCAGTAATGGTAGCCCTAAGGCTTATGTCAATAGGCAGCCTGAAATAGCAAGAAATCATTTTTTCCAGTTTTTCTCAAAGAATTAAAGGGCATGAGTTTTAAATGCCTTGATAGCTTGACAGCTCCATTTAACAGATCACCTTGTCACTTTTGACAGTTGATTTTGATGGTTCCAATGAACTTCACAGTTCCAATGAGTTTATGCACTTTTTATGCACATCCATTCCCACTTTTTGAAAATCCAAAGGACACCTGACCTCCCCCCAAAGCTCTCCCAGGACCATATCCAAAGGGATACCTTACCTGTCCAAAAGGGGACCCTGGCTATCTAAACAAATGCACAAAGTTCAGACCTGCTCCTACAAGGTCTAAACCATGCACGTCGGGTTTCAAGCACCTTGCACACCAAAATCACATGGGTAGAGGCAAATGCTGATTTCTATGGACTGCTCTCTCTGTGAAATGTGCATGAGTGAATCCCGACCTGGGTCCATTCCTGCAACCACAAAAATAGAAGGTGCCATGTTCAGGGGTGGGATTTCCTTATTTGGGCCTCTGCCACCATTTTCACAATGATGGAGACAATCTTTGACATTGCGAAAATTGAAGGCCTTGATGTCAAGCTGTATTTTACCTTCTCACAGGCTCCTGAGCTTCTGAAGCCTGTTGCCCTTTGCCACTGTTTCATGTTTCCAGTGCTGCCTACCTTATGCCTTCTGGTGCTCCTCATAAATACTCTGTGTCTCATTAATGTTTCTTCTCTTCCCTTCTCTATTCCACTCCTTTGTAAATGCTGTTAATATCTAATACCCAGCAGTCCTAATGAAGAGTCCAGATATGAAACATCAATTTGTCTGCTCTCACCACTAGTGCTCCCTGACTTGCTGAGTGTTTCCACCATTTTCTGCTTTTGGGCAGAATTTTTACGTTGTCATGCAGGCACGTACCCGACCCAATTGGACACGAAATCCCGTGAGATGACGTCAGGTGAGCATCCTGATGTCATCCCATACTCACAATATTTTGGTCAGTGGGCTTGCGTGAGCATCGGGAGCGCGCCCACCGACAATTAAGGAGAAAATTAAAGTTGTTAAAGTTCCAAATGTCCCCAATTTTTCGAGGTCTGTCCAACCTCACGGTTGGCGGACGGGCGAATCTGTCAGGCGGACTTTGCATTTTTGACGAAACCTCATCCAAGGGCGAGATGAAGTTTCCATTATTAAATTTAAAATAATGAAAATCTATGGACAGAACTTTCATCGTGTCTATGTTCATGGGACTGATTTTGATGCATGGACATTTTTTTCTGGATTTTAAAATCTTTATTTAATTGTTTTGAAGTCTTCAGCTCCCTGAGGCAGCTGTCTGCCTTCAGGGAGCTTGCATTCAGCTCTCCCCCGTGCCCATGCTTACATCAGCGCCTGTCCTCCTCCTGCCCCGCAACCCAGGCAACACGGAGCATTTCAGCACACGCTGCCTGGCCATTAATTGGCCAGCCAGCATGAAATCGCAGTCGGGGGCTGATCACTCGTGACAATCCATTCCCAGGCCCGCCCGCACACTGACCTAAAAATCCTGCCCTTTGTTTCTGATTTCCAGCATTTACACTTTTTTTTAACATTCTTTTTGGCAACTTTTAATCTATCTGTAATTTTACCTGAACTACTTGTTTACATCTTTTGTTCCTGCCTGAAAAGAGGTCTTGAGCTGAAATCACTTTGTAAGCATTATAATTTAAATACTTCAGCAATCTTTTTATGCAGAACGACATGTATGTTAAGAGGAATTCCACACTTGTACTTGTACATGCTTTGGAAAGTCTCCTGTACATTGAATCATGTAGTAACTTTGGGCCGTATATAACACAGGCAATGGACACCTTGCCCGCCAGCTGGTGAGCTTGAGAGTCCTTGTTGTCTCCCTTCTGGAAGGCCCGACTCTCTCCACTTAAATGCCTGATGGACATTTAATTCTGCAGGCACTTAAGTGGACAGAGATGGACCTTCCCAGGATCAACCACTCTAGGGAAGAAATCCTGCCCCCTGAGTGCTGCTGGCCAATCATAGGCTGGCAGTCGTAATTTGCGGCAACACCAGTGCAAGTGGTGGCAGTTTTTTTCCATTCATGGGATGTGGGCTTCGCTGGCTGGGCCAGCATTTATTGCCCATCCCTAGATGCCCTTGAGAAGGCGGTGGTGAGCTGCCTTCTTGAACCGCTGCAGTCCATGTGGTGTAGGTACACCCACAGTGCTGTTATGAAGCAAGTTCCAGGATTTTGACCCAGCAACAGTGAAGGAACAGTGATATAGTTCCAAGTCAGGATGGTGAGTGACTTGGAGGGGAACCTCCAGGGGGTGGTGTTCCCATCAATCTGATGCCCTTCTATGTGGTAGCAGTTGTGAGTTTGGAAGGTGGTGTCTAAGGAGCCCTGGTGAATTCTTGCAGTGCACCTTGTAGATGGTACACACTGCTGCTACTGCACATCAGTGGTGGAGGGAGTGAATGTTTGTGAATATGGTGCCAATCAAGTGGGCTGCTTTGTCCTGGACAGTATCCAGCTTCTTCAGTGTTGTGGGAGCTGTACTCATCCAGGCAAGTGGAGAGAATTCCAACATGCTCTTGACTTGTGCTTTGTAGGTGGTGCACAGATTTGGTGAGTAAGGAGGTGAGTTACCCATCACATGATTCCAAGCCTCTGACCTGCTCTTGTAGCCACAGTATTTATATGGCTAGTCTAGTTCAATTTCTGGTCAATGGTAACCACCAGGATGTTGATAGTGGGGGATTCAGTGATGGTAATTCCATTGAACATCATCAAGGGGAAATGGTTGGATTCTCTCTTGTTGGAGATGGTTCTTGTGCGGCGCGAATGTTACTTGCCACTTGTCAGCCCAAGCCTGGATATTGTCCAGGTCTTGCTGCATTTGGACGTGGACTGCTTCAGTATCTGAGGAGTCGTGAATACTGCTGAACATTGTGCAATCATCAGCGAACATCCCCACTTCTGACTTTATGATGGAAGGAAGGTCACTGATGAAGCAGCTGAAGATGGTTGGGCCTAGGACACTACTCTAAGGAACTCCTGCAGTGATGTCCTGGAGCTAAGATGACTGACCTCCAATAACCACAACCATCTTTCTTTGTGTTAGGTATGAGTCCAACCTGCGGAGAGTTTTCCCCCTGATTCCCATTTACTCCGATTTTGCTAGGGCTCCTTGATGCCACACTCGGTCAAATGTGGCATCAAGGACAGTCACTCTCACCTCACCTCGGAAGTTCAGCTCTTTTGTCTATGTTTGAACCAAGGCTGTAATGAGGTCTGGAGCTGAACGGCCCTGGTGGAACACAAACTGGGCATCAGTGAGAAAGTTATTGCTAAGCAAGTGCCGCTTGATAGCAGTGTCGATGACCCCTTCCATTACTTTACTAATGATCTAGAGTAGGCTGATGGGGCAGTAATTGGCCGGGTTGGATTTGTCCTGCTTTTTGTGTACAGGATATATCTGGGCAATTTTCCACATAGCCGGGTAGATGCCAGTGCTGTTGCTGTACTGAAACAGCTTGTCTCGGCGGGTGGGCAAGCTATGGAGCACAAGTCTTCAGTACTATTGCTGGAATATTGTCAGGACCCATAGCCTTTGCAGTATCTAGTGCCTTCAGCCGTTTCTTGATATCACATAGAATGAGTTGAATTGGCTGAAGACTGGCACCTGTGATGCTGGGGACCTCCAGAGGTCTTCCATCCAACCATCCAACTTTCCATCCAACCATCTTTAGCTGCTTCATCAATGACCTTCCTTCCATCATAAGGTTAGAAGTGGGGATGTTTGCTGATGATCGCACAATATTCAGCACCATTTGTGACTCCTCAGATACTGAAGCAGTCCATGTCCAAATGCAGCAAGACCTAGACAATATCCAGGCTTGGGTTGACAAGTGGCAAGTAACATTCGCGACACATAAGCGTCAGGCAATGACCATCTCTAACAAGAGAGAATCCAGCCATTGCCTCTTGATGTTCAATGGCATTGCTGCTAGAAAGGGACCCGGGGTAGGCCTCAGATTGCTGAAGGACCTAGCCACAGTGAGTATGGGCGAGTTGGGGGGTCATTGACTGGGGGTCATGGTGAGGACATTGACAACAAGGGCAGGGTGTATCTTTTAGTGGACTCCCCCTTCCCAGTGCCAGGTCCCTCCACTGGGTACTGAGTGCCTATGAACAAGGGCACCTCCACCTCGGAGCCTGCAAGCAAACCCAATAGGGTGTACTTTATGGACTTTCTGTGTGATGACTGCCCCACCCCATTGCTGGGTGAATATCAGCAGCGGCAGGATGAGGTCTTCAGGAGGGAATTAATTGCTCACCGAAGGGCCTCATTTGGCTTCAGCTTTGGAGGGCCGTCCATAAGCCTTTCTGCCCCGGACTTAATCGGGGCAGAGGTGGGAAGGTGCCCCGTCTCCACCCGTCACCCTCCTGGCCAATTAAATGCCCCCTGCCTCCAAACATGCTTCAGGAGAGGGAATTAAATTCTGTCCTTCATGTGTTGCCTCAGGTGCTGCTTTTGTAATTGTTTCTTGGTTTTTGCTTCAATTAACAGCTAGGTTCACTGGTTTCTCATAGGTCACAAAGTTCCAGAATTGGGCAACATTCCAAGATTTAACGATGTTTGTAATTTAATGATGACATTAACTACACAAGTGTAAATGAGATAGATTAGTGAATAATTCATAAGCAGCTGACATTGATGCTTTTGTATAAATAGCATCGATGTAAACAGATGGTGAATATTTTTATTTGCAAACATTGAAACCTTATCTTGCTAGAATTTCAAAATAGAACAATTTTTTTAAAACAATGTTTCTGTGCTCTGTTGGCTTATATAGTAAAAATGGTAGGAAAATAGTATTTAAAAGTTTCCAATGTCAAACGTTAAAACAGGAGGTTAGCATTTCAATATGAGGAGCTCTTATAATATGTGACCCCATTTGCTTTGGAGCCAGGTAGCATGTGATCTTCCTTGTAATGTTAGCAAGAAAGATTAGCAAGTAAATAGGCTACATTATAAAAATTACTTTATTTTGGTGTGCCATTCAATTAAAAGAAATAAAGAATAAATTTGCATTTCTATCACATTTTCCATACCTTTAGAGCCAATGAAATGCTTTTGAAATGCAAACACTCGTGTAACATTAGAAACACAGCAGCCAATGTGTAGCAGGACTCCAAAAATAAAGAAACAGTTCATCTGCTTTAATGATGGAGGGATAAGAGTTGGCCAAAGTACAGGGAGCATTGCGCCGCTCTTCTTCAAACAGTGCCACAGGGTCTTTTACCTGAGAAGGAAGATGGATTCTCGGTTTAATGTTTCATCCAAAAGGCAGCCCCTCCAACAGTGTAGCACCCCCTCAGTCCTGCACTTGAGTGTCAGCATAACTACGTGCTTAAGTCTCAGAAATGGGGCTTAAACACATGACCTTCTAATTTAGAGGTATGTGCTACCACTAAATCGAGGCTGATGGGTATGGAAGAAAGATTTAGAGATAAAGAATGAAAGAGGTGTAGTATAGATGGGAAATTCAAAGAAATAATTCCTCGCCATCATTTGATTTATGAACATGTACCATTATATCCAGCCAAACGACGCTACAGGTAATGAACCCTGTGGTTCTATTTGATAATCCCACTTTTTCTCTGGATCATAGCCTATTCTCCTGTTTTTAAATTTCAGTTTGGATTTTCCTACATAATTTTCATGTCTACATGATTGCAAAGGCTTAAAAAATGTACTAAGAACCTTTCTTTATTTTGAATTATGTGTCACCATCAAGTATAGGATTTTAAAAATTCAGTTCTACTGCAATATTTTTACTTAATGGTTGCTTTTTTGCTTTCCTCTTCCTAGTTCTTTGCTTTTATTAGTTCTTTTTCTCATCTATTATTCTCAGCTCTGTTTTCCTTTATTTTAAACCACAAAAAGATTATCATTAATGCAATAGTGTAAGATCCCAGCGGTGTTGGTGTCATAGAGATTAGCCCAACATTCATTATTGTATATCATTTTCAAATGTCTTCATCCACGGGCTTGTTGGCCATTTTTGCTTTTGAGTTTATTTTTGTTGATGTGATCTATTACTAAAATCAAACAGTAGACATTTTGGTGCATTGTTCCTGTTTCTTAACCTACTGCTACTAGAATAATCAGCCTTTAGTTTTAATTTGTTACAAATAAGAAGTTTATAAAATTGTTATGTTTTAATCCCTCTTTTTAATTTAAGTTAAACAGAATACTCTGGAAAGGGAGTTGGTAAGAGGTTGTATAACTGCCTGTAAAGAAGCCTATGTGACTTGGTTACCATGGTAATGGGGGACCTAAGGCAAGAGTTACTAAGAGGTACAAAATGTTCACCCCTGAAACAAAGGCAAGAGCAGCTGGGGCTGAATTTCTGTCTCTGAAATTTCAGACAGAAAGGGTTTAGGGTGAGGGAGGTTGCATGCATAGATGAAAGAGCTGCAGCTAGTGTGGTCAGCAGAGAACTGCCTGGCACCAGGCAGAATTTGGGAGAGAAGACAGTCTCTGGTCAAAGAGATGTATCCTGTGGCAATCTAAGAAATCTGGAAGATACATCCTGACATGGCTGGGTTGTGGGGTTAGTATTGCCGAAGTGGACCTTACTATTGATATTTGGTTTGGGACTTCTCCGGAAACTGAGAGAACCACCTTTTGATGGCCACTCGACATTACAACTCAGCAAAATGGGGAAAAACACATCCGCTGGAAGCTGGGAGTGATGTTGGACTGGTTTTTATAAAAACTGCAATTCTCTGGGTGGGCCAATTAAGGCCTGCCCAGCGTAAGACGTGAGCCATAGCGCTCAGCGCTACCTGTGTGGGCGGGGGGAGGAGGGACAGCTGGGGCCAGCACTCGAAAGAATGCTTCAAACACCCTGAGGCAGCTCCATACCTCAGGGAGATTGAATCATTATTGAAATAATTAAATAAATGGAGAAAAAAATGTAATTAAACATGTCCCCTCATGTGACTGTCACATGAGATGGGACATGTTTTTTATATTTCAGAATTTTTATTTATTTATTTATTTAATGAAAGTTTTAGGAAACCTCATCCTGCTCGTGTATGAGGGTATGTGCGCTGCCATAAGTCAGACTGGAGTCAAACACTCATAGATGCGAAGTGAGGATCTATGGTGCCTCCTCACTGCATGTCGTCAACATCCTCCACAAACCTAGCAGCTATGAGGGCCTCCTGAGCGCACCTGCCTCATCTGGCCAATGTGAGGGCCTCATCGCTGTCAAAGCCACCTTCGAGGAACCTCTCACCCTCATCACCATCGATGTCCTCATTGGGGGAAACCTCCTGCATCCTCTTCTCAGCCAGCTCCTCTCCCCATTGCAAGGACCCTGCTGGATTCTGAAGATTAAAAATTCCACTGGTATGAGTCAAGACTAGTCAGGGAAAAGGCTTGGTCCATTTTAAAAACAAAATAATAATTTTATAAAGTAGCCAGGTTGATTGTGTATAATATATGTATATATATATATTTTTCTCTTCTGTCTTCTGGCCAGGACACGAGTTTGCAGAATATCTAAGCTGTTTGCATGACCACCTTGAAATGATAAAATTATAATTTTGTAGGTTTTATAAGTAGATGTTGGAATAAAGGTTAACTGTACGTATGACACAAATATTTTTTATGATCATAGCCATTCCAATCTGTGTTTTAGGAAACTTTCACTTATCTTAAAATGAAAAATGGAAGAACAATGTTTTTCAGTCGTTATAGTCAATGTCATCACTGCCCCAGTCCTGTAGTATGCTGAGTAAATTTAAAAGTATTATATCAATAGCCAGGTGCATGATGAAAAAATAACTGCATTTCATAATATTTAATTATGCTACGGGTCACTATCTGTGGGATTAAGGATACCCTTGGCTACAGCATGGTTACCATCAACAGTGCTGCTATTGCAATGCTGATCCTCAGGGGCATTAAAATTGCCCAATGACAGCAAAAGGGCCAACGGCTCCCAATCAAATAAGTGAGAGATAAAACATTTCAGTAAGATCTGGTCTATTTTTAACTCTGGGATTGAACACACATTTGTGTTTTCAACTCAGCAGTCTTGAGCCAGAAATTGATCACAGCTACATTCCCACATCATATAAACAAACCAGTTCTTGCCAGAGTTCCACTATATCACTTTGATTTCAAAAAAGAACTTGAGGATTTTTGCTTAGGGATATTTTCACTTAACACATAAAATCATATTTTCTCACTTTAGTTAATAATATATAAACAACATACTGAAAAGGTTTAATTTTCACAATAATATTTTCTTCAAACAGTTCATTTGTCATTTATGTCATTTAACTAAAACAAATCCTATTCTGTTTTGATCAGAAAACAGGAAGGAAATTCTATCTATCTATATTATCCTGGCTACTTTATAAACTTATTACTTTTTAAAAGATGGACAAATGGCCAGACTGATAAAATGGCCGGACTGATAAAATGGCCGGACTGATAAAATGGCCGCAGCTGACCACATGATGGTAGTTCTGGAAGCTTCTGAGCAGATTAAACATGGACAAAGGCCAACTCATCATCCTCCTGGAATATGACTTGTATTGTATAAACACTGCAGCCAAGCCAACACAAAGGATTCGTAGACAATACGTCTGCACCAGCCAGCTCTGGGTAAAGGCAAAGCTATTTGGGACTTGTCGTCTCTAATGTTGTATTAATGGTTTTTCAGTTATCTGCTCAAAACAATGGGTTTTAACAAGGATGCCTCATTAGCTGAATAGCTCAGCCGGAAACCACCCTGTCACATGACTGAGACTTGAGCTGTTTGAATTCCTTCAGTTATACAGCTTTTGAATTTTATCTTCAGTTGTGGTTTAATCTCAGAAGAGAAAATTGGACTTCAGGTTAACAGCCTGCACTTGACCTCCATCTCTCTCAGAGTCTGATCTTCAGAAAGAACTCTGTATTTCACTCGCACAATGAACCAGTACCCAGGATACAAGAATACTTTGATAAAAGCAAAATACTGCAGATGCTGGAAATCTAGAACAAAAACAAAAATACCTAAAAATAAATTCAGCAGGTCTGACAGCATCTGTGGAGAGGGATACAGTTGACGTTTCGAGTCCGTATGACCCTTCATCAGCACTAAAAATATAGAAATGAGATTAAATATAAGCTGGTAGAGGTGGGGTGGGACAGGTAGAGTTCGGTAGGGGGCCAGTGATAGATGGAGGCCAAGAAAAGACTGCCAAAGATGTCATAGGCAAAAGGACAACGGGGTGTTGACGGTGTTGATATTATCTAAAGGATATACTAATGCGGACATTAAGGGCAGGACAAGCTAGTGGCAGATGGCCCTAGTGGAGGTGGGGTGGGGGGAAAGGATCAAAATGGGCTAAAAGGTGAAGATGAAACAATAGATCAAAATAAATTTAAAAATAGGTGGGAAAAGAAAAATATATTCGTAAAAAAATTATAAATTATTGGAAGAAGGGGGATCGGAAAGGGGGTGGGGATGGAGGAGAGAGTTTGTGATCTGAAATTGTTGAATTCAATATTAAGTTCAGAGACTGTAAAGTGCCTAGTCGGAAGATGAAGTGCTGTTCCTCCAGTTTGCGTTGAGCTTCACTGGAACATTGCAGCAGGCCAAGGACGGACATGTGAGCATGACAGCAGGGTGGTGAGTTGAAATGGCAAGCGACAGGGAGGTCTGGGTCATGTTTGCGGATAAACTGAAGGTGTTCCACAAAGCAGTCACCCAGTCTGCGTTTGGACTCTCCAATGTAGATGAGACTACATTGGGAGCAACGAATGCAGTAGACTAAATTGAGGGAAGTAGTGAAGCGCTGCTTCACTTGAAAGGAGTGTTTGGGCCCTTGGACGGTGAGGAGTGGGGAAGTAAAGGGGCAGGTGTTGCACCTTCTGCAGTTGCATGGGAAGCTGCTGTGGGAGGGGGTTGAGGTGCAGGGGTTGAGGTGTAGGAGGTGATGGAGGAGTGGACCAGGGTGTCCCGGAGGGAATGATCCCTTCAGAAAGCTGCCAGGGGGCGTGAAGGGAAGATGTGTTTGGTGGTGGCATCATGCTGGAGTTGGTGGAAATGGTGGAGGATGATCCTTTGAATGCGTAAACTGATGGGGTGATAAGTGAGGACAACGGGGACCCTACCATGGTTCTGGGAGGGAGAGAAAGGTGTGAGGGCAGATGCGCGGGAGATGGGCCAGACAAGGTTGAGGGCCCTGTCAACCTTCGTGGGTGAAAAACCTCAGTTAAGGAAGAAGGAAGACATGTTAGAGGAATTGTTTTGGAAAGTGGCATCATCAGAACAGATGCGACGGAGTCGAAGGAACTGAGAGAATGGGATGGAGTCCTTACAGAAAGCGGGGTGTGAGAAGCTGTAGTCAAGGTAGCTGTGGGCGTCGGTAGGCTTGTAATGAACATTGGTGGACAGTCTATCACCAGAAATTGAGACTGAGAAGTCAAGGAAGGGAAGGGAAGTGTCAGTGATGGCCCATGTGAAAATGATGGAGGGGTGGAAATTGGAAGCAAAATTAATAAATTTTTCCAGGTCTAGATGAGAGCATGAAGCAGCACCGAAGCAGTCATTGATGTACTGGAGAAAGAGTTGTGGGAGGGGGCCTGAGTAGGACTGGAACAAGGAATGTCCACATACCCCATAAAGAGACAGGCATAACTGGGGACCATGCGGGTAAACATAGCCACACCTTTTATTTGGAGGAAGAGAGACGAGTTGAAGGAGAAATTGTTCAGTGAGAGAACAAGTTCAGCCAGACGGAGGAGAGTAGTGGTGGATGGGAATTGTTCGGGCCTCTGTTTGAGCAAGAAGCGGAGAGCCCTCAGACCATCCTGGTGGGGGATGGAGGTGTAGAGGGATTGGACATCCATGGTGAAGAGGAGGCAGTTGGGGCAAAGGGTCATGAGGACTCGAAACGTCAACTCTTTTCTTCTCCGCCAATGCTGCCAGACCTGCTGAGTTTTTCCAGGTAATTCTGTTTTTGCCAGGGAATTGGAAATTGTTGATATGATGTAGAGCGTGAGAGGAATTGTGGATGTAGGTGGGAAGAGACTGGACAAGGGGAGAGAGAATGGAGTCAAGATAGCAAGAAATGAGTTCCGTGAGGCAGGAACAGGCTGAAACGATTGGTCTGCCGGGACAGTCCTGTTTGTGGATTTTGGGTAGGAGGTAGAAGCGGGCCGTCTGAGGTTGAGAGACTATGAGTTTGGAAGCTGTGGAGGGAAGATCTCCAGAGGAGATGAGGTCAGTGACAGTACTGGAAACAATGGCTTGATGTACAGTGGTGGGATCATTACCTCCCACTGGACCATGACCATAGTCTCCCAACCTCGAACATGTCCTTCCTTGGCCTGCTGCAATGTTCCAATGAAGCTCAATGCAAACTGGAGGAACAGCACCTCATCTTCCAACTAGGCACTTCACAGTCTTCTGGACATAATATTGAGTTCAACAATTTCAGATCACAAACTTTCTCCTCCATCCCCACCCCCTTTCCGATCCCCCTTTTTCTAATAATTTATAATTTTCTTACAAATATATTTTTCTTTTCCCATCTATTTTTAAATTTATTTCGATCTATTGTTTCATCTCCACCTTTTAGCCTATTTCGATCCCTTCCCCCCACCCCACCTCCACTAGGGCCATCTGCCACTAACTTGTCCTGCTTACTACCCTTAATATCCCCATTAGCACATCTTTTAGATAATATCACCACCGTCAACACCCCTTTGTCCTTTTGTCTATGGCACCTTTGGCAGTCTCTTCTTGGCCTCCACCTATCATTGGCCCTCTATTCAACTCTACCTGTCCCACCTCCCTCAACCAGCTTATATTTCATCTCATTTCTATGTTTTTTAGTTCTGATGAAGGGTCACACAGACTTGAAACATCAACTGTATCCCTCTCCCCAGATGCTGTCAGACCTGCTGAGTTTTTCCAGGTATTTTTGTTTTGTACAATACTACGTTGCTGCATCTTCAATGGATTCAACCCGCAACTGAGTTCCTAGGACAAAGACCAGGAATTCTGCTAGACAAAGCCACCTAAAAGAATCTTCCTTGGGCATTGATTCTAGACTCTGGACTCACTTGAAACCATAATTCTTATTATTATCATGGTCTTTCCCCTGAACCCCTTTCTTTCCCTTATCCCTCTTTTATTGTATGAATGCAAAAGGGGAAGATGCTGCAAAATCCCTTCCCACATTTTGTGTGTGTGTAAAATAAACAACCCCGCTTATTTTACATCATCTCAAGTTTGCGGACTGGATCACTCCAAAATGGAAGGATTGTGGGAAACACGCTTCCGCTTATAAAGTGGGAAATCAAAACTCAAAAACACCTTTCTGTTTACGGGCAGATAGTAAGTGGAGAAATTAGGGTTATTTAAATTAATCCCCATCATGTCTGTAACAATTCTTTTAAATAAGACTCTTCTATATGATTTTAAAAATCTGTTTTCTCCTCTCCTGAGTTGCCACCTCTCTGAGAAGTGACATTGAGATGTTGTTGTAAGTCTCCCTACAATGCCTAAACCTAGAGAGATGGACCCAATTTTCCTTGCTATTGTAACAAAATCTGTTCCCTCTGTGACAACTGCTTCACTAAGACAAGAGACACTTCAGACCATTAAGACTTCTGAGTAACCTTTCTATCCTACCACCACTAAACCTGATCTCATCCAGGGAGCGCCTTGCAGGAGTGGTAAACTTGGAGCTCCACCAAATACATTCCTTGGCACAAAAGGTAATTATGGTACTAAGAAATATTTATGGATATGTGATTGGAGTTTTTGGCATTTTTTTAATGCATGATTTTCTGTAAAGAAGATACAGCTTGTGCACATGAAGTTCTACCTCCAGTAAATGTGGATCCGCTAATGTGAATGATTGCCCACTTTAGGACCTTCAGCTGACGTCCAAAACAGCAGCCAGAAGACTTCCAGCCTCAAGGAAGCTTGGCAGCACCTGGGGATTAAAAGCCACTTTTACATCCCTGGCCTTGCTGTTGACCTTTTGGGATCCTTTGATTTGAGGGATGGGAGATTTAGGGGTATCTGTGCTTCGCTGCCTACCTGGTATACTTGTAGCAAATGAAACAAAAGTTTCAATAGCTCCCTCCTACCTCAATGAAGTGATTGTGTCTTGTTTATGCTACTTCTAGGCACTTCTATTTAAGTTAGGTATGCTACTTCTAGTGTGGACACCTACAAAATCCTTGGACAACATATAGGGCTGGAACCAGCATCACTGTCCTCCATTGCTCTTTTCTCTGCTTTGTACTCAGGAACAGGGCTTTTGACAGGTGCATAGAAGAAGGATGTCAGGCTCATAATATTTTCAGTGAAATGCTTTTGATTGAATGAAAAGGGAATATGCAGCTGCTTGGCTCTTGATCCTGGCATATATGCCTGGCAATGCCAACTAAATCTGCTGTAGTTGGTGGGATCAATGGCAGGGCATCACATTAGCATGAGTATTGTTGTGTACAGCCTGTGCTGAGTTTGCTAATCTTGCCCATTTTGTTACTAGGCCTATTGCCTAATTACACACGAAGAAAGCTATTTCTTCCACTGCTGTCTATTTACAGCAAGATATTTGACTCCATTGAAGTATCATCTTGATAACATCCAAGGCATTATCATTTTCTACAGGTGATGCTTATATTTTCAAGTCTGTAACTCACTCATTTTGACTGTGGGTTGTTTTTGAAATGAAAGACATTTTTATCTGAACAGGTTATTGGCCTGATTCACAGCTCCAAACAGAGTCTGGGTCCTATCTTTCAACCATTTTGGCTTGGATGGCCCTGCCAGGAATTATATTCCTGCCAGCTTGCTCTCAGGATCAGATGAACGTAAACCTTCTCACTACGTCAAGGTGCAGGGAAGTAGCTCTTTCAATAATAAGTATTAATGGACGATATTTGTATTTTGTTATGAGAACCATTAGCTGGAATCACTGACAGCCAAGGCAGAAGCAAACAAGGACATTAATACAAGAAGCAGAATTTTATCATTTTAGTCCCTGATAAAATGGCAGGACTATTACCAGGTTAGGAACCCACTTAATTAATTAGTGGGCTTTGTCGAGGCTCTTTCACTGAGGGAGGCTGGGCAAGTTGATACACCTTAACAAGAAAAGAAGGATTTCTATTTAAAGGGACCCTGGCAGGACTCATATTGACAAAAGCAAAATATGCGGATGCTGGAAATCTGAAATAAAAACAGAAAATGCTGGATAAACTCAGCAGGTCTGACAGCAGACTCTGAAGAAGAGTCATATTGACTCGAAACGTCACATCAATTACTCTCTCCGCAGAGGCTGTCAGACCTACTGAGTTTTTCCAGCATTTTTTTGTTTTTGTCTCACATTGGCAATACTGGTTAAAGCATTCAAGCTACTGGAGGAGCAGAAAACTGGTGCAGAGTGGAGGCAAGATATGGGAAGACTGCCCCCTCCCCAGTTTTTAGACTCATCCCTGGAAGTCATGTTGAATGTAGTGAGGACAAGAAGAATAGTCCTCTTCCGTGAGGACAGGAGGAGGAGACAGCCAGCATGGCTGCAAGTAGCAGAGTAGGTGAGCAGCAGGAGTGTAGTATCCAGGATCTGGGATCCAGTACTAAGAAAGGTTTAATGACATCATGGCAAGGTGAGTGTCCCTCGCATTCTCCTGCACAGTACTCCTCTGACCGACACACTTTGTTATCACAAGCAAAAATAAAAATACCTGGAAAAACTCAGCAAGTCTGACAGCGTCTGCGGAGAGGAACACAGTTAACGTTTCGAGTCCGTATGACTCTTCAACAGAATTAAGGAAAAATAGAAGAGAGATGAAATGTAAGCTGGTTTGGGGGGGCGGGGGGGAGGGGGTGGTGGGGGGGTGGGGAGAAAGGTTGGGGGCGGTGGGACAGGTAGAGCTGGATAGAGGGCCAGTGATAGGTGGAGATAGCCAAAAGATGTCATAGACAAAAGGACAAAGAGGTGTTGAAGGTGGTGATATTATCTAAGGAATGTGCCAATAGGTGACATAAAGGGTAGAAAGCAGGACGAGCAAGGTACAGATAGCCCTAGTGAGGGTGGGGTGGGGGGAAGGGATTGAAATAGGCTAAAAGGTAGAGATAAAACAATGGATGGAAATACATTTAAAAATAATGGAAATAGGTGGGAAAAGAAAAATCTATATAAATTATTGGAAATAAGGGGGATCAGAAAGTGGGTGGGGATGGAGGAGAGAGTTCATGATCTAAAATTGTTGAACTCAATATTCAGTCTGGAAGGCTGTAAAGTGCCTAGCCGGAAGATGAGGTGCTTTTCCTCCAGTTTGCGTTGAGCTTCACTGGAACATTGCAGCAGGCCAAGGACGGACATGTGGGCAAGAGAGCAGGGTGGAGTGTTGAAATGGCAAGCGACAGGGAGGTCTGGGTCATGCTTGCGGACAGACCGAAGGTGTTCCGCAAAACGGTCACCCAGTCTGCATTTGGTCTCTCCAATGTAGACGAGACTGCATTGGGAACAGCGAATGCAGTAGACTAAATTGAGGGAAGTGCAAGTGAAATGCTGCTTCAATTGAAAGGAGTGTTTGGGCCCTTGGATGGTGAGGAGCGGGGAAGTAAAGGAGCAGGTGTTGCACCTTCTGCGGTTGCATGGGAAGGTGCCATGGGAGGGTGTTGAGGTGTAGGGGTTGATGGAGGAGTGGACCAGGGTGTCCCGAGGATCATTCCCTCCTGGACACCCTGGTCCATTCCTCCATCACCCCATACACCTCAACCCCCTCCCATGGCACCTTCCCATGCAACCGCAGAAGGTGCCACACCTGCCCCTTTACTTCCCCTCTCCTCACCGTCCAAGGGCCCAAACACTCCTTTCAAGTGAAGCAGCATTTCACTTGCACTTCTCTCGATTTAGTCTACTGCATTCGCTGCTCCCAATGCACTTTCCTCTACATTGGAGAGACCAAACGCAGACTGGGTGACCACTTTGGTCTGTCTGCAAGCATGACCCAGACCTCCTTGTCACTTGCCATTTCAACACTCCACCCTGCTCTCATGCCCACATGTCTGTCCTTGGCCTGCTGCAATGTTCCAGTGAAGCTCAACACAAACTGGAGGAACAGCACCTCATTTTCTGACTCGGCACTTTACAGTCTTTTGGACTGAATATTGAGTTCAACAATTTTAGATCATGAACTCTCTCCTCCATCCCCACCCACTTTCCAATCCCCCTTTTTTCCAATAGTTTATATAGATTTTTCTTTTCCCACCTACTTCCATTATTTTTAAATGTATTTCCATCCATTGTTTTATCTCTACCTTTTAGCCTATTTCGATCCCTTCCCCCCACCCCACACTCACTAGGGCTATCTGTACCTTGCTTGTCCTGCTTTCTACCCTTAATGTCACCTATTAGCATATTCCTTAGATAATATCACCACCTTCAACACCTCTTTGTCCTTTTGTCTATGACACCTTTTGGCTGTGTCCACCTATCACTGGCCCTCTATCCAGCTCTACTTGTCCTACGCATCGCCCCTCCCTTCCTTAAACCAGCTTATATTTCTTATATTCTCTTCTATTTTTACTTAGTTCTGTTGAAGAGTCATACGGACTCGAAACGTTAACTGTATTCCTCTCCACAGATGCTGCCAGACCTGCTGAGTTTACCAGGTATTTTTATTTTTGTTTTGGATTTCCAGCATCCGCAGTTTTTTGCTTTTATCTTGTAATCACAAGCATTCCTTTCTCTCCCACTTCCTCTTCAAATCTCCAACTCAGCAGACAACTCTCAAACTCACCCTCATTGCCTTCTTGCACCTATTCCTCACAGCCACCCTCCTTAAATGTTATCATTCATTCCTCAACCCTCATTCTGTTTCTCACACTCATAGCTCTCTTTGTCTTTTCTCATTGCAGGAGAAGAGAACCCATTATTCCAGAGAGAAACAAAGAACCAAGGCTGGACCTGCAGTCATGGCCACCTTGTCTGCAATGGAAGAGGAAACCCTTGAGACCGGCCAGGTGGTAGCGGTACAGCCAGTGGCAATAGAAGAGGTGTGGGTGGCCCAGTGACCAGGTGGGGTACCATTAGATGAAGCACTATCACTTGGCACATAACTGTCACTCATGTTGAATTGATGTCATCAATACATTAAATGTTATGATATGTACAATGGTAACTTGGAACCCAATCTCACCTACTTTTAGCAATAACTTATGGGCAGAATTTTGCCCTTGGCAGGCGGGCTCGGCGGGGGCAGGAGAGGGCGGTCGGAAAGCCCTCTGCCACCTGTGATTGGGACTGGACCACAATTTCACACTTACAGACCGTGCAGGAGGGGGAGGAGGGTGAGCGGGCTGAGCGCAAACTTCACACATGCGCCCGAGTGAGCACTTCATAATCTCCATGAGGCACAGAGCTGCTCAGGGAGATGAAGCATTGTTAAAAAAAGAAAGCCATGAAAATGAAAATGTAATAAAGCATGTCCCCTCATGTGACTCTGTCACATAAGCAGGAACATGTTATTAATTCAGTTTTAGAAGTTTTATTCTATTTTTATTTGCTTTTGGAAATCTCATCCCGCCCATGGATGAGGTTTCCAAAAAATGCAAAGGCCGCCTGGCCTTTTCGCCTGTCCACCAACCATTAGGTTGGATGGGCAGTGAAAAATTTAAGTTAATAGATTACTTAATGGCCTTAACAGGCCTTTTAATTGTTGGCGGGTGCGCTGCCATCTCCGGTGCATGCCAGCTGACCAAACTATTGTGCCACTGTGCGTTATCGTTGGCATGCGCAGCTGACATCAACATGTATCATTTCACGCTCGAGTGGGTCGGGCATGCACCCCTGCCCACCTGCCAATTGAAAATTTCTGCCCTAAGCCTTTTACTTCCCACAAGTGCATGCAGAGTCCCAACTGAGGAGATGAGGAAGGAGCTGAAGGAGTCCTCAAAGGAGAGTGAGCCCTCTGAGGATGCACCATCACATGACTCCTCCGCATCCTTCATCAGTGCAGATACCCACACCTCAGTGGGACCAGCATCATAGATACCTAGGTTTTCATACGGTAAGGTACACATGAATATGAGCAGCAGGTCCTGGAGACTGGGACAGCAGGGGAAAGACCCATCGGAGGGTGCAGGACACTCCAAGCTCTGTTCAGCTGGACAGAGATATGAAGCCTTGGGGGCCAATCAATGAAAAGGATAATTGTGGAGCATCAACAGGAAATGTGTGCTTCTGTTAGCATTTTCAGGAGCAATGCACACCTTTGGAGAGAAAATGGAGGACACCATTTCTAGTATGAGTGCTGTGATATCTTGGGCATTTGTGATGATGTCCACCTCCATTGAAAGGGTTGCCAACCTCTTGGAGAATCAGATGTGGCAGGCCACTGAGTGCATGCTGGTCCACACCATTGGTCTTGACACTCTGACTGTCAGTTTACAGAGGATCAAACAAATGCCATAATGACACACAGCAAAGTGGTCCCCAGTTCCCTGCTACCAGGTAATGTTTAGGTGGGCTGCCTGAGGGAGGATGGAGAAAGGGCACATGGAAGCAGGGACCCTATTCAAGGTGCTGCCCTGATGACCCGGCCTTCACTTGCACAGGTGCAGGCGAGGTAACCTTTGGCAGCACACACACAGGCTGCAAAACCCAGAGGACACCATTATGAGCACTTCATCTGTCAGAGCAAGGGAATGAGCAGCCTGCCTCTAGCTCAGCTGAAGCTGCAGAGTAGCAATACATTGAAGTGGAAAAGGAAGACTTCATAGTGACATAACAGGATTCACTTAAGTGTTTGGAACTGTGTAAACGTTGCTTAATTTGTGAAATAGTAAATGAGGAAAGTGTTCTATATGTCTTGCCCTCATCATTGCAGCATTCCAATTCCCCAGTGGACAAAAGGTTTCACCAGAATGGCACACCCAGAGTGGAGTGAGTGTGGATTGTGTGCTTGTGATGGAGCAATTTATGGCTGTTAGGGGGGACTATAAGGGTACATTAAGAACTTATTGAAAGGGAATGGAATACTTAAAATATCCAAGCAGCCAGTGCCTGCAAGTACAGTTAAAGGCCAGGCTGGACAGAGAGGAATCTGAACCTTGCACACCCTCTGAGCCTGTGACCATCAGCAATGCCAGGCCGAACAGAGAGGAATGCAAATATGATAGATTGGGTGTCTTAGGTTGAAAAACAACCAAGATTGGGTTTGTTTATAGCAAATAGTGAAAGAACAGATGGTCCTAGTTGAGATGGGAGGGATGGTCTCCGCCAGGGGTGAAAGTAGGGACAGATGATGCCTGCACCTTGGTACCTTTGTTACTAGAGAGGTGTCTGTTTAATGTAAACCTATATGTTGACAAGATCAGAATCTGGAAACTGTTCTCGTACGTGATCAATAATGTATAAATATGGTGAATACTTGTAGTTTAGCAGAGTGCTATCTCAAGCTGCATTGGGATGGTTCTCTCCTTGCAATTGCTTGAAAAAATGATCATGACCTGTACCTGAGACTCCTTTGATCCATTTGTCAAAGTGACCACAACAATGGCTGTGGGAATGCTTTGTGCATTGGGGGATAGGGGGGCCCCAGAACATTCAGGGTTACAATTCCACAGAGCTTTAGCTTTGTTTGTTATCTGAACCATTCCTCTATGAGGCCAGCATGGTCTTCTCTGGCAGCCAGATGTGCAGCTCCAGCAGCACTGGGCACATTATGCTCTTCTTCTTCCTCTTGCTCCTACTCCTCCTCCTCACCAGAAGATGATGAGTGGTCTGCAGTTTCCTCCTCACAGCTCCATTCCTCTCTGCAGTGCAATGTTATGTATGTCACAGTGGACCACCACCATTCTGGAGACCCTTATTAGTGCATACTCAAGTGAACCCCCTGTAAGGTTTCTGGATTCGGGCCCACAGATACCTAAATCGGCAGTCACTATTCATATGTAATTTTAAGATAGGTTATTGAGTTTATTAAGAAGCAACAGTTTAGATATGATACATTAACTAATGAGAGAAAGGTATACGGCCCATAACAGCTTGTGATAGCAGATTCCACTGTCTCCTCAAAGTGTTAGGAAACTCTTTCCTCGATCTTTCAATCTTCCCTTTTCCTTCCATCTGAAGAAGGCAGCTGCCCAATGAGCATTGCCACCTCAGCAGCACCTCAGCGCCCCACCACCATTATGACACTCTTTTGGGGACTGGTAGCTTGCCCAGTGTCAATCATCTTTTTAACTATCCTAACCAATGGATACAGGAGAGGTACTCAAAATATCAAGGTGGTTACTACCCCCACTGTGCATCACCCTGCTTGAGGTCAGCTTTTTAGCTTACATCTTGCTTGATTGGCATCACATCCATAAACATTCACTCCCTCCACCACAGTAGCAGCAGTGTGTACCATCTACAAGATGCACTGCAGGAATTTACCAAGGCTCCTTCAACAGCACCTTCCAAACTCACAACCATTACCATTTCACTCAACATTCTGACTTGGAAATATATTGCCGTTCCTTCACTGTTGCTGGGTCAAAGTCTTGGAACTTCCTTCCTAACAGCACTGTGGGTGCACCTACACCACATGGACTGCAGCGGTTGAAGAAGGAAGCTCACCAGCACCTTCTCAAGGGCAACTAGGGATGGGCAATAAATGTTGGCCCAGCCAGCGAAGTTCACATCCTGTGAATGAATAAAAAAATACTTCTGTGTCCTACAAACTGTACTGTCAGTCATTTTTCTCCATGAAATCTCCCTGTCACCTTGAATAAGTACACAATCTTGCTGTCACACTTTTGACTGCCTTGTTAACTGCACAGCCTTTGACAGCATTAATTCCTTCCTTGACTATAATAAATCTGCTAAAGTTTCCCCTATGATTCCAAAAACAATGAGAACACAAATTAATTCATCTTTCAGGGCTGCATATTCACAATTCTCAGCTAGTTGATATAACATGTTAATGAAGGAATTTACGCTCTCTCCAAGTCTTTGAGTGTATGTCTATTGAACTTCAAACCTTCTATGATTGTGTTCCTCCTAAGGCTGAAATATGTGTCAAAAGCTTTTATAACATCTTTGTATGTCACCATTTCTTCACTTATGCCCTGTCTGACCATTATGTTGTCTGCACTGCTTCCTATGATGTAGAGAAGGGTACTGACCTGCTCCTTGCTAGGCTTCTTTGTTGTTCCCAAAGTGGTTTTGTATGTGGTAAGCTACATCATCAGTTCTGCCACTTCTCAACTTGATCCAGGCCTTCCATGTGTTCAAAGCACTCTGGTAAGGATAAGATTTTCTCCATGGTTTTTCTTCTAGCCTTTCTTCTAGTTCCATTAGAGTTTGGTTCCATGCTGTCCTTTCATTGCAGTCATTTTGCATGCTGCTTTTTCATCTCTAGGCTGTTCACTCTGTGCTTTTTTCATTGTCCTTACTGCTGTTATCATCGTTTGGGTCTTAGCTGATGAGTCCTTTTTTAGGATCGATAGAGACTGCTGGATGCAAGATTGCTGGTAAACTTTAACTTTTATTAAATATTCTCCTAACTATGCAGAGGGTAAGGCTTAGCACAAGACTTCTCATAGAACTATCGCTTAGCATATTCTGTTATCATGTGATCTTACATCACTGATAATGTAGACTGTCTATTTACATTAACCTTTTACACTACACCTGCCATTCTACACACCTGCCACCCTATCCAACTGCCACCCTACCCATCTACCACCCCACCACCCTGCCACCCTACCCCTGTACCCACTTACTTTACCCATCTGCTGCCCTACCCCCTTACCAACGTACCTCATCCACTCTACCCCCTACACATTCACCCATTTACTCAGATACTCATATGCTAATAACCGAAAAGCTGGCTTAAAGGCCCCAGCTTTTCAGTGTGTTAGTGAACATTTAACAGGAAACAGCACTAGTGCCATAAAAAGCTTATGTTCCTTTGACAATCCAGCACTACAAGGAAGCCATTAGATTGGAGGTAAGCCCTGCATTTCTGAAAAAGCCGGGATCAGAAGTGCCGATCAGAAATGAGGAGCTCCGGTGTGGTGCAGAAAAGCAGGAGCAGTGCAGCAATTCAACAGGCAATTGCCAATCCTCGAAAGATTTGGGCCAGTTTTGTTCTGTTAAATTTTTCTGACTTACATTTGTCTCATTGTCAGCCAAGGAAACGTCGTGTTTAGTTGTTTTTGTGCTTTATGTTTATTGTCTACAACAGGAAGTTCTGAGCATGTTAAAGAATTAAAACACCCCTTTCACTTCTGAGATCATATTAATGGAGCATAAGTATCTCTAAGGTGTGAACATTGTCAACCTGATCCATTGCTGATCCGAGTCCAAAGCATAAAGTTACCTTTAATTGACATGAACTGGTGCTAATTTGGTAGCCTCCCTCAGAGGCAAACAGGGATTTTTTATTGCAGAAATGGGATACACAGACTAGGGCAAGAGAGTGTAATTTTATTAGCTGAAATTGGTGATCAAAGTAGAAGGGTGATTTCTGACTGGAAAGATTTGGGCCAATTTTGTTCTGTTAAATTTTTCTGACTTACATTTGTTTCATTGTCAGCCAAGGAAACGTCGTGTTTAGTTGTTTTTGTGCTTTATGTTTATTGTCTACAACAGGAAGTACTGAGCATGTTAAAGAATTAAAACACCCCTTTCACTTTTTGTTAAATACTGAGCTTAAAAATAAAGAAAATATGCAATGTTGCAGCACTTGAGACCTCTTAGCATGACAGCAGACAACTCACCAAAAATAAATTTCAAAGAATAATCTTTTCTTCTTATGTCTACCACACTTAGAAGCTTCTCTATGCTGTTCTTCTCTAGTTTAATAACTGTTGGACTTCATCTTACAATCTCATATCATTCCTGCTTTACAATTTATTTTTCAGACTTTGCAAGTCCATGGGGGAACCAGATCAAGTGTCAGTTTTTAATGAAGTCTGGAAGGACTCAGTGTTAAAATGGGTCTGTCAATCTATTATCTACCCGTGCGTACATTAAAATGTCAGGAATAACACTGGATAATTTAAGAGGCAAATGACAAACAAGTAAGAATTACTGGATGGATGTGATATATTGGCAAATCCAATGTTGCTATTGATTTTTAGCTTTCTCTGTGGTTATTGAAACAGAAAAATACATTTTAATTTATATTAATGAATGAGTTCAATATATTTTGATGTCTTAAGGGTAGATGAGCAAGAAGTAAGAAAGCAGCAGATTGCAGCTTTTATGGTGAGCATGGGAAGAGGTCACACTGTCATAGAGGCTGCAGTATGCAGATCTTAAAGATGAAATAAGTTTTCTTGAAAATAGCTGCAAAATTATATAAGTCATAAGAACCATGTAACACTGACCTCCAAGGCTATTTATTCCCGCTGCCTCTTGAGCATACCGTCTGGAGGGCCTCCTGGCCTCTGTGGATATAAGATACATCTCCTTTCCAACTCTTCCACCAAGCCCTCTACTGTCTGAAAACATCATGCATGGTCTCTTACGTAATCACCATTGCTCAAACTATCACATCTTTGTAATTTTACTCTTTCACCAACACTCTTTACAATATCACCTATCTATATGTCATTGGCAAATCTGGATGTGTGGATTCCTATTCCATCATCTAAGTTAGGAGAGGCAGTGGTGGTGTAGTGGTATTGTCACTAGACTGGTAACCCAGAGACCCAGGGTAATGCTCTGGGGACCTAGGTTTGAATCCAATACAAAATATGGAATTAAAAGTCTAATGATGACCTTAAACCATTGTCAATTGCCGTAAAAACACTTTGCCCTTTAAGGAAGGAAATCTGCTGTCCTCTGGCCTACATGTGACAGCAATGTGGCTGACTGACTCTTAAATGGCCTAGTGAGCCATTCCGTTGCATCACCTACAATCGACCTAGGCACTGGAAATGACAATGGCAAACCCAGGTCTGTTGACCCTGCAAAGTCCTCCTTACTAACATCTGGGGGGTTTGTGCCAAAATTGGGGAGAGCTGCCCCAAAAAACTAGTCAAGGAAGAGCCTGACATAGTCATACTCACAGAATCATTCCTTACACATCATATCCCAAATACCACCAACACCACTGGCAGGACAGATCCAGCAGAGGTGGCAGCCTTATAAGTCAGGAGGGAGTTGCCCTGGGATTCCTGAACATTGGCTGCAGACCCCATGGTGTCTCATGGCATATGGGCAAG
This sequence comes from Carcharodon carcharias, assembly GCF_017639515.1. Classification (NCBI taxonomy): domain Eukaryota; kingdom Metazoa; phylum Chordata; class Chondrichthyes; order Lamniformes; family Lamnidae; genus Carcharodon; species Carcharodon carcharias. The sequence goes on along the minus strand of NC_054477.1, from coordinate 60,637,734 downwards.
GAAACTTCCTGCTGATTATCACCCCTCAGCTAATGAATCATTGCTCCTTGGAGGAAGCACTGAGGGTGACAAGGGCTCAGAATGTACTCTGGGTGGTGGACTTCAATGTCACCAAGAGTGGCTCGGTAGCACCATCACAGGACAAGCTGGCCGAGTCCTAAAGGACATAGCTGCTAGACTGGGAAACAACAAGAGGGAAAAACATACTTGACCTCATCCTCACCAACCCGCCTGCCGCAGGTGCATCCGTCCATGACACTATTAGTAAAGAGTGACCACCACACAGTCCTTGTTGTGTTGAAGTCCTGACTTCAGACTGAGGATACCCTCCATTGTGTTTTGTGGTATTACCACCATGTTTAATGGAATAGATTTCAAACAGATCTAGCAGCTCAAAATTGGGCATCCATGAGGTGCTGTGGGCCATCAGCAGCAGCAGAATTGTACTTAACCACAATCTGTAACCTCATGGCCCGGCATATCCCCCACTCTACCATTACTACCAAGTCAGGGAATCAACCCTAGTTCAATGAAGAGTACAGGAGGGCATGCCAGGAGCAGCAGCAGGCATCTAAAAATGAGGTGTCAATCTGGTGAAGCTACAACACAGGACACCTTGCGTGCCAAACAGCATAAGCAGCAAGTGATAGACAGAGCTAAGCGATTCCACAACCAACAGATCAGATCTAAGATCTGCCGTCCTGCCACATCCAGTTGTGAGTGGTGGAGGACAATTAAACAACTCACTGGAGGAGGAGAGTCCACAAATATTCCCATCCTCAATGATGGGGGAGCCCACCACACCAGTGCAAAAGATAAAGCGGAAGCATTCGCAACAATCTTCAGCCACAAGTGCCAAGTGGATGATTCATCTCGGCCTCTTCCGGAGCTTCCCAACATCACAGATGCCAGTCTCCAGCCAGTTCGTTTAATTCCACCTGATATCAAGAAATGGCTGAAGGCACTGGAAACTGCAAAGGCTATGGGCCCTGATAACATTCCAGCAATAGTACTAAAGACCTGTGCTCCAGAGAATGCTGCGCCACTAGCCAAGCTGTTCCAGTACAGCTACAACACTGGCATTTACCCGGCTATGTGGAACATTGCCCAGGTATGTCCTGTACACAAAAAGCAGGACATATCCAACCCGGCCAATTATCACCCTATCGGTAATGTGATGGAAGAGGTCATCAACACTGCTATCAAGCGGCACTTGCTTAGTTTTGTTCCACCAGGACCACTCAGCTCCAGACCTCATTACAGCCTTGGTTCAAACATGAACAAAAGAGCTGAACTCCAGGGGTGAGGTGAGAGCGACTGCCCTTGACATCAAAGCAGCATTTGACTGAATGTGGCGTCAAGGAGCCCCAGCAAAACTGGAGACAATGGGAATCGAGGGGAAAACTCTCTGCTGGTTGGGGTCATACCTAACACAAAGGAAGATGGTTGTGGTTGTTGGAGATCAATCATCACAGTTGCAGGATACCATTGCAGGAGTTCCTCAGGGTAGTGTCCTAGGCCCAACCATCTTCAGCTGCTTCATCAATGACCTTCCTTCCATCGTAAAGTCAGAAGTGGGGATGTTCGCTGATGATTGCACATTGCTCAGTAGCATTTGCAACCCCTCAGATACTGAAGCAGACCATGTCCAAATGCAGCAAGACCGGGACGATATCCAGGCTTGGGCTGACAAGTGGCAAGTAACATTCACACCACACAAGTACCAGGCAATGACCATCTCTAACAAGTAAGAATTTAACCATTGCCCCTTGACATTCAATGACATTACCATCTCTGAATCCCCCACTATCAACATCCTGGGGTTAACCATTGACCAGAAAATGAACTGGAGTAGCCATATAAATACTGTGGCTACAGGAGCAAGTCAGAGGCTTGGAATTCTGTGGTGAGTAACTCAACTCCTGACTCCCAAAAGACTGTCCACCTTCTACAAGGCACAAGTCAAGATTGTGATGGAATACTCTCAACTTGCCTGGATGAGTGCAGCTCCAACAATACTTAAGAAGGTTGACTACATCCAGGACAAATCAGCCCGCTTGATTGGCACCACATCCACAAACATTCAGCCCCTCCACCATCAACGCACAGTAGCAGCAGTGTGCACCATCTACAAGATGCACTGAAGAAAGTCACCAAGGCTCCTTAGACAGCAGCTTCCAAGCGATGACTGCTACCATCTAGAAGATCAAGGGCAGCAGACACATGGGAACACCACCATCTGGAAGTTCCCCTCCATGCCACACAACATTCTGATTTGGTTCTCAGACGCTTCCCTGGAGGTAATGTTGGAGGTGGTGATGGTTAGAGCAGAAGTCCTCTTCTCTGAAAGTGAGAGGAAATGACCAACAATCCTAAAGAAGCAGGTGTGGCTGGAGGTAGCAGAGGCTGTCAACAGCAGGAGTGTGCTTCCCAGGGTTTGGGGCAGTAAAACGTTTAATGACCCCATTAGATCTGGCAAGATAAGTGTCATTCCATTCATCACTCTCTGACCTCTCTGGCACTCTCCTGCACAGCGCTCCTCTGGCTGACACACCTTGCAGTTCCACAAATTCCTTTCTCCCCATCTTCCTTCTCAAATCTCCAACTGAACAGACAGCACTCACCCTCATGCTCTTTTGCACCCATTCCTCAGTCACCCTCTTCAAATGTTATCATTCCATCCTCAACACTGCCTGCTCATTGCAGGAGAAAAGAGCCCACAACTCAAGGGGAAGGCAGAGAATCAGGAGAGCACCTGCAGCCAAAGCCAACCTCACCAAAATGGAGGATGACACCTTGGAGATTAAAACATAACATAAGAAATAGGAACAGGAGTAAGCCACTCAGCCCCTCAAGTCTCCTCCACCATTCAATAAGGTCTGCTTGTGTTTTATATTCCACATTCCCATCTACCCTCGATAACCTTTGATTCCCTTACCTAACAGGGTGGCAAACACTTGGCATCAGTGATAGAGAGGTGGAGATGGCCTAAAAACCTAATAGCAGCATTAGTTGAAGCACTGCCATTTGGCACTTAACAGTCATTCATGTGAATTTGATGTCAACAGTAACTAAACTGCCATGAGTCCCAGGGAGGGGGGCTGATTGGGGGTGGATTGGAGAAGGTAGGACAATCAAAGCCAGGGGTTTCTGAATGGCAAAAGAGCTAGAAAGTAGAATGAAGCAGAAAAAGGGTGTATATGACGCATATCACATTGATAATACAAGTGAGAACCAGGCCAATTATAGGAAGCTCAGAGAGACAGTGAAAAAAGAAATAAGAGAAGCAAAGAGGAAGTATGAAAAGAGACTGGCAGCTAGTATAAAAGGGAACCCAAAAGTCTTCTATGGGCATATAAATACTAAAAGGAGGATTGGGGCAGATTATGGAACATGTTTGAGGTATTATATGAGTATCTGTCTTTGTATCTGTCTTTACCAAGGAAAAAGATGCTGCCAAATACACAAGGAAGGATGAGCTAGCTGAGACATTGGATGTGCTAAAAATTAATAAAGAGGAGGCAATGGAAAGGCTGGTTGCACTTAAACATGATAAGTCACCAGGGCCAGATCAGATGCTTCCAAGGATGCTGACAGAAGTAAGGGTGGAAATTGCGGAAGCGCTAGCTATAATCTTCCGATCTTCCTTAGATACAGGGTGGTGCCTGAGGACTGAAGAATTGCAAATGTTACACTCTTGTCCAAAAAAGGCTGTCAGGAAAGCCCAGCAACTATAAACCAATCAGTTTAACCTCAGGTGGTAGGAAAATCCAGGACAAGATTAACAGTCGCTTGGACAAATGAAGTTTAATTAAGGAAAGTCAGCATGGATATGTTAAGAGCAAATTTTGTTTAACTAACGTGAGTTTTTTGATGAGGTAACAGAGTGGGTTGATGAGGGTCATGTGACTAATATGGTGTACATGGACTACCAACGGGAGTTTGATAAAGTGTCACACAACAGGCTTGTCAGCAAAGTTGAAGTCCATGGAAGAAAAGGCACAGTGACAGCATGGATATTAAGTTGGCTGAGGGACAGGAAACAGAGATTAGTGATGAATGGTTGTTTCTTGAAATGGAGAAAGGTATAAAGTTGGGTGGCCCAGGGGTTAGTACTAGGACCACCGCTTTTCTTGATCTATATTAATGACCAAGACTAGGGTGTTCAGGCACAATTTCAAAATTTGTGGATGGCTCAAAACTTGGCAATATTATGAACTGTGAGGAGCATATTGGTAGACTTCAAGAGGACATAGACAGACTGGTGGAATAGGTGCACATGTGGTAGATCAAATTTAATGCAGAAGTGTGAAGTGATATATTTGAGAGGAAGACTGAGGAGAGGCAATAAAAAATAAAGGATACAATTCTAAAGGGAGTGCAGAAACAGAGAGACCACAGTGGTGTGGGGGTTGGGGGGGGCGGGGGGTGGGGGGGGAGCGGTTGGTGATGTGGCAGTATATGTGAATAAATCATTGAAGATGGCAGGGCAGTTTGAGAAAGTGGTTAATAAGGCATAAGGGATTTAGGCCTTTATAAATAGAGAAGTAGAGTACAACAGGAAGGAGGTTATGATAAATTTTTGTATAACTCTGGTTTGGTCTCAACTAGAGTAATGTGTCCAGTTCTGGGCACTAAACTTTAGGAAGGAAGTGAAGACTTTAGGAAAGATGTAAACATGACTTATGAATGGTTCCAGGGATGAGGGCCTTCAGTTATGAGGGTCGATTAGAGAAGTTGGGATTGTCTTCCTTGGAGCAGAGAAGGTTGAGAGGTTTGATAGAGGTGTTCAAAATCATGAGGGGTCTGACAGAGTAGATAGGGAGAAACTGTTCTCATTGGCAGAAAGGTTAAGAACCAGAGGACAGTGGTTTAAGGTGAATGGCAAAAGAAATAAAAGCAACATGAGGAAAAACCTTTTTACACAGTTAGCGGTTAGAGTCTGGAATACACCACCCATGAGCCTGGTGAAAGCAGATTCAATTAGCGCTTTCAAAAGGGAATTGGATAATTATCTGATGAGAAAAAGTTGCAGGGCTACAGAGAAAAGGCAGCGGAATGGGGTTATACCTCTTGCAGAGAGCCACCATGCAGACAACAGCTCAAATGGCCTACCCTTGGGTAAATGCTTCATAATTTTGTGATATGCACTATACTTAGTTTGTATCCTTTATCAGTGGCGGCACCACCTCATGACTTTCATCTCCTACAGTTCCTTCACGATGATGGAGCAGCTGCTGAGGGACCAAGCTGAGGCATCTTCAGAGGAGAGTGAACAGTTTTCAAGATAAACTGACACATGAATTCTGCACAGAATCCACCGGCGTAGATACATACACTTCAGTGGGTCCTGCATTAGAGATAACTTGGCTGTCACATGATCAGGAGCACACTGCACATGAGCAAGTGCTGGAGACAGGGACAGAAGTGGAGAGACCCCGTCAGAGAGTTTGGGATCTTCCAAGCTCTGCTCAGCTGGATCTAGATACTGAGCCTCGGGGTCATCACTGAAAAGGTTAATTATGAAGCGGCAGTGGGAAATACCTGTGCTTCTGTCAGCATTTCCAGAGGCAATGCACACCCTTGGAGAGAGAATGGAGGAGTCCATCTCTAGCATGACTGCCATGATGTTTCAGGCATTTGTGCTGATGTTCCATGGAAAGAGTGGTCATCCACATGGAGATTCAGATACAACAGGTCACCGATGTGCTAACCCAGACCGCTAGACTACACACTCCGATTTTACAAAGGATGATACAAAGCCTCGCTTTGGTGGTACAACACCTCACTGACATTCAGCAAAGTGCTTTCCTGCTTGTGATTAGTAGGGAATTGCAGGTGGGCCCTGAGAGGGGGAAGGGTGCATGACATTGGGGTTTCTTCTCAAGATGCTCTCACTTCTCAGCCTTTGCCCTTGCCCCTTCAGACAGAGCCACACACACTGTCTCCTTCCCCAGTAACGGAGTCTGTCCCAGTAGGGATGCAGGCGGACAGTCTTTACTAGCCTTTCACAGACTCCAAAACAAAGACAATGTTCGTTATGGGCATCTCATGTCTCAGAGCAGGAGAATGAGCTGTCTGCCTCCAGCTCTGCTGAAGCCACAGGGGTTACACTACATAGGTGTAATAGCTAGTGGATGAGAAAGAGGTTTTAGTTGCACAAGGAATTCACTTGAGTGGTTATAGCAATGTTAATGGAGTTATAATGATGTTTCTTTCAATAAATTAAAGACTTTATTTGAATTCCTCATTTGCCTGCCCTCTACTTTGTTGCATACACATTCACCTTCAGGTAAATGGTATGATCAATCTTTATGATGAAGAAAGGATGTGACTGTAATGGGTGGGTGACTGACTGTTGGAATGAGGTGTGTCTTGCAGGGGGTGAAGGCAGACACAGGGTCTCATTCAGCTGCATGCAATATGTTAAGTGGAGTGTTCCTTGATGAGTCTGTCACAGGCCTCTCTGGCAGCCAGCTGTGCAACTGCAGGCACCATGGCCAGAGCTGGATCTTCCTCTTCGAATGCCAGCTGCTCTCCACCTTCCTCTTGCTGCAGCTCCTCTCCTCTCTGCAGCATGGTGTTGTGCAGACCACTACAATCCTGGAGACTCTTGCTGGGGCATACTGAAGGGCATCTCCAGATCTGTCCAGGCACCTGAACTGTATCTTGAGCAACCCAATCGCATGCTCCATTATTACCCTGGCATGACTCTTGTTATATCTCTCCACTGGCTCAGTGGTAAGATTTCTCACAGGAGTCAGTAGCCAGGTTTGCAGTGGGTGACCTCATCTCACAGAAGGCAGCCACTGAGGCTGTGTGGTGCAGAGTAAATCTGCAGCTGATGTGTTTGGCAAGAAGTAAAAAGTCATGGTAACTCCCTGGTTCTCTGACATGGGCATGCATGATAATATTGTGGCTGTCACAAATTGGCTGGACATTAAGAGGTTGGAAGCCCTTCCGATTCATGAAGACACCTGGTTGATCTGATGGTACCTTGATTGCCACATGCATATAATCTGGCCCTGTGGAATTCCAGCCTAAACTGTAAAGCTGACACTCCCCTGGGTTTCAGTGGCCTCACTCATGGCAAAGTTGATATAATTTGTGGCCTTGGGGACCTGGGTGATGCGCCTCTGGGCAGCTGACTGTGATATCTTGGAAGTGTCTGCAGCAGATCCCTGGGGGCAGCCAGAAGCAAAGAAATTGAGGGTTGTAGTGGTGTTGACAGCCTCTGGCAATGTGTCACCGCCCATTCCTCTCAGAAGGAGGTTCCAGGAGTTTGCAGATGTCACTAATGAACTGCCATGAGAGCCCATTGCATTATTGCTCAGTCATGTTCAGGAAGCTCACCCTCTGCCTATCTGCCCTGTGCTGGGAAATCACCTCCTTTGAGCTGGAGCTCTCCGTCCATCCCCGTGACCTGTGGAGCAGCATGTTACTGCAGGGAAGGGAAGGCAGCTACTGCTGCTGATGTTGGTGGTCCTGGTGCTGTGGCTGTTCTTGTTACTGCTGGTGCTGCTGAGGCTGATTCTCCTCACAGATTCGGGCCAACACTGTGTAAGTTGCCCCATACTGTAGTGAAGCCTGACAGCAGCAAAGTTGAGGTGCAGGTGATTATGCTCCTAGGCACTTGTAAGTAATTCCAAGAAGCTACAATTGACTCTCCAGTATTAATTTCAGACTGTCAGAAGTAATCCTGTGAGCACAAGCCTTTCACAGTGACTGACCATGAGCTCACTGCTTTCAGTGTTTAAGGCCTTCCCAGGATGTGAATTTCAATTCACAATCACTCCCAGCAATGTACTCACCTCATGCGGGCAACTCATGGAACCCATGGACTGCCTGTTAAAGACACATGCAGGGTTAATATCACACTTAATCAGCTCTTTGCATATTGTAATTCGTTTGCCACTAGCTGCATGGTTGTTCCTTGCTTGCCTCCAAACTCAGCAGGTCAAACCTGGAAGTGGGTACAATGACATCAGGTTCCTGACCTGATGCAACTTTTTGGGGATTTCATCCATGCCAGAGCTTGTGCTCATCTCCCCTTGCTCACTAAACTCCCCCCATTGTTACGAAAAAATCTATACTGGACACACGGAAGAAATTCAAAACCTTTCTGACATGAGCACATGTGCTTATCCCAATTTATATGGAAGTTGAAATCTGCACTGCCTTTGCTACAAGCTCTAATTTCAGTATTTATACAAACTGCTACTTCACAGCTACTGCCAGGGGGCTTATAAATACCTCCCTCTACAGTCTATAATCGTTTTCTATTTCTTAACTTTACCCAGAGAAGTCTCTACTGCCTGCTAACCTCTCTTTATATCCTCTACTATCATTGAAGTGATTGTGTAGCTACATCCTGGTACATTTAACCATTAAGGCTTTGTGAAAGTCCAACTCCTGCAACCTTTTTTTAAAATTTTTTCAATTCGGTTAAATTTAAACTGATCAAATTTGTGCAGATTTTTCACCAATACCGCTTTGGAGTCAAGCGTCATCTCGAGCTTCAACTATAAACTTCAATGTACATTGACATGCTTGAAAAGTGACTTCACTTTAAGGCCAAAAAATCCTTCATTTCAATGCATCTAGTGACACAATGTTACAACTGACAACCAATCAGCTTGCAGGCCTTTCTCACCTTGCACTGTTATTCTCAAATTTTCACAGATCACAAAATTGAGGCCTATGTACATAAAACAGTGTGGGTATGATTTTGTATGATGATCATTTCCACTTGCTGGTCTCCTGCACACAACTTCACAATAACAACACTTGCCCTTATATATATAGTGCCTTTAACATGGTAAATTACTCTAGAGGCAAACGTGGGCTGTAGAGGCAAAACTCTAATGTTGTAGCTTTATCCCTGCCATCATGCTGGTTCCTCATGAGGCTCTGCACCAGGATAGAACCTCACAAAATTACCCCATAGTTTATCTTAAAATACCCACTGTGGTAACTGTAGCTTTAAGGGATGTAGTGACTGTAGCTTTAAGACTTATTGTACTGTGTAGTATTATGTGCCATTGTGAACGCATCAGCCCTAAGCGCAGGGAACCTTAGGGGTTGAGTTTTTGTCTAGTTGTGGACCTTGATGGAAACATGTAGCTACTGCTGAAGACATGTAAATAAAGTTCACTGTTTCTTATGAGAAACCTGTCTGGAAAATCAAGTGCATAACAACTGGCGACGAGGATAAATTTGTTCCGGCGCTGTCCCTCACCCAGTGACTGTGAGTATCTTGTTTTAAACAGAAGAAAGGGAAAATACACTCACCAGGTATGCCAGTTTTTATCAGTTTCGACCCCTTCGACTCACCCACAGAGGATTGGAGTAAATATATAGAATGTCTCAGTTTCTTTTTCCAAGCAAACGAAATAACGGTGGAGGAGAAAAGGAAAGCAATTCTCCTAAGCATGTGTGGGAGTAAAATTTATAATTTAATCCGTAGTTTGACGGCCCCGAACATCCCGATTCGAAGACCTTCAGCGAATTGGTAGACTTCGTAAAGGATCATTTTCAACCCAAACCTTATAATCATGCAGAGGTTCAAATTTAATTCGAGAGTAAGAGGCCCGGGAGAGACAATAGCAACATACGTAGCAAAGTTGAAACAACTAACTAAACATTGTGACTTCGGGGAGACCCTAAACAATATGTTAAGGGATTGTTTGGGCTGCGGTGTGCATGATGATACCATTCAACGATGGCTATTAGCTGAAGTAAATATTGATTTTAAAAGATCATTGGAAGTAATGCTTGCAATGGAAAGCGCTGAGCAGGATTCGCAGGGTGTACAAAATGCGCAGGGTGCACAGGGTGTACAAAATGGCACCATTTTCCAGTTGGGGTGGGAACAGACCGCCAGGTGTGGTGCAAAAACCAGGGAGTCAGCCGCAAAGTGGGAGACAGTCCCTGCTACTCGAAACTTTTAAAGTATATAGGAGAGAGCTCAGCAGCAAATCTGAAAATGAGTTTTTTATGTAGAAGTAACCATATCCCTGAACCTTGCCTTTTTAAAGAGGTGGAGTTCCATTACTGTTATAAAAGAGGGCACCTACTAAAACAATGTAAAATTGATTGAGACAGACTCCCAGGCAGCAAGCTAAACTGATCGAAGTACATAATGTGGAAGAACCAGAAACCACTAATTCCGATGTTTATTCTCTACTTAATGTGAATGTAGGGAAAACAGAGCCAATCACTGTTATGCTGCAGGTTAATAGGAAACCTTTGATTATGGAAGTTAAAACCAGTGCATCAACCACTGTGGTGGGGGAGCACATATTCAAATATTCAAACAAGGGTACTCAACAATCAAATATGGACCAGACTTCAGCCAAATTGAAAACATGTACTGGTGAAGTCCTACAAGTGAAAGGTATTACCACTGTCCCTGTTTATTACAAGCACCAAACTGCACAGTTCCCTGTGATCATGGTGGAAGGTGAAGGACTAAGCCTTCTAGGTCATAATTGGTTAAAGGAAATTAAACTAAATTGGTCTGAGAATTTCCAGCTGAAAGCCAGAGTTGCTAAAGAAATATGACAAGGTCTTTCAAGCGAAACTGAGGAAAATCAAGGGGCTGCAGGCTAAGATCTATGTTAACTCTGAAGCAACTCCTCATTTTTTTAAAGCCAGGCCTGTTATGCCCTGAGAGAGAAGGTTGATGCCAAATTAAACCATGTGGGGAAGTTGGATACTATTCAGCCAGTTCAATTTTCGGAATGGGCAGCACCCATAGTCCCGGTCTTGAGCCCGGACCAGTCCATACGTTTCTGTGGGGTTTATAAATTAACAGTAAACAAAGCTGTCAAGTTGGACAAGTACTCCATTCCCAGGATCAAGGATCTGTATGCTAAATTTAGCAGGAGGGAGAACTTACATTAAATTAGATATGAGTCACGCATATCAGTAGCTGGACTTGATTATACATCCAGAGAATTTGTAACCATAAATATACACAAAGGGTTGAATCAATACATGCATCTGCCTTTCAGTGTTTCTTTGGCCTGCACAATTTTCCAGAGGCGATGGAGAGCTTGCTGCAAGGACTACCTCAAGACACAGTCTACCTGGATGATGTCCTAATAACTGGGCTAATAGAAGTGGAACACTTGGCTAACCCAAAAGAAGTCTTAAAATGATGCTTGGAAGCAGGGGTGCACTTGAAAAGGGAAAAGCGTACATTTCAGGCAAGTGAAATCATTTACTTGGGATGCCGGATGGATGCCCAAGGGTTACACCCGGTGGAAGAAAAAATTAAAGCTATTAAGGAGACGCCCTCACCTACAAATGTCTCAGAGCTCAAACCATTCAATGGTAAATTACTAAAGTTGATTCCTACCCAACTTATCAACTGTCCTGGACCTTCTACAGTCATTATTAAAGAAAAACCAACGTTGTTCTTGGAAGTCACCTTAAGAAGGCGTCTTTATGAAAGTTAAACAGCTCTTGCACTCTTTGATAAAAGCAAAAAACTGCGGATGCTGGAAATCCAAAACAAAAACAGAATTACCTGGAAAAACTCAGCAGGTCTGGCAGCATCGGCGAAGAAGAAAAGAGTTGACATTTCGAGTCCTCATGACCCTTCCACAGAACTGAGCGAATATAAGGAGAGGGGTGAAATATAAGCTGGTTTAAGGTGTGGAGGGGGGTGTGGTTGTAGGGACAAGCAAGCAGTGATAGGAGCAGATAATCAAAAGATGTCACAGACAAAAGAACAAAAGAACACAGAGGTGTTGAAGGTAGTGATACTTTCTAAACGAATGTGCTAATTAAGAATGGATGGTAGGGCACTCAAGGTACAGCTCTGGTGGGGGTGGGGTGGAAAGACTAGCGGGGCATAAAAGATTTAAAAATAATGGAAATAGGTGGGAAAAGAAAAATCTATATAAATTATTGGAAAAAACAAAAGGGGGAAGAAACAGAAAGGGGGTGGGGATGGAGGAGGGAGTTCAAGATCTAAAGTTGTTGAATTCAATATTCAGTCTGAAAGGCTGTAAAGTGCCTAGTCAGAAGATGAGGTGCTGTTCCTCCAGTTTGTGTTGGGCTTCACTGGAACAATGCAGCAAGCCAAGGACAAACATGTGGGCAAGAGAACAGGGTGGAGTGTTAAAATGACCAGTGACAGGGAGGTTTGGGTCATTCTTGCGGACAGACTGCAGGTGTTCTGCAAAGCGGTTGCCCAGTTTATGTTTGGTCTCTCCAACGTAGAGGCGACCGCATTGGGAGCAACGAATGCAGTAGACTAAGTTGGGGGAGATGCAAGTGAAATGCTGCTTCACTTGAAAGGAGTGTTTAGGCCCTTGGACGGTGAGGAGAGAGGAAGTGAAGGGGCAGGTGTTGCATCTTTTGCATGGGCATGGGCATGGTGGTGCCATAGGTGGGGGTTGAGGAGTAGGGGGTGATGGAGGAGTGGACCAGGGTGTCCCAGAGGCAACGATCCCTACGGAATGCCGCCGGGGGGGTGAAGGGAAGATGTGTTTGGCGGTGGCATCATGCTGGAGTTGGCAGAAATGGCGGAGGATGATCATTTGAATGCGGAGGCTGGTGGGGTGATAAGTGAGGACAAGGGGGACCCTATCATGTTTCTGGGAGGGAGGAGAAGGTGTGAGGGCGGATGCGCGGGAGATGGGCCGGACACGGTTGAGGGCCCTGTCAATGACCGTGGGTGGAAAACCTCGGTTAAGAAAGAAGGAGGACATGTCAGAGGAACTGTTTTTGAAGGTAGCATCATCAAACAGATGCGACGGAGGCGAAGGAACTGAGAGAATGGGATGGAGTCCTTACAGGAAGTGGGGAGCTGTAGTCGAGGTAGCTGTGGGAGTCGGTAGGCTTGTAATGGATATTGGTGGACAGTCTTATCACCAGAAATTGAGACAGAGAGGTCAAGGAAGGGAAGGGAAGTGTCAGTGATGGACCATGTGAAAATGATGGAGGGGTGGAGATTGGAAGCAAAATTAATAAATTTTTCCAAGTCCCGACGAGAGCATGAAGCAGCACCGAAGTAATCATCGATGTACTGGAGAAAGAGTTGTGGAAGGGGGCCGGAGTAGGACTGGAACAAGGAATGTTCCACATACTCCATAAAGAGACAGGCATAGCTGGGACCCATGTGGGTACCCATAGCCACACCTTTTATTTGGAGGAAGTGAGAGGAGTTAAAGGAGAAATTGTTCAGTGTGAGAACAAGTTCAGCCAGACGGAGGAGTGTAGTGGTGGATGGGGATTGTTCGGGCCTCTGTTCGAGGAAGAAGCTAAGGGCCCTCAGACCATCCTGGTGGAGGATGGAGGTGTAGCAGGATTGGACGTCCATGGTGAAGAGGAAGCGGTTGGGGCCAGGGAACTGGAAATTGTTGATGTGACGTAAGTTGTCAGAGGAATCACGGATGTAGGTGGGAAGGGACTGGACAAGGGAAGAGAGAAGGGAGTCAAGATAATGAGAAATGAGTTCTGTGGGGCAGGAGCAGGCTGACACGATCGGTCTTGCACTCTTTGAACTTGTTAGTACACTACGGTCCCACAAAAGAATTGGTGCTAACTTGCAATGCATCCCCTTATAGTGCAGGAGCAGTATTCTCTCAGAAAATAGATGACAGTTCAGAAAGGCCAATAGGCTATATATCCAGAAGTCTCCCTACAGCTGAGAAGGGTTATTCACAAATTGAGGAAGAAGGATTTTTGATTATCTTTGGAGTTAAAAAATTCCATCAGTAAGTACATGGCCGACATTTTACTATAGTATCTGATCACAAACCACTCTAAGGTCTGCTTGGTGAAGACAAAGCTATCCCTCCCATACTGTCAGTAAGAATTCAAAGATGGGCTTTGATTTTATCAGCATATGAATATACTTTTATGCACAGATCAGGGATGCATATAGCCAATGCAGATGCCCCAAGTTGCCTTCCTTTGCTGGAGAGCATTGAACAGGCTCCAACTCTCTGAGAGATCATATTAGCGATGAATTTCCTGGATTCTTCACCAGTTTACGTAAGACAAATAAGAATCTGGACAAACCATGATCCAGTATTGTCTAGAATATGAGACCAAGTATTGAAAGGATGGTCCCTGGAACCAGTGCCTGAAGAATTGAAGGCATTCTTCACTCGAAGGAATGAATTAATTAGTCAGGATGGTATCCTATTATGGGGTGCACGAGTCGTCGTTCCTTCACAAGGGAGGGAACCGCTCTTAACCGAGTTGCATAGTACACATCCTGGAGTTTCCAAAATGAAAATGCTTGCAAGAAGCTATATCTGGTGGCCAAGTATAGGCAGCGATATAGAAAAAATGGTTAAACACTATCTCCAGTGCCAGCAACTACAGAAATTGCCTGTTGCAGCCCCTCTGCACCCATGGGAATGGCCTGGTCGACCCTTGGTGAGAATGCTTATCGATTATATAGGTTCATTTCTAGGCACCATGTTTCTACTAATAACTGATGCACATTCCAAATAGTTAGACGCGTACAAAGTTAGATCACCAATGTTAGCTGCGACTATAGGAAGGTTATGCCAAAGTTTTCCTATACATGGATTGCCAGAAGTCATTGTCTCAGACAATGGTACTACGTTTACTAGTGCTGAATTTCAAAGATTCCTGAGTCTAAGTGGTATTAAACACATAAAGACAGCACCACATCATCTGCCTCTAACAGATTGGCTGCGAGGGCAGCACAAACTTTCAAATTTGGGATGAGAAGGTTATTGGGAGGATCATTGGAGACTAAACTTTCACGTTCCCTGTTTCACTATAGAACAACCCCCCACAATACTACAGGTTCAACACCTTCAGAATTACTTATGAAGTACTGCCTTCATATAAGATTAAGCCTGGTACTTCCCAGTTTGATGGGGAAGGTAGAGAACAGTCAAGAGAATCCAAAAGTGACTCATGATTTGCATAGTCAAGAGCAAGAATTTACTATTGGTAAAACAGTATTTGCACAAAACTTAGGTGGTGGATCAAATTGGTTACCTGGTGTAATTGTTTCTATGACCAGACTATTGTCGTACAATGTAGAAGTGTGGGCTAGCTCACCCGAAAACACGCAAATCATTTGAGCAGAAGGGAGATACCCCAACAAACTGATGTTCCACCTGTAACCATTGTAGAACCTATGGTCCCCATTGTGGTTGATCAACCAAGGATAGACATACCAGATGTCTCTGTCGGAGTGGATAACACTGAACTGCTTGTTCCTAAGGAGGTGCCTTATGTTGCTGCAGTTCCAGAAAATTAAGATTCAATGAAGGATTCTAAAGTAGTGGACCTAAGGCATTCCAAACGGATCAGGAAACCACCTGAGAGACTGAACTTAAAGTTTCATAACCCCTTATATATTTGTAATCTCATGAATGTAGTTGTTCTTGTAAATACAAATTGTAAAAAAAAAATTTGAAAGTGAAGGAATGAAGTAACTGTAGCTTTAAGGACTGTAGTAACAGCAGCTTTAAAACTTATTGTACTGTGTAGTATCATGTGACAGTGTGAACCAATCAGCCCTAAACCTGGGGAACGTTAGGGGTGGAGTTTTTGTTTAGTTTTGGACCTTCTTAGAAGCATGTAACTGCTGCTGAAGCCCTGTAAATAAAGTTCATTGTTTCTTATGAGAAACCTGTCTGGAAAATCAAGTCCTTAATATCACATTGATTGTACGCTTATTGAAAATCTTCAAAATTCTCTTAAATCTTGGATTTTGCACTTTAAGGTGAAGAAATAAATCTATAAAAAGTTAAACATAGCCTTTTGTAATAAGTAAGACCCCATTTTAAATTGCCTTGCTATAAGTTGCTTCGTTTTAAACTTGCACAGTTTTTTTGGCCAATATTCCCGATTTATGTTGTCAATTTCAATTTAACTTTGTTGTGTGTTTTTTTGCACAACTTTGTTGCTACGTCATTTCCTGTGGTTGTGCCATCAGGTCCTGTGATCCAATTGGTGCTATTCTCAAGCGAGTGCAATTGGAGATGTTCATTTGTACTTGAGGAAACTATGATTTTTTAATAAAATACTCTGAAGCAAAGTTCTCAATGAAGATTATCCAAACCAACAGGTTTTATTTGCAAGGAAGAAGATGAAATCTGGGCTGCTTATATCTGCGCAGAAAAACTTATTTCTGGACTGCAAGCTGCTTTTAATTTTGGAGCCCAGGTGTGCCTGCAGTGGAGCTTTACATTGGATGAAACAGAGACAGGATGAACAACCACTTCATATTTTATGGGATCATCCTGGAATTTGCCTTACTGTCCCACATCCCACACTCAGCCATGCAGAGCAGCTGGAGGAGGAGGACAGGATACTGGCCAACAGTCCAGCAGTCAGAAAGCTGTTCGGCAGGTTGGTGGTTGGGGGATCTGGAGTCCAGAGTCCTGGCAGCAGGGGCAAGCCCAAACTATCATTCCATCAATATGTGACTACCTATAAGAATCATTCAGGTAAATGCCTGAAAGATAAACAGTAGTCACAATACCACAATTTTCAGGCAATTGACCTTACTTGACCAACAAAGGAAAGGGCAAGATTGCCTCCTCACAGAGTGAGGTTAACGTCTTCAACTGTGGCTCTTGACACCTCTGTGGCAGTTCTGTAAGTACAATGAGTTCCTTGCTTCACCAGAGCCGATAAAGTTACCGTGAAACAAAGATGCTAATACCTTTACAGAACAACCAATGCTTTGGGAAATAGGGGTCAAAATATTATAGAATTTTACATTAAGCTTGAAATAATTCATTGTGAAGTAGGATCTTAAACCTAAACAAAGGGAATAATGAAGGGATGAGTAGCAACTTGGCTATGTTGGATTGGGAAAATACATGAAAAGATTTTATGGTAGACAGACAATGGCTAGTATTTAAAGAAATATTACAGGAGGCAGAATTTTGCTGTTGGTGTGCGGGGTCGGGCCCAACACGCCGACACTCTGATGCATTAAATGATGCACGATGACGTTGGGCATGCATCCCGATGTCACCGCACGCCATCGCGATATTTCTTCTGAGCGCTATGACTTACGAGGCGCGCCTGCTATTAATTAACGGGCCAGTTAAGGCCCTTGAGGCAGTACTTGACAGCCATTTCTAGCAGCTCGTGTGATTTTCAGTGCACCGCACGGGCGCTACGGGCAGGCGGGTAGGCAACATTTTAAAAAATCTCATCCACGGGCGGGCTAAGAGGGGCGAGTGGGCTCGCGAATGCGAGTTGTTAGTCCTTTACTTTTTAAACTTACTGGTACTTGCTTGTGTGAACAGGAGAACCTCAATTCTCTTCAGAGCTGCTTTGACAGAAAAAACAGTCTTCAGGTTAGGACTCAGGAGGAAACATAACTCTAGCAATAGGTTTCAAGCAGCCTTCCCTAACCCTGGGAATGGGGAATGCGCTCTCCACTGGAGGCACCTCCTCTGAGGAGGAAGAGAGGGCCAGAAGGGGGAGGAGGCCAGGAGTCCATATTAGCCTCCAGGGGAGCCACCTTTGGGAGGACAGGTGCAGACACAAGGGGCACAGGGACAACAGGAAGTCCAAGGCGTAAGGGACCACAGAAGACGCCACTATCCTGCAGCCAGGGTTTACAGCCAGCGATGCAGCTACCTTAATATGTCTGAGGTGCAATGCCAAAGGAGTCTCCGTCTCTCAAGGGATATAGTGACCTCCATCTGTCAGATGATCGGTCCTGAGATCAGCTCCAACTGTGAGGGTGGACACCCCATCCCCGTGGCGCTGAAGGTCACCGCTGCCCTCAACTTCTATGCCTCCGGCTCTTTCCAGGGGTCGGTGGGTGATCTTTGTGGAGTCTCCCAGTCAGCTGTCAACAGTTGCATCAAGCTGGTGACAGGCGCTTTGTTCAGGCATGCATTGACTTTCATTCATTACCGCTGGGATGAGGCCAGCCAGATAGAGCGAGCCAGAGGCTTTGCATCGATTGCTGGCTTCCCCCTTGTCCAGGGTGTAATCGACTGCATGCGTGGCCATCAAGGCGCCAGCGGGTGAGCCCGGTGCCTTCGTCAACAGGAAGAGCTTCCACTCCATGAACATGCAGATAGTGTGTGATCACAGGATGCAGATTCTACAAGTCTGTGCAAGGTACCCAGGCAGCTCCCATGAAAACTACATCCTGAGACACTGAGACAATCCCAGGTGCTGAGGCTCTTCAGTGCTCCAGTCCGGCTGGATGGTTGGTTGCTGGGTGACAAGGGCTATTCCCTCCAAAGGTGGCTCATGATGTCCCTCTGCCATCCAAGAACAGAGGCTGAGCAGCAGTACAATAGGAGCCTAGCCTCCACAAGGACTGTGGTAGAGAGAGCCATTGGTCTTCTCATGATGTGCTTCTGATGCCTGGACTGTTCAGGGGTCTGCAAAACCCCCCAGATCGTGTGTCACTGATAGTGATTGCATGCTGCGCTCTCCACAATCTGGCGCTGGAAAGGGGGGAACACATTGGAGGAAGAAGATGTTGATGCAGCTGTTCTGGTTGCAGACGATGAGTCCAGTGGTGAGTCTGAGGATGAGCACGGTCAGGAGAACACTGAGGGGATAGACACTGACCTGGGCAACCTCCAGGGAAGCAGGGACAGCCGGGAAGCTTTGATCCAATGCTCCTTCAGCTAGCCTACCAAAGGTGAACCTCCAACACATGCCAGGGCTGTAGGCTCCATACTTGATACCTGAGAGCAACATTTGTGTGATTAGGAACATTAACTACGTGCCTTGTCAATAAAGCTCAATGACAAACAAGTCACTCATAACATCATGGGTTCTCGTACACCTGCAGAACTAATGAAGCACCAAGAGGCTTGATGAGAACTAAAAAAATTAATGATTGCATTATGATAGAATGATAATGATAGAATGCAGAAATGAAAGTCCATTAAAAGGTGTTGAGCAGCACACCTACTGAAAAACAACTGAAACGGGGGGCAAAATAAAACCATCAGTGATAAGCCCGTGGTGTGCCTAAGTGATTTATGTTTATGTTTGTAGGTGCTAGGTCTCGGTGCTCCCCCCTCACTGGCACCGGCATTGGAGACAGCCTGCTCACTCTATTGTCTTGTTGGCCTTGATGACCTTGGTGGGTGTCTTCTGGCCCCTGGAGCCTGTGCTGGCCCCGACTGGGAGGGAGCGGCCAGTGGCACGGTTGGCATCTCCCCAGTTGCCACAGTCTCATCAGATGCCACAGTCACTGGCAGAGGGGCGGCGGAGCTGCTGCCCTCATCTGGAGTGCCCTGGGAGGAGCCCGCAGAGATGACAGGCAGCTCATGCGCCAACATGAGGTCTCTTTGGACCTCCCTGCTCATCAATGATGGATGGGCACCTAGCTGGCACACTGGGTGCCCAATCCATCTCCCACACTGACAGTGACCACCTGAGGTCAGTGCCTGTGTGAGGGCTTGCCGGTCTGAGTGCAACCCCAGGAAGCCCTGATTGTCCTCCTGGAGGAGCTCCTCCATGAGAGTCGCCACTCTTTCTATAGAGGAGGCAGTGCGCTTGCCATGAGGGTCATTGCATAGCGCATGCTCCGCATGGATTCCTCCATCACGGAGACTATGGCACACATTGCCTCATGTATCTCTGCCAGATCCTCCCGCACACCCTGCTGGACTTCCAGTGTCTGCTGCCTCAGGGACGACTCCAGAGGCCCATCATCAGCCACTGACGGAGCATGTTCCTGGTCCCCAGCGCTCCTCCAACTGCCAGCACCCTGGGCACTCTCTGCCTCCACCTGCACCTCAAGCGAGTGTGAAGTGCCCTCAGCACTGTGCACCGAGGCACTAGCCAATGATCTTATCCCTAACTAGGCTAGTGCCTGCCTGGCTGAGAGGGTGTGATGCTGGTGCATTTATATCTTCTGGGCCCTCAGGAGTCAGTGGCAGTCCCTCTGCCTCCTGAGTGTGGGCGTGCTCCAGAGAGGCTGAAAGGAAGAACCAGTACATTTGATTAGTAGAAGTGATTACTCTGTTAATGTGCATGCCCGGCACCAGGATCAGGATGCAGTCCTCCTTCCATTGTCAATGGGCAACCCATGTTGGAGGATGAAATCAATATACAGTCGACAGTGGAATGTTTGCACTGACCGACGTTTTGACCTCAGTGCACAGCACTCTTACTGCCCTGTGGCAGCCTAACCTCATGGCAGCCGGTTGACCTGGGCGCATGGCGCCTTTCCAGCTTGAAAGCCTCCTGCTCATATCTGGTCATTATGAGAAGGTGGGCCTGCCCCCCACCAGTCCGCAGCTGCTTGGCATTATTGTGTGCTGTCTTCTCCTGAAAGGAGAGAGGGGCGTTGATTAGTCTACCCTGTACCTGCATTGCAATTGCCACCCCCACCTGAGTGAAACATTGCAAGGCTCATTCTATTCGTGACCCTGGAGCCGTCATACACTCACTCCAAGCAGCCAGGGCTGACCCCCTGCCCAGATGCTGCCTCTATCACATTTGCCACTCACGCTCTAAGACCTTCCAAACCAACAAGCACTACCACCTAGAAGGACAAGGGCAGCAGATAGATGGCAACACCGCCACCTAGAAGTTCCCCTCCAAGTCACTCAGCATCCTGACTTGGAAATGTTTCGGCGCTTCACCACTGTGCCTAGGTCCAAATCCTGGTTCTCACCCCCAAACAGCAGTGTGCACCACATGCAGCGGATACAGAAGGCAGCTCACCACCAACTACTCGGGGGCAACTAGGGATGGGCAATAAATGCTGGCCCACCCAGCGAAGGCCACATCCCGTGAATGAATGAATGCAAAAACAAAATTCTGAGTTGGAGTGGGGGCTGGGGAGGGGCCAACCTAGCTGCTGTGCTAAGTGACCCATGCCAACACAGTACTCACCCTTCTCAATCTCAAGAGGTCATTAAACTACTTGTGGCACTGCACCCAGATGCATCTCACCACATTGTGGAAGCTGGCCCCTTCTGACACCTCCTCCCTGACATATTTTGTCATGTGGGGGTGGCCTCCTACTCCAGTCCCTTGGCACAAGGGTGTCGCGGTGTGCTGTCACCTCCTTGAGGAGGGCAGTGAGGCAGTCATCTGAAAATCTCAAGGCACACTGCCCGCTGACCTGCCCTCCCACCTGAGAGTGCTGTCGGACATCCTCCTGTCTGATATCAGAGGCTGCCTGTGCTGTTTTTGAATAGGCCGCCGGGTCGCCATTGGACCCAGTGGTCATTGGACTCCCGCCAGCGCCCGCCCCTTCCCACTGTTCTCGGGAGCCTCAATTCACGCTGATCCTTCATCTTTATTTGGTCCGCCCACGTAAAATGGGGCATGGAACCGATCACAGGCGGCGATCGGCTCCACGCCCACTCCCAACCAGCCCGCATGCCATAAGTATATTCCTGGCCATTGTCCACAATAATTACACATTTCACTAAGGCACAGAAACCCAACAGAAAAGGTGAATCAAACATGGCTAACAAAAGAAGTTGAAGGTGGCACTAGATCAAAGGAAGAAGTCTAAAGTGTTGGCAGAAAAAGTGGTAAGCCCGAGGATTGGAGCACTTCATAATCCAGCAAAGGAAGATGAAGAAACTGATAAAGAAAGAGAAAAGTGAATATGAATGATAGCTAGCGCGAAATATAAAAACACACTGTAAAAGTTTCTATAGGTATGTGAAAAGGAAAAGATTAGCAAAGACAAATGTGGGACTATTAGAAGCAGAGACAAGAGAATTTATAATGGAGAATAGGGAAATAGCAGAGAAACTAAACAATTACTTTGTGTCTGACTTCAGGAAGATATAATAAAATCTACCAGAAATACCAGAAAACCAAGGGACTTTTAAAAATGAGGAATTGAAAGAAATTAGTATTAACAAAAAGGTAGTGCTAGAAAAATTAATGGGATTGAAGGTCAATAAATCCTGAGGACATCCCAGAGTGCTGAAGGAGTTAGCTACAGTGATAGTGGATGCGTTGGCGGTTATCTTTCAAAATTTTATAGATTCTGGAAAGGTTCCTGCTGACTGGAAAGTAGCAAACGTAACCGCACTATTTAAGAAGGGAGGAAGAGAGAAAATGAAAAACTACAGACCTGTTAGTTTGATGGCAATACTAGTGACCTGTTGCGTTCAGGGAGGGTGAGTACCATGTTGGCACTGGTCACTTAACCCAGCAGGTAGGCTTTACCCCCCCTGGTGCACCACCACCACCACCACCACCACCACCACGCCCCCACAACCCTGCCAAGTCTGAGTGTAATGACTGTACTGAATCATTGATGGCATGTGTCCTTCACTGGGTGGGCCAGCAGATACTGCCCATGCTGAGGTCACCCTGAGAGGGTGATGAAGAGATGGGTTCTGCCCCCACAGCATGTGGTACACTGAGATCCACATGACTGTTTTGGGAGAAACCTGGAGGAGCAGTACCTAGGCGCAGTGCTGAAACTCCAGGACATGTCAAGTCAAGGTGCTGACATGCTGGGAGGGGAGATTCAAGGTGGTGTGGCACCGATAGATCTGCTGCCTTCTGCGTTCTACATGCTTGCGCCTTCTTGCTATGGAAAGTTAGTCCGTGTGGTGCCTAATGTGATGGGGGCAGCATTTGACTGAGGGGGAGGGAGGGGAACAGACCTAGCATCTTTGTGTGAGTGGCTGGTGAGGAGGTTCTGGAGCCCTGCAATGTCCCACTCTGGTTGGGGTGGGCAGGCCACAAAGAGAATCCAGGTATAAGTAGCACTAATAAATGCTCTGCTCTCCTTTTCAGGAGAAGAATGCACATAATGCCGCCGAGCGGGTGAGGACTGGCGAAGGGCCGGCCCAGGTGGTGATGCTTAGCTGGTTCGAGCAGGAGGCCCTACATCTGGAGAGGTGCCATGTGCCCAGGTCCACCAGTGTTAGTGAGGCTGGGGTGCCACGGGCAGGTATGTTTGCCCAGCAGTGACGTCACGATTGTTCTCCCAACAGCCATGGCAGTGCTGAATGTTCAGCGACTGAAGTTTGCAACATGGCTTGACCATTGCTTATGGAAGGATGAGTGCACATTGATCCAGGGGACAGGGATGCACTTTGACATTGTCTCCACATCAACTAATCAAATGTCCTTGTTCTTCCTTTCAGCATCAGTGGACCAGGGCTGGGAGGAGGAGCAGCAGGGGCCCCCTCTCACACCTGAGGGCCCTGAAGTCTCACCAGTGTCACACCATCTCTGCCAGGCAGGCACCAGCTCAGATACAAGCACCTCGGTGGGAATTAGAACATCGGCTAGTGTCCTGGGGCACAACAGTGAGGACACTTCACAGTCACTGGAGGAGCTGGCAGAGATAGAGAGTGCCCATGGCACCAGCAGTTGGAAGGCCTCACATCAGCATTGACCTCAGCTGGTCAGTGCCAGTGTGGGAGATGGTCTGGGCACCAGGTCTCCCAGCTCAGTGCTTATCCATCCATGGTGAGCAGGAAGATCCGAAGCGACCTCACGTCGGCACAGCAGCTGCCTGTCATCTCTGCGGGCTCCACTCAGGGCGCTCCGGATGAGGGCGGCATCTCCTCCGCCCCTCTGCCAGTGATTGTTGCATCTGGTAAGGCTGCGACGACTGGGGAGGTGCTAGCTGTGGAACTGGCAGCTCCGTCCCAGGCAGGGCCAGCACAGGCTCCACGAGCCAGCTGACGACTGCCAAAGTCATCGAGACCAGCACAACAACAGAGTGAGCAGGCTGTCTCAGATGCCACTCCCAGTAAGGAGTCAGCACCAAGGCGTAGCACTCAGAAATGTAAACATAAGGCACCTTAGGCACACTACGGGTTTATCACTTGTGCTTTTGTGTTGGCCTGCAATGAGGTCTTTATGAGTTGGTGTGATGTTTAACATCTTTGTAATTTTGTTCTCCCAAGTTCCTTTTGTTATACCATTAAATTCAGACATGTCACCATGGCTGAGGATGCCTCTTATCTTCTGCAGGTGGATGGTTACTAATAATGTTATGAGTGACGTGTGGGACATTCAGCTTTACTGACAAGGCCCTTGTTAATGTTCCTATCCAGACAGATTTTGCACTCAGGTATCGAGTATGGAGCCTGCAGCCCAGGCTTGTCCTGCAGGTCTATATGTGGTGTGCTGGCTGAAGGTTTGTTGGATTAAAGCCTCCCGGGTGTCCCTGGCTCCCTGAAGTATGCCCGGGTCAGCGTCCACCCCCTCAGCATTTCCCTGTGCATGCTCATCCTTGGACTCACTGCTGGACTCATCGTGTGCAGCCTCAGCGTCTACATCCTCTTCATCCACAGCGTCCCCCCTCTCCAGTGCAAGATTGTGGAGAGCACAGCATGCAACCACTATCAGTGACACACGATCGAGGGTTACTGGAGTGCACCCCCTGAACGGTGCAGACATCAGAAGCACATCTTGAGAAGACCAATGGTTCTCTCCACCACAGCCCTTGTGGAGCTTGGCTCCTTTTGTACTGCTGCTCAGCTTCTGTTCTTAGATGGCGGAGAGGCATCATGAACCACCTTCTGAGGGGATAGCTCTTGTCACCCAGCAGCCATCCATCCGGCTGTGCTGGAGCACTGAAGAGCCCAGGTACCTGGGAGTGGTCTCAGGATGTAAGCATCATGGGAGCTGCCTCGGTAACTTGCACAGACTTGCAGAATCTGCATCCTGTGGTTACACACTATCTGCACATTCATGGAGTGGAATCCCTTCCTGTTGACGAAGGCACCGGGCTCATCTGCTGGCGCCTTGATGTCCACATGTGTACAGTCTATTGCACCCTGGATGCGGGGGAAGTCAGCAATGGCTGCGAAGCCTCTGGCTCGCTGTGTCTGGCTTGCCTGGTCGCAGCGGAAGTGGATGAAAGTCAATGCACGTCTGAACAGATCGTCTGTAACCTGCTTGACACAAGTATGGACAGCTGATTGGGAGACACTGCAAAGATCACCCACTGACCCCTGGAAGGAGCCAGAGGCATAGAAGTTGAGGGCAGCTGTGACCTTTAGATCCACTGGCATGGGGTGTCCACCCACACACAGTTCGCAAAGATCTCAGACTCAATCATCTGACAGATATAGTTAACTGTCTCCTTTGAGAGACACAGCCTCCTTTGGCACTGCATCTCAGGCATATTGAGGTAGCTGCTTTGCCGCCTGTAAACCCTGGCAGCAGGATAGTGCATCTTCTGCGGCCCCTTCCACCTTGCACTTCCTGTTGGCCCTGAGCCCCTTGTGCCTATGCCTCTCCTCCCAAAGGTGGCTCTCCTGGAGGCTGAATGTGGACCCCTGGCCTCCTCCCCCTTCTAACCCTCCCTTCCTCTTCAGAGGAGGAGCCTCCAGCGGAGAGTTCAACTCCCATTCCCAGGCTAAGGGAAGGCTCCCTGAAATCTTCAGGCCCCAAAAATGATTCTTCACTGCAGAGTGCTGACCTGAGGGTTGTGATTCCAAACTAAGCAGTTGGTATCCATTTTGAAGTATTGTAGCTCACACAGGCAAGTATTAGTAACTTTGCAAATTAAATATTTGAGAGAGCTCATTCACGACCCCAGTGAGCCCTCTTATCCCACCTGTGGATGAGGTTTATACAAATGTCTCCTACCCGCCGGCCCGTTGTGCCTGTGCGACGACCCGAAGATCACGCGGGCGCCAAAAAATCGCTGTCAATTGGCTCCTCAAGGGCCTTAAGTGGCCCGTTAACTAATGGCTGGTGCACATCGGATATCATCGTGTGCCCACCCAACGAAATATCATGATGGCGCACGGTGACATTGGGACGCTTGCCCGTCATCACCGCGCGTCATTTTACCCATCAGCATGTGGGTCCCACCGCCACACGCCAACGGGAAAATTCTGCCCTCGATATTCTCTTTCAAAAGGCACCTGAATTTGTTCCTTTTTCATCTTTAGGTTAAAGAATTTTAGATACTGGGTAATGGGGACTCTCTTGTGGACATACTATCGGGCAACTTTCAGGAATTAGTTCACCTTTTCAAATTCGTGGCCTGCCCCCTTTAAATTGCTGCGCTGAGTTAACTGAAGAATCACCCTAGCCAATCCCATCCGCTTGGTGATGAATTCCCAATGGCAGGTGCTACTACAGACAGCAGCATATCCAGAATAAATAAATGATGCTGATACTGAAATTGTGATGGTGTCAGTGCTGAGTCATAGCAGGAGTGTACATCTCACTCCACTCCATTTCTGGTGTGAAAACCATTGCATCAGACTATCTAGGGCAAGGTATCAGGGTAAAGGTTTAGATTTTATGAACAGTGGGATGATTTCTGGGACAGGAAAGGATGTACAAACTGGCTGCCCTTCACCTGCACTGCACTGGCACAGAATACTTGAGGGGAAGGTGGAAAGAGCAATGCGTGGATTTAGACGAGTACTGTGGGGATGGGGTGGGGGTGGGGGGGGCTAGTGGTTAACATAGAATTGAACCACAAAATAAACAGATTTAAGATAGAGAATTTACAGCAGGTGAAGAATGTGAGTGCTGTAGATTATGGAAGTGGAGAATTTAGGGGGAGTGAGAACACTGTAGAGAGCATAACAGGAAGTGAAGGTAATTGTCTTAAAATAATGAACAAAATGCAATGAACATTAACAATAGACAGTGAACTCCAGGTGATCTGGAGCTCCATGCTGGTTACAAGGATTATGAAACTGTACAGAATACAGAGTCATGGTTGTATAAAGACGTAGGGGTAATGTTCTCACTTCATTATTCTGGCTTCATTATTGCACCTATCTATCAGGGCCAGTGTTGAGTGTGAAGAGAGCTATAATGCACCTCTGACGATAATCTAAAACACAAATCCCAAAAAAGTCCAGAACAAAAATACTCCTGCTCCTATTTATGATGTTATGTTCTAATAATAGTAGGTTTCGAATGGTATATTGGAAATAGAAAGAAAATTAGCACGCTCATTAGGAGTTAAGAAGAATATTCCAGTGGGCAAAGATATAAAGCCTCCAAGGCAGTGCTGCCAATTGTGGAGTTTATGGGGGCAGAAGATGGGAATATACAAATGACAACAGTCAAAAGAATGGTGAAGCTTAGAGAGGGAAGATAGAGTGAGACCATGGAGGGATTTGAAGCCCAGTGAGAGAGATTTCCAGTAGGCCGTTGAGGAACACAGGTAAGTATTGGTATGGACACAATTAATTATTCTGCAGGGCCAGGGTACAAATTACCCACTCTGAGCTTCTCCAGGATCTGCTTTCTCCCTCTTGCTTGATTGCAATTCTGGGGTTTGGTGAAACCGAAACAATCTAGGCTCAGAGTTTCTATCTGACATAGAATTATGAGCTAATACAAAAGTAAAACAACAGATGCTGGAAATGTGTAATAAAAATAGGAAATGCTGGGAATATGCAAAAGACCTGTGCAGAGAGAAGCAGTGGCCAAGATTTAATGGGGCCTGTAAGAGTGGGAAGTGTGGCAAGTGGAGGAACTTAACTAAATGGAAGCCAAAGTCGTACGTTGGACCTGGCTCTCCATGGCGGTCACCAACCTCTACATGAAGGAAGCCATATGCTCAAATGCCTGAAACATAGCAGAACTCATGGCTTGAATGGACTCCTCCAGCACCTGTACAAAGCTGCGCATGACCTCTGGCATCTCCGCCATATGTTCCCTAACCTTTTGTTGCATCTCCAGCAGGATTCCTATAGCCTCAACCAGAGGCCTATCATCAGGGTGGGTCTCAGCAGGAGCCTGGTCCCCAGCAGCCTTCTGAATGTTAGGGGCCTCAGCTATCATGGTCTCTGTCAGCTGTTGAGATATGTGTGCAATATGCTCAGCAGATTGTGATCTTGAATCTAAACACAAGCCCCCCATGGCCCATGTGGGTGTAACTGTGCTGGAGGACATTGTGGAAGAAGCAGGCAATGGTGCATCCTCTGAATCAGCGGCGTCCCCAGAGGTGAAGTCTTCAGGCCCCTGCTGTGGATGTGACCTGGGTTTTGGATTGAAAAGACCTGTAATGGAGGGCAGAAGGAACCACACTTAGGATCAGCACAGTCTATAAGCGCATCACATGCCCTTGTGTGTCTCCTGTGTGCCCATATGCCAGCACGAGGTTGAATGCATTCTAACTTTTATGCCTTGTCATCTCAACCTTGCCATCTGAAATCACTCAGCTGCCCTCCTCTCCTGCAAACTGCAGTGCTTCTTCCTCTGCAATGGTGAGCAGCTTCTGGTCTTCAAAGTCAGCTTCAAGCTATTAAGAAAGGGCAAACAAACTTAGAGCTCCCTGGATGAAGAAAGAGATAGAGATTAAGATGAAGAGGAAAAAGTGTGCTGATGACAGATGTCAAGTAGCTAATATATCTGAGAACCAGGCTGAATATAGAAGGTTCAGAGGGGAAGTGAAAAAGCACATAAAAGAAGCTAAGAAAGAGTATGGAAATAGACTGGCAGCTAACAGAAATGGGAATCCCAAAGTCTTCTATATGCATATAAATAGTGACATGAGCTGAATGTATGTGTTCTCTTACTGTTTTGTGTGGAAAGAGGTATGTATTTTCTTACTCTTGGATTGTGTATTCAATTAAATACTTCAGCATCAAGCTTTTCTGAATTTAAAATAAGGAAGGTAATTTATTCTCAAACACTTTCCCCAAATTAATGTAACATCACACATTCGGTTTCATGCATACTCACACACAAACACACACACGCACACACACACACACACACACAAAGATTGGATATAGATAAAAATAGTGCACTTTTACATATTACAATTAATTCGGTCTCTGATTTATGATTTTCAGTCTCCCAAGTGGCAAGCCTGTAGTTTCTTGAATGAATTTGATGATTTAATGTTGAAATGAGAGTCTTGTAAAGTGAAGGGTTCACAGCAAATTGTGTTTTTTTTATAGTTGAATATCTAGGAGGTTGGTTTTCAGGTGAACTTTGAAACTGGAACAGGTTAAGCACTTTAGCTGCTTGATGGCTTGCAGCTAGTTTCAGTATCTGATTCCCAGGCTGGGTAACAAATGATGGTTCTGAGCAATCAGCTGGGTCCTGGGATAATAAGAGTGGGGTCCCGGAAACCAGTTTTGATCATATGACCACTGGGTTAACACTTCTGAGGCCCACCCAGTCTAGTTTGGATGGGGAGGCCATTGTCATACAATTGGAAGTTGATCATTCCTATTGAGTTTTGATCTTCCCTTTTGTCCAGTAAGAAACATGGAGACAGGCAGTCTGGAAACAAGTCTTTAGGTGTTGGCCCATCCTCAAACAATGATATGTGTGAATTGCACAAATGACAGTGAGGCACCCTCACCTATGTTCATGTTTAATTAGGCATTTGCCAGAGACTTGATACTGTCTGTAGTCCAAATGCTAAAAGTCATATGATTTGTACAGCCATCTTAACAGCTTATTTGTGTCCAATTTTTTAAAGTATTAATTGAAAGTTCATAATATGACATGCCTTTACTGGGCAGGACAATAGTAACAGTGGTAAAAGGAGGAGTGGGACCCATTAGGGACCAAAAAGGTGATTTACGCATGGAGGCAGGGTACATAGCTGAGGTATTTAATGAATACATTGCATCTGCCTTTACCAAGGAAGAAAGTGCTGCCCAAGTCATAGTGAAAGGGGAGATAATTCAGGCACTTGAAAGATTTAAAATTGATAAGGAAGAGGTATTAGATAGGCTGTTGACTAAAAGTAGAAAAGGACTAGATGACATGCATCCAAGAATACCCAGGGAAATGACTGAAAATTGTGAGGGAATTGGCCATAATTTTTCAGTCTTCCTCAGACTCAGGGGTGGTACCAGAGGACTGGAGAATTACAAATGTTACACACTTGTTCAAAAAAATAAAGATAAGCCCAGCAGTGACAGGCCAGTCAGTTTAACTTGGGTGGTAGGTAAACTTCTAGGAAAATAAAAACATTGAAAATAGGAGCCTGTTTCAGCATTCAAACAGCTCATGGTGGATCATTTACCTCTTACGCCATTTTTCCCACTATCTGCATATCCCTTGATATTGTTAGTATCCAGAAATCTATTGATTTCTGACTTGAACATGCTCAATGATTGAGCTTTCACAGTTCTCTGGGATAGAGAATTCCAAAGTTTCACCACCTTCTGAGTGAAGAAAGTCTTTCCCATCTAAGTCCTAAATGGCCTGCCCTTTATTCTGAGACTGTGTCCCCTGGTTCTAGATTCGCCAGCCGGAAGAAACATCCTGTCCACATCTACCCTGTAAGAATTTGTAAGTTTCAGTGAGATCACTTCTCATTCTCTGAAGCCCTAGAGAATACAGGCCCAGTTTCCTCAGCACAGGGATTAGGCTGGTGACCCTCCATTGCACTCCCTCTATAGCAAATACATCCTTCCTCAGATAAGGAGACCAAAACTGTACACAGTACTCCATATGTGGTCTCATCAAGGCTCTATACAATTGCAGCATGACATATTTACACCCGTATTCAAATCCCTTTGTGACGAAGGCTGACATACCATTTGCCTCCCTAATTTCTTGCTGTACCTGCATGCTGGCTTTTAGTGACTCATCAGTAAGGACACCCATACCCCTTTGGACATCAACACTTCCTAACCTCTCACCATTTAAGAAATATCTGCCTTTCTGTTTTTTATACATAAGTGGATAACTTCACACTTATTCATATTATATTCCATCTACCATGTTTTTGCCCATTCACTTAGCCTGTCCAAATCCCTTTGAAGCCTCCTTGCACCCTCCTACAACTCACATTCCCACTTAGTTTTGTGTCATCCGAAAATTTGGAAATATTACATTTGGTCCCCACATCCAAATCATTGATATAAGTTGTGAACAGCTGTAGCCCCAGCACTGATCCTTGCGGTACCCCACTTGTAACAGTCTGCCATCCTGAGAATGACCCATTTATTCCTGCTCTCTGTTTTCTACCTGTTAACCAATTCTTAAACCATGCTAGTATATTTCCCCCAATCCCACAAGCTGTAAGTTTACTAAACTTCTATGTGGGACCTTATCAAACACCTTCTGAAAATCCAAATACATCATATCCACTGGTTCTCCTTTATCTATACTGCAAGTAACATTCTCAAAAACTCCAACAGATTTGTCAAACATGAATTCCCTTTCATAAATCCATGTCAACTCTGCCCAATCACATCATTATTTTCTTAGTGTCCAGTTATCACATCCTTTATAATAGATTCTAATATTTTCCCAACTACTGACATCAAACTAACTAATCTGTGGTTCTCAGTTTTCTCTCTCCCTTTCTTCTTAAATAGTGGGGTTACATTTGCTACTTTCCAGTGTGCAGGAAACTTTCCAAAATCTATAGACTTTTGAAAGATAACCACCAATCTCTATCTCCATCATTCGCTATCTCTATGGCCACCTCCTTCAATTATCTGGGATTAGCTCACCTGATCCAGGGGATTTATCAACCTCCAATCCCATTAAGTTTTTGAATACTCTCTCTTTATTAATAGTAATTTATTTTAGTTCCTCATTTTCATTAGTGCTTGGTTCCCTAATAATTCTGGTAGATTTTCTATATCTTCCTCCATGAAGGCAGTCACAAAGTATTTGTTTAGTTTCTCTGCCATTTCTCTATTCTCCATTATAAATTCTCTTGTCTCCGCCTGTAATCGACCCACATTTTTCCTTGTTAATATTTTCCTTTTCACATACCTAAAAAAGCTTTTACAGGCTGTCTTAATGTTACTTGTTAGTTTGCATTCATATTCTCTTTTCCCTTTCTTTATCAGTTTCTTGGTTATCATTTGTTGGATTCTGAATTGCTCCCACTCCTTGGGCTTACCACTTTTCTGGCAACCTTATAAGCCTTTTCCTTTGATCTAGTGCCATCTTCCAGTACTTTTGTTAGCCACAGTTGATTTACCTTTCCTGTGAGTTTTTGTGTCTTAGAGGAATGTATATTTGCCGTAGATCATGTAATACTTCTTTAAATACTAACCATTGCCTGTCTACCAGCAAATCTTTTAGCGTATTTTCCCAATCCACCATAGCCAAGTTTCCCCTCATACCTTCAAAATTTGTTCAGATTTAGGCCCTAGTTTCAGAAAGAATGATATCATTTTCAAACTTAATGTAAAACTCTACCATATTATGGTCACTATTTCCTAAGGTTCCTTTACAGCAAGGTTACAAATTATTCCTTTCTCATTAGATAATACTAAATCCAAAAGAGCCCAATCCCTAGTTGGTTCCTTAACATACTGCTCCAGAAACCTATCCAGGAAACACACTCCAGGAATTCATCCTCCACAGCATTAGTGCTAATTAGGTTTAAACGGTCTATATATAAATTGAAGTCACCCATTATTACTCTATGTTATCCATATTCCATGCAGCTCTAATTTCCTGATTTATACCATGCCCAACATTGCCACTACAGTTTGGTGGCCTATAAACAACTCCCACCAATGTTTAAAAACACCAAGATAAAAGCAAACTACTGGGGATGCTGGAAATCTGAAACAAAAACAAAAATAGCTGGAAAAACTAAGCAGGTCTGACAGCATCTGCGGAGAGGGACACTGTGCTCCTCTCCACAGATGCTGTCAGACCTGCTGAGTTTTTCCAGCGATTTTTGTTTTTGTCCCACCAATGTTTGCTGCCCTTGCTGTTTCTTAGCTCCACCCAAACTGATTCTACATCTTGATCCTTTGATCTAAGATCCTCTCTCACTAGTGTAGTGATCTTATCCCTTATTAACAGTGCTATACCACCTCCTTTTCCCCTCTGCCTATCCTTCCTAAATGACTAATATCCATGAATATTCAGCTCCCAGTCCTGGTCAATCTGTAATCACATCTCTGCAATGGTAATTAAATCATATCCACTTACCTCTATTTGTGTCTTAAAATCATCTACCATATTGTGAATGCCGCGTGCATTCAGATAGAGTGCCCTTAACTTTGTCCTTTTAACATTATTCCACCTTCTGATCCAATTTGATACTTGTCTTTGTTTCATCTGCCTTCTAATTTCACTTACAATTTTTCTACTTCCTGTTACTAGCTTTGCTTCCCTCCAATCTGTCTCCCTGTCAGGTTTCTATCACCCCACCAGTCTAATTTAAATACTCCCCAGCAGCCCTAGCAAATGTAAGTCCCGGTCCGGCTAAGGTGCAACCCGTCCATCTTGTATGCATTCCACCTGCCCCAGAACCAGTTCCAATGTTTCAGAAAGCTGATGCCCTCCCTCTACACCAATTCTCCAGCCATGTACTCAATCATTCAACCCTCATATTCCTATGCTCACTGGCAAATGGCACTGGGAGTAATCATGAGATTACTGCTTTTGAAGCCCTGCTTTTTTTAATTTCTTTCCTAACTCCCTAAAATCTATTTTCAGGACCTCATCCCTCTTCCTACTTATGTTGTTGATACCAATGTGTAGCATGACCTCTAGCTGTTCACCCTCCCCTAGAAGAATGTCCTGCAGCTGCTCTGTGACATCCTTGACCCTGGCACCAAGGAGGCAACATACCATCCTGGAGTCACGTCTACGGCCACAGAAATATTTGACTGTTCCCCTAACTAATGAATCCCCTATCCCTACTTTTAAAAATTCATTACAGGGTGTGGGCTTTGCTGGCTGGGCCAGTATTTATTGCCTATCCCTAGTTGCCCTTGAGAAGGTGGTGGTGAGCTGCCTTCTTAAACCGTTGTAGCCCATGTGGTGTAGGTACACCCACAGTGCTGTTAGGAAGGGAGTTCCAGGATTTTGACCTGCAACAGTGATACATTTCCAAGTCTGGCTGTTTAGTGACTTGGAGGGGGGCTTCTAGGTGGTGTTGTTCCCATCTATCTGCTGCCCTTGTCCTTCTAGATGTAGTGGTCGAGGGTTTGGAAGGTGCTGTCTAAGGAGCCTTGGTCTATTCTACTTGCTCTTCCCACTCTCCTTTCTCCCCTCCTGTGTAGCTGAGCCACCTGTGGTGCCACGGATTAACCTGTGGTATGACCACCTCCCATGCTATCCACATAGTTCTCTGCCTCATGGATGCACCACAGTGACTCCAGCTGCTGCTTGAGTTCCGAAAACTGGAGCTCAAACTTTTGTAGCTAGTGACACTTCCTGTGGATGTGTTCATCTAGGACTCATGGTGCATCCATGACATCCCATATTCCATTTGGCTAAACTGCCCTGCCATCCCCTAACTTTACAAGCTATTTATTATAAACATAATAACTTACCAGTTACTCACCAATCAGCTTCTTCCACCACCAATGTAAGAACCGAATAATGGAGAGTAAAAAAGGTAGAAAAAGAAAGAGCACCTCCTTCCCCCGCTTCATCAAACTCCCCCAATCACCAAACTCCCAGTTTCCTCCGCCATTTCCACCAACTCCGGCATGATGCCACCACCCTTCACCCCCTTGTTGGCGTTCCGTATTGACTGTTCCCTCCGGGACACTGTGGCCCACTCCTCCAACACCACCAACACCTCAACCCCCTCCCATAGCACCTTCCTATGCAATCGCAGAACCTGCAACACCTGCCCCTTTACTTTCCCCCTCCTCACTGTCCAAGGGCCCAAACGCTCCTTTCAAGTAAAGCAGCATTTCACTTGTACTTCCCTTGATTTGGTCTGCTGCATTCGCTGCTCCCAATGCGGCCTCCTCTACTTTGGAGAGACCAAACGCAGACTGGGTGACCACTCTGCAGAACACCTTCAGTCTGTCTGCAAGCATGACCCAGACCTCCCTGTCGCTTGCCATTTCAACACCCCGCCCTGCTCTCATGCCCACATGTCTGTCCTTGGCCTGCTGCAATGCTCCAGTGAAGCTCAACGCAAACTGGAGGAACAACACCTCATCTTCCAACTAGGCACTTTACAGCCTTCCGGACTGAATGTTGAGTTCAACAACTTTAGACCATGAACTCTCCTCCATCCCCAACCCCTGTTTTCACCACCCCCCCCCCCTTTTTTCCATATTCATTTTTATTTTTTAATTTTTATTAATTTTTTTCACTCATTTTCATTATTATTATTTTTAAAATTTATTTCTATTTTCATTCATTGTTTTATCCCCAGCTTTTAGCTTATTTTCGATCTTTCTTCCCAGCACCGTCCCCTACCCCCACCCCACCACCACTAGGGCTATCTGTCACTTCCCAGAGCGCCTACCCTGGTCCGGCCATTATCACATTTTGCTTTTTCAATGTCACCATTAGCACCTCATTTAGCCAGTACCACCACCATTAACAAATCTTTGACCTTATGTTCATGACATCTTTTGCCATCTCTCCTTTGCCTCCACCTATCACTGGCCTTCTTATCCAGCTTCACCTGTCCCACTCACCTTAAGCAGTATATATTTCGCCATATCTCTACCTCTCTTTAGATCTGTAGAAGAGCCATTCGGACTCGAAACATTATCTCTGACTCTCTCTCCACAGATGTTGTCAGACCTGCTGAGTTTTTCCAGAATGTTTTGTTTTTGTCCCAGTTTCACACTCAGTTCAAACCACATTCCAGAGCTATAATTTGGGATAAAATTAATAGTTACCTGGGCAAATGCAGGTTAATTAAGGTAAACCAGCATGTACTTGTTAAGGGTAAATCATGTTTAAGTAACTTGCTGGAGTTTTTTGAAGACATAACAGAGAAGATTGATGAGCACAGTATAGTTAATGTGGTGTAAACGGAATTCCAAAAGCTATTTGATAAAGTGCCACACAACAGACTTGTGAGCAAAGTTTTAGCTCATGGAATAAAAGAGACGGTAACAATATGGATGTGAAATTGGCTGACTGATGGGAAACAGAAAGTAGTGGTTAATGAAAGAAGTGGAGTTCTCCTGAGGTCAGGACCATTGATTTCTCTAATATGTATTAATGACCTAGACCTTCAGAATGTCAGAATTTGCAGGCAATACGATTCTTGAAAGTATTGTGAACTGTGAGGAGGATAGTATAGAACTTCAAAAGGACATAGACAGGTTAGTGAAATGGGAGGACAAGTGTCAGATGAAATTTAATGCAGAGAAGTGTTAAGTGATACATTTTGGTTGGAAGAACATGGAGAAACAATAAAAAATAAAGGATACAATTCTAAAGGAGGTGCAGGAGCAGAGGGACCTGGATGTATATCGACATAAGTCATTGGAGGTAACAGGACAGGTTGAGAGAGCGGTTAATAAAACATACAATATATATAGATGCACAATGTCAGTAGTGTGTATCATCTTCAAGATGCACTACAGCATCTCACTAAGGCTTCTTCAACAGTATCTTCCAAAACCATGACCTCTACCACCTAGAAGGACAAAGGCAGCAGATGCATGGGAACACTGCCACCTGCAAGTTCCACTCCCAGCCACTCACCATCCTCACTTGGAACTATGGTCTGCATTCCCCCCTGCCCGTCGGGAGCGGGCGCGAGCGAGCGGGTTCCAGATTGGCGCCCCCAGTTGGGGGCGCAGTGCCATTTTATGTGGGCGGGGAAATTAAGGCCTGCTCAGTGTGACATCCACTTGGAAGCGCTGTGCTCTTCCTTTTCCGGGGGTGTAGTGGGGTGGGGGGGGTTGGCAGTGGGATTCCCTGAGCCGGGAGTGCGCTCTTTCACACATGATCATGAAAGAGCTCACAGATTTCCCTGAGGCAAAATGCCACCCCAGGGAGATCAGCTCAAGGTTCAAAATTCATCTAAGGAAGAAAAAAATATTCCTGACATGTCCCCTCTTATGACACTGGAGCTGGGGCATGTCAATTTCTTTTATTTAGACATTTCATACAAATTTTGATACTCTCATGAAACCTCATCCCACCCAAAAATGAGGTTTCATGTTTTTTTTATGAAGGCCACCTGGGCTCGTTACCCATCCGCCAATCTTATGGTTGGACAGACAGGTCCATTAATAAGTTTGCGCGCCCACCGAACTGAAAATCTAAATGGCATGGGGTGACATCCGTACCCATGCCCTGTCCCCCCGCTCGCTGACTGGAAGATGCAGGCATATATCACTGTTCCTTCACTGTCTCTTGGTCAAAATCTTGGAACTCCCTTCCTAACAGCACTGTGGATGTACCTACACCACATGGACTGCAGCTGTTCAAGAAGGTGGCTCACTACCACCTTCTCAAGGGCAATTAGGGATGGGCAACAAGTGCTGGCCTAACCTGCATCCATGAAGGAATTAAAAAAATAGTATCTTAGGCTTAATTAATAGGGGCGCCGAGTACAAGAGCAAAGGGGTTATGGTAAATTTCTATAAAACACTGGTTCGGCCTCAGCTGGAGTATTGCATTCAGTCTTAGATGCTGCACTTCAGGTAAGGTGTGAAGGCATTAGAGAAATTGCTGGAAAGATTCACATACTCACAAGGCCATCACACATTCACTGGCATATTTACTACCAGCTCAAGGGACATCACCACTCACTGTTTCACACACACTCTCACCATTTGGCCTCATCTCCTCTGGAGACTGCCCCCTCAGCCCTCACCCCCTTAATGCCACTTGCACAGAGCAACATGTGCCTCCACACAGACCCTTGAATACCCCACTTCCCCAGTTCAGCTCTTGCCCTGCAGCCTTTTCCCTTGCCTGAGGCCACTTCTCCCCTTTCCCCAAGCAAGCCCTAGCCCTACAGCCATTGAAAAGCCACCCCCGTCTTATGGACAGTTTCGTAAATAGAGACCTGCCCATGAGTTTCTGTAAAAGTGATGTGGTGCTGCCTGCGAAGCCTGGCGCTGATGACTGTGAGTGCTGCCTGAAGCAAGGTAGGCAAACAAACCCCGAAGTCCTGAGTGAGGTGCAGCTCGTCAGTTGTAAAACATGTTGGCGTGCATTCATGCCAACTTGCTCGGATGGTTCCAATGAGCAGGCTTATAATGAGATGAGAAAGTATTGTAATTAGGTTCCCAACATGCAACAGTGGGAAATGTGGCCCACCATTGACAGGTGGAGTGGACGATCGCAAACTGGTTTCATATCAGCCTTCTTGCCATAGTGTCCCCACCTCGTCCACCATGCCACCCACACCAATGGAGGCCGGAAAGTTCTGGCCTATGAGTATTGGGACTTGCATTTGTTCCTGACAGTGTAAAATTTTCAAAGATGCTAACATTCCGCTCATAGGGAAATTAGGCTCAGTTATGATGACGCAGAAAATTGAAAGAACAACAGACAGGATCCAGAATTATATAAGCATAGCCACTTGAGTAAGGCACTGGAGGACAGCTACCCATCCACAGATCTGTCACTCAATAGGAATCAAAAACACCAGGGGAAAAGGAGGGTGGGCGTGCGGTAAGAAACTAAAAAAACCTTTAAAACAACATCCATTTGGCCGAATAAATTGAGTTTTGGTTATCATTGGTCACTGAATTATCTGGTGGATATCATTATGTGTACTGTGCGTTTACTTTCTGCATGACTGTGTGCTACCTAAGGCTTCTGCTCCTTTTGTTATTTATGCAGGAGGCAATTGATTGCGGGAAATGCAAATCAAGTGGCTTCTCCTTTCACCTCCTTATATTTCTAATCAGTTAATGGTCCCTGTAGGGGAGATTGGATGCCCCTCAGCAGGCAAAAGTCTTTTGCTGAGTATATTAGATTTAAACAGGCAAAAAAGCATACAGATAAGAAGCAGACACAAGGCCCAATGTGCTTGTGCTGTATAGGTGAAAATAGTTCAATGGGCAGAATTTCTCCCTTGTCAGGTGGGCATGCGCGGTGTGTGATGATGTCAGGCGAGTGCCCCGATGTCATCACGCACTATCACGATATTTCGTTCAGCGGGCGCGCGCGAGAGGCGGCAGCACACCTGCCAACAATTAAGAGGCCTATTAAGGCCCTTAAGCAATTACTTATATGGAATTTTTCGCTGCCCGTCCAACTTTACGGTTGGCAGGTGGGCGAATAGGCTAAGCGGCCTTTGCATTTTTTGCGAAACCTCATCCACGGACGGGATGAAGTTTCAACCAGCGATTAAAAGAAAAATAAAAAGCTCATTTTTAACATGTCCCTGGGGAATTGTTTTCCCTATTTTTCGATTCTTAATTTTTAATGTTAAAAATCTTCAGCTCCCTGAGGCAGCTCTGTGCCTTCAGGGAGCTTTCACTGAGCGCACCCGCGCGCATTGCTCGCGATTCACACTGGCTGGCCCTTAATTGACCAGACAACGTGAAAACGCGGTTGGGGCCCGATCGCAAGCGGCAGTCAGTCTTGCAGCTGCTCCCAGGTCTGTCTACCGTGCCCGCCCAACGAGGTAACAATCCTGCTCCATATCTCGATGCAGGATCTGAATGCCTGTCCTAACCCTAGCCTCTCTGTATCAATCTAAAATAATTATTAATGAGGAAGGGATATCATCAAAATGTACACCAGCTTCTTTTTGTACATTGTGTTCTGTACAAAGCCCTATTGTTGGTGTTCCGCAGTGCAAACAGAATTATTTATCTCTCAAAATGTTTAGTTAATTCCCTATACACAAACATCTTTATTTAACTTTTTACAGCCCATGTATACTCTGTACAAGTGGAATGTCTACATCATCCAGAAACTTCAGGGACCAGGAATTCGGGAGACAAATCTCTCTTAGCAGTGTGTTTAGTATCTAGTTAGTCATATAGCTTTTATATGCAGTTTGTCATCACTGCATGGGCAACTATATATAATAACCATGCATTAATCAATCATTTCAGTTTCAACTCCACTGAATTCTGAATAGCATCATATGAAATCAATATTCTCCAGCTAATAGAACCCTCTAGGTTAAGGAAACTATTTGTTTAGCTGATTGGTGACAAATAGGCTTTAAATCTATCTGCAGGAGACTTGATGAATGAACTGTTCAGGATAGATTTGATGGACACGGCTTTCCATAAGGCTTTAGAATATATTCTTATCATGACCTGCAGATTCCGTCTTTCTTTGTTTTACCGAGAACTCCTTTTCCCACTGACAACATCAGCCTAAGGATGGAGTTGGGTGTTTTGTTCAGCTGAATGAATAATTATTTACTGAGAAACATATTCAGTGCAGGTCTCAACTGAAACACTACATTGTGGAAATAATCAGCTAAGTATTGCTAAATAATAGAAAAGAATACACACAGTGGGCAAGATTTTTAGGTCAGTGGGTGGGCACGATCGGCGGGCCCAGGAGCGGCCGAGAAATGGGCCGCCAACCATGATTGGCCCCGACCGCGATTTCGCGCTGGCTGGCCAATTAACGGCAAGCTAGCGTGAAAGGTGCGCTGAAATGCTCAGTGCTCCCGGGGTGGGGGCAGGAAGGCCGTGGGCACTGACGTAAGCGTGGGTGCAGGAGAGTGCAGAATGAAAGCTCCCTGAAGACAGAGAGCTACCACAGGGAGCTGAAGATCTTAATAGCAATGAATAAAGATTTTTAAATCCACAAAAAAATGTCCCCGCAGCAGAATCAGTCACCTGAACATATAGGGCAGAGTTTTGTCGTCGGCGAGCAGGGGGTGGGGCCCGCTCACTGACACGTAAAATGATGGAGGATGACATTGGGGGGAACCCTTGACATCATCCCACCCCATTTAAATTTTCAGGAAGGCCGGGGGCGCAGCAAAATCAACTGTGGGCCCACCGACCTGTCAATGGCCAATTGAGGCCATTGACAGGATCATTGAAACAATTAAAGGGCCTGCCCGGGATGAGGTTTCATGTAGGGTTTTAAACAGTTTAATAAAGTTTTACTGTAATTTATGAACATGTCCCATCTCGTGTGACATTGTCACATGAGGGAGACACGTTAAGGATTTTTTTTTTCTCTATTTTTAATTTTTTTAGAACTGTCAGCAATCTCCCTGAGGCAGCACGTAGCCTCAGGGAGATGTCCGTTCTTTTGTGCGCATGCGCAACAGAGCACACTCTCGCTTTTGGAGAATATCCCCCCCCCACCGCCCCCACAGGGAGCGCATAGCGCTTCCCGCCGGACATCACACTAGGTGGGCCTTAATTAGCCCGCCCATGTAAAATGGCGGCGGGGCCACTTCTCCGGCGGGGATTGGCTCCCCGCCCGCTGGAGATTGGGTCGGGTCCACCCACCCGACAGGCAGAAAATTCTGCCCGTAGCCAATGAAAATTCTGTCCAAACATTTTAATTTTTTTATTTAATAATGGAAACCTCATCCCTCCCTTGGATGAGGTTTCATCAAAAATGCAAAGTCCGCCTGACAGATTCGCCCATCCACCAACTGTAAGGTTGGGTGGAGCATGAAAAACCGGAGTCAGTTGGAACTTTAATGGGCTTAATGTCCTCTAAATTGTTGGCGGGCGTGCTTCCGACTTTTGCACGCGCCTGCCGACAAAAATATCACACAAGCGCAGGATGATGCTAGCACACTTGCCTGCCATCATCTTGTGTTATTTTATGCTCGAGCGGGTTGGCTGCACACCCACACGCTGAGCTAAAAATTCTGCCGATGCATGTTTGGTTAAGGATGGGTAAACACGCATTTAAATGGAAAGTATGGGTTCCCACAGGACACGAGGATCTGAACATTGAAGTATTTTTGTTGGATAGTGAG
This sequence comes from Carcharodon carcharias, assembly GCF_017639515.1. NCBI lineage: Eukaryota > Metazoa > Chordata > Chondrichthyes > Lamniformes > Lamnidae > Carcharodon > Carcharodon carcharias. Next base: position 60,596,267 of record NC_054477.1, on the reverse strand, counting down.
TAAGTTCAACATAAAAACAAGTTAAAAATGTATATAAGAGACAGTTTAAATTTACAGTATACATAATGAAAAAATCTGCATGGATCTTTATCTCTTTTAGTATGCTGTTTGTAGCTAAACCAACGGTTTTATTTTCTTTTAATTTTATGATCTAATTCTTAAAAGATGTTTAAACAGTGGGACAATTTTCATGGTCTGTAGCTCGCAGGAATGGGGAGCTAGCAATCCAAGAACAGCAGTGTGCCGCATACCATCCCATTTCTACTTCTTGTATAGCCATTCTCATTTTTACTGGGCATTCACATGGACGGTCTAGCATGCACCTCATTAACCCATGCAAATCGGCTACCACACCAATACCCAATGGGTGGATCATATACCATACATGGTGCCTGGTACAGAGATACCTATAGATGCCTAACCAGAGATACCTGTAGGCTGTAGTATAAGGATTGGTCACATACAAGGTTAATGTAGGACTGTGTACAGTACTGCTCGCACAGTGATGCAAGAAGGCATGTTACGCAGGGGTCAGTGTGGTGTTGAGCAGAGACAGGTTAACTTCTAAGCATGGAGAGAGCTCCTAGTCTGTACCCTTTACTGTACATGTGTAAAATAGTTGTACTTGTTAATAAAGACTTACAGTTAATCTACTGAAGACTATGAAGACTTCTTTAAGACATGCCATTCTATAACCAACACCTTCCCAATACAAGCTACTGAGAAAAAGATATTGCGCAGCCTGGAGGAGGATACCTGCTCCTTCTGGACACATTGAAACCTTTCAGCCTACAATCAGCCCATTCGAAATCTTTTGTAATCCTCGCGTGGTTGCCTCCCCTCCCTTAATGTTACTTCTACTTTAGATCTTGGGAGGAACCACCCCTCCACCACACCCACCCCCACAACCACAGCTGGCGAGCTGTCTTTGGCCACACATTCAGAGTTTGCCACTCATCAATCAAATGTTAACAAGGCCTAGCCTTCAAAATAACTGAGGACATTAAGCAAGTAAATAATTACGGGAGTGGGGCCTTAATATGTGGTGAGCCATTCTAAACTCCATTGACTTCAGCGGGACCGTAAAATTTCACCCATAGGCTATAAATTTAATTGTTCAGTATATTGGGATTAGTCTCATAGATACTAAATTTAACTAGCCCAAGAAGGAACAGAGAGAGAAATTGGGCTGAATTTTCAGGACTCACAGGTCAGGAACGGAGATGGGTGTGGCTCAAAAATATCGATGCAGCTGGCATGCTAATTTTCTGACCCCATCCCTGGTGCTGGCCATTTTTTTCCAAGGCAGGTTTGGGACTGACAGTGCGACCCGACCCTAGAGGACAGGTTGCAAGTTAAGAGCCTTGTTAATCAAACTGAAAGGAGGCAGTCAGCTTCCAGTTTCCTGATGTGATTGGAGGCAATTTAACTACCTGGAGTTGGGCACCCAGTGGCAAGCCCAGGTGCTAATGCCCCAGACAGGCCTGAGGGCCTCCCTGCCTGCCTGGGTGTGGCTGCCGGCATAGGTTGCCCTGCAGGTGGGCTGTCCCCACAACCCATCATCCTGCACGGTGGGCAATCTGGCTGCCGGATCTGATTTTCATTAAAACATTTAAAAATGTTGGTGACACGGGCACCTCCATGTTGAAGCAGCCTCTCAGTTATTTAGCCTTTACTCCACCCTGCATTTCCTCTCAAGCTGGAAAGCCTCTGATTGTCCGTCCAGCTTCAGGAGCCCATCCACTGCCGATTGGGCGAGGAAGCTGGATCCAGGCCAAGTAAGGGGAAGCCTCCATGAAAATCCCAAAGAGTGACTGCTCCCTCCTCAGGGAGCCAGGAACAGCCGGACTCCTGTCTCCCAACCTCTGGAAGAAAAATCAGCTCATTCAGTTTGAATCTGCTGAGAACAGAGTGGAATCTGGACTATCCTTAATGTTTTACATCATGTAGATGTTTGACAGCCTTGAACAATTATAGAAGGTGTGTATCTGATTTCCTTTGCTGCAGGGGGAGGTCGCTGGACAATATCATAGCAACAATATCACCCTGACAATCCAGAGACCCAGGGTAATCTCTGGGGACCCGCATGTGAATCCCTCCAAGGCAGATGATGGAATTTGAATTCAACAGAAATCTGGAATTAAAAGTCTGATGATGGCCATGAAACCATTATTGATTATTATAAAAATCCATCTGGTTCACTAGTCCCCTTTAGGGAAGGAAATCTACCGTCCTTACCTGGTCTGACCTACAAGTGACTCCAGGCTCACAGCAATGTGGTTGACTCTTAAATGCCCTCTGAAATGCCCTAGCAAGCCACTCAGTTGTAACAAACCTCTACAAAGTCTCAAAAAAAGAATGAAACCGAACGGACCACCCGGCATCAACCTAGGCACAAGAAATGACAATGGCATTTTCAGTCCTGTTGACTATGCAAAGTCCTCCTTACTAATGTCTGGGGACTAGTGCCAAAATTGAGAGAGCTGTCTCTCAGACTAGTCAAGCAACAGCCTGACATAGTCATCCTCACGGAATCATACCTTACAGAAAATGTCCCGGACACCACCATCACCATCCCTGGGTATGTCCTGTTCCACTGGCAGGGCAGACCCAGCAGAGGTGGTGGCACAGTGGTATACAGTGGGGGTCCTCAACATCGACTCCAGGCCCCAGGAAGTCACATGGCATCAGGTCAAACACAGGCGAGGAAACCTCCTGCTGATTACCACGTACTGCCATCCCTCAGCTGATGAATCAGTGCTCCTCCATGTTGAACACCGCTTAGAGGAAGCACTGAGGGTGGCAAGGGCACAGAAAGTACTCTGGGTGGTGGCTTCAATGTCCATTACCAGGAGAGGCTCATTAGCACCATTATTGTCCTAAAGGGCAAAGCTGGTAGACTGGGTCTGCAGCAGGTGGTGAGAGAACCAACAAGAGGGGAAAACATACTTGACCTCATCTTCACCAACCTGCCTGCTGCAGATGCATCTGTCAATGACAGTATCGGTAGGAGTGGCCACTGCTCAATCGTTGTGGAGACAAAGTCCTGTTTTCACATTGAGGATACCTTCCATCGAGTTGTGTGGCACTACCACCGTGCTAAATGGGATAGATTTTGAACAGATCTAGCAACTCAAGACTAGGCATCCATGAGGAGCTGCGGGCCATCAGCAGCAGCAGAATTGTACTCGAACACAATCTGTAATCACATGGTTTAGCATATCTCCCACTCCACCATCACCATTATGCCAGGGAATGCAGGAGGAGATGCCAGGAACAGCAGCAGGCATACCTAAACATGAGATGTCAACCTGGTGAAGCTACAATACAGGACTACCTCCATGCCAAACAGCATAAGCAGCAAGTGATAAACAGAGCTAAGCGATCCCACAGCCAATGGATCAGATCTAAGCTCTGCGGTATGCCACGTCCAGTTGTGAATGGTGGTGGACAATTAAACAACTCACTGGAGGAGGAGGCCCCACAAAGATCCCCATCCTCAACGATGGAGGAGCCCAGTACATCAGTGCAAAAGATAAGGCTGAAGCTTTCACAACCATCTTCAGCCAGAAGTGTCGAGTGGATGATCTATTTCGGCCTCCTCTGGAGGTCCCCAGCAGCACAGATGCCAGTCTCTAGCAAATTCAATTCGCTCCACGTGATATCAAGAAATGGATGAAGGCACTGGATACTGAAAAGTATCTGGTATGGGGCATGACAATATTCTGTCAATAGTACTGAACTCTGGCACTCCAGAACTTGCCGTGCCTCTAGCCAAGCTGTTCCAGTACTGCTACAACACTGGCATCTACTCGGCAATGTGGAAAATTGCCCAAGTATGTCCTGTACACAAAAAACAGGACAAATCCAACCGGCCAATTATCACCCCATTAGACTACTCTCGATCATCAGTAAAGTAATGTAAGGGGTCATCAACAGTGCTATCAAGCGGCACTTGCTTAGCTATAACCCGCTCACTGTTGCCCAGTTTGGGTTCCCGCCAGGGTCACTCAGCTCCTGACCTCATTACAGCTTTGGTTCAAACATGGACAAAAGAGCTGAACTCCTGAGGTGAGTTGAGAGTGACTGCCCTTGACATCAAGGCTGCATTGGACTAGGCGTGGCATCAAGGAGACCTAGCAAAACTGGAGTCAACGGGAACCAGGGGACTGCTCTCTGTTGGTTGGAGTCATACTTAGCACAAAGGAAGATGGTTGTGGTTATTGGAGGTCAGTCATATCAGTTCCAGGACATCACTGCAGGGCTTCCTCAGTGTAGTGGCCTTGGCCCAACCATTTTCATCAACAAACTTCCTTCCATCATAAGGTCAGAAGTGGGGATGTTCGCTGATGATTGCACAATGTTCAGCACCATTTGTGACTCCCCAGATACTGAAGCAGTCCATGTCCAAATGCAGCAAGACTTGGACAATATCCCCAGTTTGGGCTGACAAGTGGCAAATAACGTTTGCACCACACAAGTACCAGCAATGACCATCTCCAGCAAGAGAGAATCTAACCATCGCACCTTAACATTCAATGACATTACCATCACTGAATCCCCCACTATCAATATCCTGGGGGTTACCATTGATCAGAAACTGAACGGGACTAGCCATATAAATACTGTGGCTACAAGAGCAGGTCAGAGGCTAGGAATCCTGCGACGAGTAACTCACGTCCTGACTCCCCAAAGCCTGTCCACCATCTACAAGGCACAAGTCAGGAGTCTGATGGAATACTTCTCACTTGCCTAAATGAGTGCAGCTCCCACAACACTCAAGAAGCTTCACACTGTCCAGGACAAAGCAACCCGCTTGATTGGCACCACATCCACAGACATTCATTCCCTCCACCACCAACGCACAGTAGCAGCAGTGTGTACCATCTACAAGATGCATTGCAAGAATTCACCAAAGCTCCTTAGACAGCATCTTCCAAACCCATGACCACTACCATCTAGAAGGACAAGGGCAGCAGATAGATGGGAACACCACCACCTGGAAGTTCCCCTCCAAGTCACTCACCATCCTGACTTGGAAATATATCGCCGTTCCTTCACTGTCACTGGGTCAAAGTCCTGGAACTCCCTTCCTAACAGCACTGTGGGTGTACCTACACCATATGGACTCCAGCGGTTCAAGAAGGCAGCTCACCACCTCCTTCTCAGTGGCAGCTAGGGATGGGCAACAAGTGCTGGCCCGGCCAGCGAAGCCCACATCCCATAAATGAATGAATAAATAAATAGGTTGAACTTCATAAGGGGTAAAAGTAAGACCCTTGAAGTTCTGTGTCATTTTCAGGCCTTTTCGCCCTGTAAGATCTGTGGGTCTTTGTTCTGCCCCATCAAAATGAGGCATGTCATTTCCACTGCTTTTAAGCCTTTGGTCTCTCAGCTTTGTTCCTGCACCCCCAACCCCACTGCCTTTCCCAACTCTGATTGCTTCCGGACACACCTGTGCATCTACCTGATAGCTAGGCCAGCGATGGCCTCCTAAATGCCCAAAATCCTGTCAGCCAGGGACTGTGATCAGACTGAAGCCTCAGTTGAAAACTGTAACTGAGGCTCCGCCTGGACCTTACTCTAGTGTGGCTCAGCAAGCTTGCCCTGTCTTCCTACTTGCCGATCTCATGGCCCAAGTTAAAATTGGGGCTTTTGTGGTGGTTAAACAGAACCGCCCATGCCAAATTTATGCCAGTTCAGGTTTACTAATAGGATAGGTTGTTTTGTGCCATAGTTTCTGTTTCTTCATACACCTGAGGATGCATAATTTACAAATTTTGTAACCACGAGAAATCCATTGTATTGGTTTTATGTTACTGTTTAACCTTTGCTTTAAATAAACCTATTTGTGGGCTGCTGACCTCTGTCATCTAAGTCTGACAGTGTTTATTCTTCACTATCTAAAGAAAAGGAGAACACAACAGATCTTGTTTCAGTTCAATAAGCTAATGGAGTGTCAGGATTTCTGTTCAACCATTGAGAGATTCTAAATTACCTGCTGTTGAGCATATACAGTCACAGCTTTCTTAGGATTGTTCATCTTCAGAACTGAGCATAAGAGAAAGATCTACGGTTGGGTTATGCTTACAAAGCTTTAATGAACAGAAAAATCCTGCAGAGCCTGCCAACCCTCTGGGCTGAATTTTCCCAGAATTGCACTAAGTGCGATAGTGGGCAGGTAAAATGGAGTCCTACCCACCAATGAAAATGACAGGTTTTCACGCCGTAGTGTCCCTAGCCCACCTCATTTTACATTCACACCCCCAAAACATGCTGTTTCCATGGCGAGCTGGCTGTCATTCACCGCCCCCCCCGCCCCCCCCCCCCCCCCCCGCCCCTGGCCATCACCCTGCTGTTGCATCACACTGGCCGCCATCATTAAAAGGCAGCCGCCAGCAAAGCGTCATCGCCACCAGCTCACCACCGCTGCCCGGGAGACATGGCCAGCAAAGGCAAAAAGACTGCAGCCCCCTCGCTTCAACGACAGGTCCCTCGAGCCACTGCTGGTTGTCATGGAGGCCCATTGGAATGCACTCTACCCCTGTTCAGGCTGGAAGCTGGGTAGCAATGTCACTAACCCGGCTTGGGAGGCAGTGGCAGCGGTGGTCAGCGCGAACGCCCTGCACTCACTGCCAATGCAAGGGACATCACCATTCTCTTTTTCACACACACCATCATTGTCCTCATCCCATCCCTGGGACCACTCAGCACCCAAATAGACCAGGCATACTTATCATCTGGCCTGGCAGGCATCCTGATACACTTTCCCCATCTCGATCAATGCAGGACAAACTGGCACACAACAGGAAGGAAAGGTTGCAGACAGGTGGAGGGATGCCAGAATTCAAAGTTCTGACAGAATTTGAAAACAGAGCCACCCAGCTGGCCGGTGAGGATCTGGACGGGTCCTGTGCTGTCGGTGAGGTCGGTGCTACTCTACCAAGTGAGGATCCAACAGTGCAACATCCACCAGACAACCATGCTGTGACTGATGGATCCTATTTCACAGGCCACTGCCACGCACTAATTATCTCCCCTTGCTTCCACAGGCACATCTGGGAAGCAGCCGACGGAGTCCATGACCCAGGGCCTCTAAGCAATCTCCAAAGAAACCTCTGAAGAGGAATCTGAAGGCACCCTCCCCGAAGTCTCGTCACAGCGCTCACCTACACCCTCCACCAGCACAGAGACACACAACTCGGTGGGACCTAGTTCTAGAGCAGCCTTCGGATCACAATCTGGTGAGCACATCACATTTTCTGATCCACAGCAAATGGAGGCAGGGACTTCCCAGATCCCCAGCACTCAGAGGATTGCTGGAGGCTAGAACGTTACTGAGTCTGAGTCGGATGACGAGCCTCTGGACTCGGTCATGTCACAGTTGCTGGAACTGCAAAGGCAAGCTAGGGAACATCAGGAAGGGATGTCCGCTGCACTCCTCAGATTGTAAGGCACGATGGAGGAGTCCATCTGTCTTCAGGCTGAGGTGATAGCGCCAGCATTGTAACACATTGAGGTCAACACTGGCAGGATGGCGGCTGACATGGAGACCTTGGTCCAGGACGTCACTCTTGCACTGCTGCGCAGGATTAACTCCATCACTGATGCCATAGTTGGCCTCCAACACTGTGTACAGAGAGGCATGCTGGACTGCTCGATCTCGGTCCAGCTACCCCTTCCGCTCACAGAGTCAGCCAGGGGCCCTCGGGCACCCATAAGGAGGAGGATCAGCAGGTGCACACTCCGGGGCTATCCACCCAGGTGACTCTGGGAGTGAACGGCCCATCTGACCCCCCCTTCCTGTGACCTCCAGAGATCCAGCTTCACAGGCCAAGGAGAGTGCCACTGCCACGCAGCAGGACTCCAAAAGCAGGCCGGGACCCTCCAAGTCTTGACCCTCCAGAGGATACCCACCAATGTCATCACAGACAGGGCATCACAGTCAGCAGGCTGCCCCCACCTCCACCATGGATGTCCAGGGAGCACCAAAGCTCTAGGAAGGGTTAGGAACATAGCGGCAGGTTGGGAAAGTTAAGGAGAACTGGTTGCACAGCCTGGGCACGGGTGCTAATCACTTGTACATAATGTTCACCACTGTCAATAAACTCCCAAGAATGTCACCCTGCCAGTGGCTCCTTGTTCTGAGGAGCAGTGTTCTTGTCACTCAGATGTGAATCCTTTCTGCACAAGATAAAGGCAGTTGTCTCAGTCCAGGGATTCTTCCCTGTGCTCTGTGCAGCCTTCAGACCACAGTGATGGTCCAGCCTCACATTCCCTGGAAACATTACTGATGCCTGCAGTGCTGGTCATTGCTGCCAGAATGTAGTTTACAGGCATCACAGAGTTCTCTCATACTCTCTGTGTGCTCTCAGCACCTTTAAAGTGGGCCTGGCCCCCATCACACCAGCATCTGCAACCAGTGATGCTGTGCACCAGCTCCTGAAGGGCTGAGATGCTGAAGGCGAACACAGCATCAGATGTGTCTAAAGTTTCATGGCTGCGTCTCTGAGATGACCCTGATCACAAAGCGCAAGCGAGCTGCCCTCGGCCAGACAGGAGTCAGACATTCTCGGGGCTATGTGAAGATCTATGGAATGTCCTCACTGCATGTCGTCATTATCCTCCTGCAATCGAGTGACTATTAGGGCCGCCACTGCACCCCATGACAGAAGAATTATCACAAAGGGTATTGGTGCTGCGATAAGCCAGACTGGAGTCAAACATTTAAAACTACAATGTGAGGATCTATGGGGACACCTCACTGCACTTAGTCATCATCCTCCATAAATCTGGCAGCTATGAGGACCTCCTGAGTGCATTTTCCTTACCTAGCCATTGCGAGAGCCTCATCCCCGTCATCATCACCACCCTCATCCCCATCAACGTCCTCCTCATCAGAGCAGACCTCCAGCTCCTCCATCTCCTCCTCAGCCAGCTCCTCACCCCATTGCAGTGCCAGGTTGTAAAGGGCGCAGCAGACGATGACGATGCATGACACCCTCTACGGACTGTATTGCAGGGCTCCACCAAACCAGTCCAGGCACCAGAACCGCATCTTTAGTGTCCCGATGGTCTGCTCCACCAAGCTGTGAGCTGCTGCATCGCTCTGCCACAGTCTGAGGCTGCTGCATGGGCGTCATCAGCCACAGCCTCTGTGGGTAGCCCTTGTCCCCCAAGGAGCCAACCCTGCAGCTTCTATGGACCCTGGAAGGCTGCAGGGATCTGTGAGTGACTCAGGATGTAGGCGTCGTGCACACTCCCTGGAAACCGTGCACATACCTGCAGGATGTGTTTCTGGTGGTTGCACACCAGCTGCATGTTCAGTGATTGGAAGCCTTTGTGGTTGATGAAGTCCACCGAGTGTAGCGACGGAGATCTGAGCACAACATGAGCGCAGTCAATCGCACCCTGCACCTGTGGGAATCCTGAGATCAGGGCGAATCCAATGGGTCTTGCATTCTGGCTGTCCCGGTCCCGGGCGAAATGCACAAAGTTGTGTGCCATGGAGAAGATGGCATCGGTGATCTCATGGATGCATTTGTGGGTGACGCATTGTGAAATCCCACAGATGTCACCCTGAAAGGAGCCACTGGCAGAGAAATTGAGCACCACAGTCACTTTCACAGCCACTGGTAGTGGGTGCCCTCCATGTCCCCTTGGCGCCAAGTCCTGTAGTAGATGGCAGATGTGAGTGACCAGGTCCCTAGACATGCGCAGTTGTTGGAGACACTGGTTCTCAGTCATCTGCAGGAATGGCAGGCCAGTTCTATAGACCCTGGTTGTCGTTAGGTGCCGATCAGCCATGGCTGATTTGCTCCTGGGCAGTGTGTGCGGGAGCCCCTGCTGCCCCTTCTTCATGAGGTTGCTGCTCCTGCCTTTGCACAGCCAGGAGCCTCAGTCGTTCTCTACTCCATCTTCTATGGTCTCTGTAGTTCATCAGGCATACAGCTAGGTCACCAGGATCCATGATCCTGACGTAGTCCTCCTGCAGCATGAAAGAGAGAGAGAGTGGTTACCATGGCTGTACTTAGCACCTTTCCTGGTCCCATGTGACCATCCCTTAACACTTCCCGGGGAGTGCTGGTCACCTCTCAGATGGCCAGAGATGAATGTGCTGCAAGGCTGTCCTGTCAACCTGCAACATGATCCAAACCGGGATGCTGAGATTGCAAGGGGCTGTGAGCACCTCCAGCAGTGACTGCTACATGGCCAGTGTTGGCGAGGAGATTGTACAACATGTGCAGGCCAACTGCTCTGCGGTCTAATAAAGTGATGGCGGACTCAAAGTTTGTGCCAGGGGGGTGGGGGGTGAGGGTGGAGGTAAACTATGGAGCGCTTGGTGGTCCTTTGGTGCCTCTGCATTGCTGGCATGGGCGGGCAGGCTAGGAGCCTGACCCCAGTCATATCACTATGGCTGTGCCTGATCTGTCTTAGTTGCAGAGGGATGGTCAGTTCATACAGGTGTCCCTAATGCATGGCCATTCCTCTCGCATTCCGTGCACGGGATGCAGTGCCAGGGCAGGACTTGACCACTCCCCCGCTCAGCACTCACCTTCGAGACTGGCCAGCACTTGCCCCCAGACACCCCACACCCCAGCAGGGCTGAGCGGATGATCGTGACCTGCCTTCACGCTGACATGAAGTGGGTCCTGCCATATTTTCCAGGCATGCCACCTATCACACCCACCGCCAGCAGGCTCGGAAAATTCCACCCTATATACCAAATTTCTGATATTCCTGTTTGAGCGAGATGAAGTAAGGAAGCAGGTGGTTTGTATGGGGCATAAACTTCTTAGACCAAATCATCTGTTTCTATGCTGTAAATACTATGCGCTACTAACTAGATAATACAAGGTATTACATGAATGTAAATACTAACTAGACAATACCAGGTATTACATGTATGTGATGCATTATACCAAGAAAGGTTCTACTATTCTATGACAAGATCAGCAGCTGAATTTCCATCGGACTTCTCCTGATCTCCCATTGGTAACTCAAATGGAAAATTGGTATAAAGCCAAGAAATAGTCTCAGTGGCTGTTCACACCATTTCAGCAGGGCTCTTGCTGATCTTCCACCAAAGTTATCGGGGGAGATCGGAAAAGCTTTGTGCAAATTCTGGCCTTTAATATTCTAACATTACTGGGATAGCATTTATTAATATTGTACCATGAAATTTCTCAGATCCTTTTAATCCGATAACACTGAATAGCAGTAGATACTTCCATGCCAAGATTTTATAAGCTAAAACTAATGAGTTAGATTTTCCAGTGGGCATTAGAACTCCAACATTGGGCCCATACGGGGCTTCTGAGCCCTCCAAGCCTACCAGGGTGTTGGGGAATCAGCATCCTAATTGGTCGATTCCACACTTGCCATCCTATTAAGCATAGCAGGTGGGATCCCAATGTTTCAGGCCCAATCTAAGGGCTGGCAGTGATGTTGGACTAGCAGCCCCACCGGGAGACAGGCAAATGCAAGCATTCCTCAAAATGAGGGCATTACAAGGTACAAAGTCAGTAAGGCCATTGGGATGAAGGGGAAACCACTCCACAGGCCAATTCATGGAACAGGCTGCAACATTTCATCTCCACGGCCCTGTCTATGGCCTCTGGCTCCATTGGCCCTCTAGCCTGTCACAGGGAGGCTATGTTGATTGAGCAGCACACTGCACACTATGGAGGGCTGCTCTGATATTGTTACCAGCTCAAAGTGGCTCCAAGGTGGGGCCTATTGGACTAATTGGCTGTCCACCTCTGTGAGGCAGACCACCAACTTAGCTCCAAGCCTGTCCCTGACAAAGTCACCCCCCAGAGGTGAGAATGCATCAGGGAGCTGTCTCAACACAGCTCCCCACTATTTTCCTGACAATCCTGCCTCAAACCCCAACCCAATATAACTATTTAGTGAATAACACATATCATCAGGATTTATATAGAAAGACATCTACATAGCAAATTACTGCCTTGAACATTTAATTATTGAGTCTACTAAATGCACAACCATTGAGATATCAATAAATCAAGTATATTTTCAGTAAAAAGAGTAATACATTGGGCATTGTTACAAATTGTAACCTTTTCTTTATAATTCTTGCAAAATAAGTGACCTCTCTGACAGGGTGTAAATCTATATCTGTACAGGGCACAGGGAGATTCCAGATCTTGTTCCTCATAATGAGGCTTCTCTGGCAGTAGACTTCAGAGTTCTTTAGCTCAAGCTCAAGCAGAATAGTTGCCAATGATTACTAATTGGGTGGAATTGTTAAGGCTCTGACCCTTGTTCCAAGTAATAATTACCAAACTGGAGAACAATTAAAGGGTTGTGCTTTCATGAAAAACTAGTTGAAATTTGTTTATAAACACACATAATTATATGTAAATTGCTTCAAAATGTCTCTTTGCATCATTTGTGCCAAATAGCTTTGCGAGAGAAATTATGCTGCTCAGCTGTTTATCTCAACTGCAGGGAAAATGAAGTTTGCTGAACATTTGTTCATGAAGACAGTGCTCCTTTAACCTATCCAATGGTCTTACTGGTTTTGTGCTTTGTAGTGCCTCCAATGTGAGGCGTCTTTGCGTTCGCCTGCCGGTTGACACAGCTCAGGGAAGATCGTCAACCTGATGAACAAGAGCCAGCGGGGCCCCAGGAAGACCCAGATGCTGATGAGGAGAGACCACATCCACGGAGATGTTTGACACAAATAATGTTCTATAGGTGATGCAGCTCAAACATGGACATGAGTGAAAGACAGTGCCCCATACATCTTCAGTTGTCTAGGGACGTGGTAACTCATATTTGCCACATTCTCTGTGAGGATCTCACGCTGCATGGACTTAAAGGGCTTCCAATGCCAGTTGCTCTCAAGGTCACAGCCGCACTCAACTTTTTTGACAGCAGATCCTTCCAGGGCTCCACTTGGGACCTCTGCAGAATCTCACAATCAACGACATATAAATGCATAACGGAGGTGATGGATGCCCTTTTCAGTAACACTTACCATTATGTACAGTTCCACATGGGTGAAGGAAGCCAGGCTGCCAGTGCTGTGGGATTCGCTGCCCTCTCTGGTTTCCCACAAGTGCAGGGTGCCATCAATAGCACACATGTGGCCTTGAGAGCCGTGTGACTCATTAATAGAAAAAGATTTCACTCAATGTCCAGGTGATCTGCGATCACAGAAAGCAGGTCTTGATGTTTGAACTATGTACCCAGGGAGCTCTCACAACTCTTACATCTTGAGCCACTCCAAGATTCCACAGACCTTTGAGGGCAGCTCGGCGCACTGGGTGATAAGGGCTATCTCCTAAAGATGTGGCTAATGATACCCATTTGTCATCTACAGAGTGCACCTCAGCAGAGTTAGGATGCTGGACATTTAGCCACAAAGTTCTTACTGGAGCAGTTGCCTAGGGCAACTAGGGATGGGCAATAAATGCTGTCTCAGCCAGCGAAGCCCACATCTCATGAATGAATTTTTAAAAAACTATTGGTCATTTAAAGATGCATTTCAGATGTTTGGACCGATCAGGCAGGGCCCTCCAGTACTCACCACAGAGGTTGTCCCACATCATTGTTTGCTGTGTCCTGTACAACCTAGCATGGCAAAGTGAGATGAGTTGCCAAATGGAGACATGGACAAACTACACGCCTCCTCGGACAAGGAAGACATTGAAGGGGATGAATTTGAGGGGGAGCCAGGATTCAGATAAGCCAACTGAGGATGCCATTTCACGGGCATGATGTGGAAGATGTGCCTGTGACAATCTCATAGTGACAAGATTCCAGGAGGAATAAGGTGAAGGCATGCTGCTACCAGTGCATTTATCCTGAGGCATTGCTGCAAGGGAGACAATAAGACCTTCATTGTCATCTTCAACATGTCAAAAAAGGTCATCAACCTCAAAATTAGAACAGAGAAAGTATCTTTGGAAGGTGTGGTAGCCTAGGGAGCATGTGGCCACTGTGTTATAGGAAAAGCATTCCATTAGCACACATCCTTAAACAACTACACATAGTACAGACCTTTCAACCATTGTGCGAAGACATCACCAGCCATTACAGCCTTCAAGAGACAGAAACACTACTGCACACATCGAAGCACTCATGCCACAGTGACAGGAGCTTAGCTAGGCATCTCTAAGAGGGAAAACATCCATCATTGTTATCGCCTGTCCATCTGAAGACGGAGCTACGTCTGGACAGTACCATCTCTCCAAACTCCAGCTTTCATGCATGATTAATACAGAGGCAACATCTTGATACTGAGCCTCTGGATGCCATTGGACATTAGGATGCAGATCTGTAACACAACATCATTACCATAAACTTGTGATTTAAGTTAGCATTGTACTCACAGAGAGTGGTTCAGCAGGACCATCCTGTGATAATTGGCAAACACTCATTACCCTGTATTCGTTGGAAACCTGCCAAGTTTATGTCCAGTGTTGCCTTGGCACCTGGGATAGATGTGACCCAGTCAGTTTTGACACAGCAGTCAATGATAACTTAGTCCCTTCATAGATACTGATGACCACTCAGGAGATCTGGCTGAGCATCGCTTTCATACCTTTAGAGACCTCACATTGTCCATATCACAAAGTTCAATATTTCCTATGAATGCTAAGACATTAATTGCACAGTCATGGAATGAAATCCATATCGATTAACCTTCTGTAACCTAACACAGGGATTCTGTCAAGCAGCACTAGGCAGCCATTCAGGAGCAAAGCAATTTCCTCATGGATCATTGGTCAGCAGCATCAGGACGAGCACGTACCTCTGACATCACAAATTCATTCCTGTCCAGTGGGAACAGCTTCCATCATTCAGTGTCATGCATGGAAAGAGTGTGGACTAACAAAGGAGTGCTGTTCAGCTTTAAAAGCGTGAACAACATAACGCTGCAGGGAGGCATGAAAGATGATGATGCTTAACGATGATTAATACTTTAACCAAAACCTCAGATTCATAAAATGAAGTCCATTGCAAAGTGCACTTGGGTGAAAAGACTCCAACATGAATCGCGTAAATACTTATAACATCCACAAAGAACAGACTTCAGTGCGGCAACATCAGTATAATCACTAAGCTTCCATGAACAACTCTCATGAGGTAGCATAATGTGATTCTCAGATGCAAGGCTTGCATATGTATTGTCCATCATTTTCAAAGAGGAAGTGCCTTTGTTCAAGTCACTAATGTGGAACTAAAGGCAATTGACTGAGATGAGATTGAATGAGACAACATGGATCTGCGGGACAAGATAGGAGATAATTGTGGTGGTGGGGAGGGCATCTGGTACCCTTGAATGAATGTGGGACTTTGCATCACATCAAGGGGCTATTCAGTATCTGAGACTTTGAGGGATAGAAGTGAAATATATTTACAAAGGTGAAACGTATTTACAACAATTGAACACCCATGCCACTAGTGTGCATTCAGAACTTTTTAATTTTTCTAACTCTACCGCTATGTCTAAGAGTAGCCCCAACATCTGCAGCAGAGGTGGAGTTAGCCTCTTGACTGCCATGCCCTGTTGTCTGAGATCACTTTGATGAGCGTCCTCTGGAGGCCCAAAGCCCCGGCCTGCTAAGGGTCTCCTGCTCTGGAGCAGGTGCACCCTCCTTGGCCTGACATGCTGGAGCTGATGGGTCACAGGTGGAGGGAATGTGGAGTGGCGGAACACCCTTGGACTGTTCTCGGTGGATGGCCTCAGGGAGTGTGGCTGATGCTCCTCCTGCAGTACAGGAAAAGGATGAAAGATCTGATTGGCTCTACCAGGATAAGTGAACATTGTCCTCACTCCAAACACATACTTCCATAAGGGCATCAGGCAGCCAAGGAAGATTTGGCATGAAATCCAAACCGCTGCTCAGCGGGAATCACGCTGACTTCCCTGCCTGCCTGCCCTTAGTCTCCAAAGTGGAAAATTCTGCCCTCAGCAGTTTCCTAAAAGGCACTAACAATGAAGAGATGGTCCGCTATATCCTTCTGTGGGCAGGGGATATAGGATTAAATTCATTTAACAGCTGGGAGCTTACTGAAAAGGACAGCAAAGACCCAGACAAAATTCTTGAAAAATTCAACACCTAATTCCAGCCAAGATCGAATCATTGATCTACTGCTCTGAATTTCAAGGCTTCAGACAGGAATTAGACGAGCCTTCAGATAACTTTGTAACAAGATTAAAAAATGCAGCTAGAAAATGTAAGTTCAAGGACATAGATGATAGATAGATCAATGACTGATAGATCAACTAATTTGGAGTTCTGCACACCCTGAAGTACAGAAAACACTAATCGGGAAGGGAGAACTCACAATAGCACAGGCTGTAGATGTTGTATGTTGTATATTCAGTAGGTCTCTTACAAAGAGGCTTTGAGACTTGTAAGGTTGAACATTAACTGTTTGTTGATAACATATAATGGTATACATATATCCAGGGTATAGCCTAAGCTACGATCTAACTCCATGCTTCTTTCTACTCAGGTCTCTGTCCAGTGCACAATTCACTCTAGGCTCAGGTTATGTGTCTCTTTACATCACACTGTGGGCAATACTGTTCCCAGTCCCACAATAATCCTTGCTATGCCAGATACCCTTATACTACACCTCCCCCCAAGTCTTTACCCAGTGATTTTACCCTTTACATTACAATCATGCCTACCTGATGTACTTACATTACAACATGCTACCCTTTGTCCCCCCTTCAAGTTTCTCACATTATAAATTCAGGTGCCCTGGGGGCTTGACAATTCTGTCAAATCTCATTCTGGTCACATTTGGAGGAGTGGTAGGCTCTGTTGATTTAGGCAAACTTTGTAGTCTGCCTTTTTGGCACTTGGTTGTCTTCTCCTAATTCTCTTTCTCTGCTACTTGGAGTTGAACCTCTCCATGTCAACTCCCCATCTGGTTTGCTCCAGGGCTACTGGCTTATCCCGCTCTTTTCCAAGAGAATGTTCACTCTTTTCATTCTTGGTATGATCCCGGTGTTTCTTTTTGCATATGGTCCACTGAGATCCTTGTGGGAGTTGCAGTTATGCCTTTTTTGAGACATCATGTTCCTTGGCATGCTTCTGTGCCTCACTGAGGTGTGCTATGGTAAGTTGATGGCTGCTTCCTTGTTCCAGCATTGTCTTGCAGTTGGGTGAGTTTGCTGGAGGCTGCAGCATCTGTGCCGTGGTATTGGAGGCATGTGAAACAACAGTTGGAGCTCAAGGTTTGGTTCATCTTCTTGTGGCTGGTCATCCTCTTGTTTGTCTTCCACTCGAGGCACCGTGGTAACTATCTGAGTGTCTAGCTGGTATGGCCAAACAGGAGCTTTTGCTGCCTACAAAGGAATTGGACAAACCAGCTCTGTGAAGAGTGAAGACAATTCAGATTGAAGTGCCAGTTGAGAGTATCCTTACTGCTAGGCTTCTCGGAAACTTGCAGTTCTGTGTAATTGATAACAGAGGTTGTTTTGACATCTTCTGCTGTTTTAAGAATGTTAAGGGCAACACAGGCATTTCTGTTCAGAAGAGAAAAGGATTGATTATGGATGAGATACATGATTTCACATATCTGCTTGCTGCCGTAGCTCAGTGGTTCCAGAATCATGCCTATAACTGGAAGTCAGATTCTTCTGGACCCATTGAGTGATGTGTCTGTCGTTCATAGCCCGAGGTCTCTCAGTCACAGCTCCTTATCCAAGAGGACCGTAGCACTGGCTCCCGTGTCCAATTTCAAGCTGGTGAGGTGACCATTTAAGGAGATGTCCACATTCCAAAAAGGGAATCCGGGATCCTTACCCTCATCCAAGAAGTCTGGTTGAGTCTCTTCCTGGTGTGGTACAATCTTACGAATTGTCTTGGGGTCCTCTGCCTGTCTGGGTGTTTTAGCATTGCAAAGCTTTCTAAAGTGTCCCAGGTGGTTACAATTAAAACATTTGTTTGTCTGAGATTGCTGGACATTGATCTCATCTATGGGGTCATTTGGCTTCACAGCACTGACATGGTCTCCCACCCTCCAGTGGCCAGGTTGGGTATTGCCTTCCTTGGCCTGGAGTCTCTCTGCCCCTTTGCTGCTTTACTAGCTGGATAGTTGGTGTTGCTCTGTACCATGGCTTGCTTTCATCACATAAAGTGGATTGGTGCTGTAGGCAGATTTTGGGTAGCCTGACTATTTGGGATAGCGTTTTCTAGGGTCAGATATTCCTTAGCTTGAAGCATGTCTGAAAGGGCATCGTCAGCCACTCTGACAACAATTCTGTCCCTTTATAAGTTCTGACTTCAGGTCACCGTAGTCATAGCCTTCAGCCAATCTGTATAGTTCATTAATAAAAGAATCAACCGGTTCTTTTGGCTGTTGGGCGTGTTAGTTGAATTTCACTCTCTAAAATTTTATTGCTTCTCAGATTAAAATATGTATCGAATGATTTTAAAACTTCATTGAATTTAGCTGAGGACTTGTTTATTCATTGCCTTGCTATATCGTCAGCTATCAGGCCTACTGAATAAAGCAATGTATTGACTTGTTTAGTTTCTGCCTTTTTGTCTAAACCTGAAGCTATCATGTATCTAAAGAATCTTTCGCCAAAGTTCCCAATTTTGTGCTTGGTCTGGGCCTTTGATCAGTCCAAATTGGTCTGGTAAAGTTGATTTATTATCCATGGTTCTTAAAAATATTTGTCAGTGCAGCTTTAAATGCTATGCAGGTTTTAAAGTGTTTTTTCAAAAAGCCTTCTTGTGTTTGTTGGGTTTTGGCAGTGTCCTGCAGCGATGGCGATCCTAAGCTCCTTATCTTTCATTTTGTGCAGCGATTTAATTGTCTATTCTGGGCCTTCCCTGCAATATCAGTGGATATTCAGGTATTTTAACATCGTTCCCCGGTTTTGGCTGAGTTTTTTAAACTGCTTATTTTTGTTTTGCTTTCCGACATGCTCAGCTGCCATGTGGTATGGCGCTGACTCTGAATCCAGGCTGGCCATGGTGCTTTCAGAAACAGGCTACTCTGTCTTTTAAAAGACTGAAAACTTTTTAAACTCATTGTGGCCAAGAACTTAATTCTTTAGCTCACTCCTGCTAGGTCCTTTGACTCTGTGCTCTGTGAGTATACAAATTGGACCTCCATGATCTTATGGAGTCCACAGCTGCACAGTGGAGTTTTTTTTCTTCTAGCTTTTGCTTCCAATTCTGCGATGGAGCTTCTCTCAGGTGATCTCCCTCTGTGTCTTCACTTCAGATGCTTTCAGTTAGGTCAGAATGCTGCTCCTTTAAATTTCCAGCTTTTGAATTTCTGCCTGAGCTTCTCTGAGATTCTGGGTTTTTCCAAGAACTGCCACCGTGTTGTATGTTGTGTACTCAGTAGGTCTCTTACAAAGAGGTTCTGAAGCTTGTAACAGTTTATTGATAACACATAACGATATACATATATACAGGGTATGGTCAACTAGGAACTAACATCATGCTTGCTTCTATGCAGGTCCCTGTCCAGTCCAAACTCTCTCTAGTCTCAAGTCATGTGTCTCTTTACATCACATTGTGGGCGGTACTGTTCCCAGTCCTACATTAACCCTTACTGTGCCAGATACCCTTGTGCTACAGTAGACACTGCCAGAGCACATGAAGCCATGAGCAGACAGATGACGGCACTGACTAGCCAAATGGCTAGGCTTCAGTTAAGCCAAGAGAAAGGCAGCAGGATTGATGCAGTGCAGCAGCAACAAAAGAAGGTGCACCAAATAGAGAAAAGGATGTGCAGGAGCTGTGGACGACCTCATGAATTCACAGACAGATGGAAATGTCCCACATATGGATCAAACTGCAGAGCTTGTGAACAGGCCAATGATTGGGAAAAGAAGTGCAGAACAAAAGGAGAAGGTGGTAGACGAGGCACCAGACCAAAGCGTCTGAGTGCACGAACAGGAAAAGAAACCAAAACATCCAAGCCCTGGAAGATGATAGTGATCCTGAGAACAGGATAGAGAAAAGAACAATACATCGGCATGAAATGGCTGGGTGCGACAGTTTCCAGAAAAAGGAAATTCACACAACCACTTACATCAGGAAGAGGGTGAGAGAAAAGCCCAAAGTGATAAATCTGAAGGTGAGGATTGATACTGGAGCACAGAGTAACATCATCCCACTCAGACTATACTAGACATTTCCTGAAAATTTGGAAGAAAATGGTTATCCAAAGGAAGGTGTTCTGAAACCGAGCAGCGTCATACTAACGACATAAGTCATGCTAATGACATACGTCATGCTAACGGGTGAACTGATATTCAACAGATGGGAACAACCCAAATCAGAGGGACATACAATGCACAGATGTTAACTGTGTGCTCTACATCACTGAAGCAGATGGCCCTGCTCTTCTGGGATTGAGCAGTTGTGTAGAGCTGCAGATTATCTCAGGAAACCATAAGGTAAAGGAGGCAACACTGAGGGTTGAAGAGAGTACACCATATTTTTTTATTTGTTTATGCATTTATTGCCCTTGTTCAGAGGGCATTTAAGAGTCAACCACATTGTTGTGGGTCTGGAGTCACATGTAGGCCAGACCAGGTAAGGACAGCAGATTTCCTTCCCTAAAGGGTGAATCTTTCCCTTTAACAGATTTCCAGATGGGTTTCATGGTCATCAACAGACCTTCAATTCCAGATTTTTATTAGATTAAAATTTCACTATGTTGGGATTCCTGGGTCCCCAGAGCATTACCCTGGTGACAATACCACCATGCCACTACCTCCCCATTGAAAAGCGTCCTCTGATCAGATGCAATGAAGATCTGGTGAAAATGTACAGTGTTTCAAGGAGATGGTTCAATGCTTTGAAGATTTTGATTATCACATCACTACAGAACCAGCGATGGAACAGTGATTCATCCCTCACATAAAGTACCAATAGAACTAAAAGAGAAGCTTGAAAGAGAGCTTTAAGAGATAGAAGTAAAGAAGGCGGTCACCAGAGTCACAGATCCTACAGATTGGATGAGAGAGAAGCAAAATTGACAGCTAAGAATTTGCCTGGATCCCAAAGATCTTACTGAAGCCATTAAGATGGATCACTACCCCATTCCAGCACTGGGAGAGATCACACCCCAGCACTGGCCAGGGAAAAGGTTTTTGGCTGGCTCGATGCCAGAAATGGCTACTGGAATGTGAAACTAGACGCGGAATCTTCGCTGTTGACAACATTCAATACAATCTTTAGCCAGTGCACCTACCTGTTGGTCTTAAATTGAGCCAGGATTTGTTTCAAGAGAAAGTGGATGAGACATACAGGGGATGCAAAGGTGCAGTTGGCATGGCTAATGATATCCAGGTCTACGGTGTAGACCAGATGGGGAACCTACAGCCTTTGGGTGAGGAGAACCGGGAGTTCAGACACGGAGAATGGACCTGTGTGAGAAGGGCAGTGGCAGCGGGGGATAAAAACCGGCAGCAGAGAGGCCCATTCAACCTGTTTCTATCTGTCAGAGCCGAGGTGTGATATCAAAGAAAAACAGGTAGGTGATTGGTGGGTATCTCTTTTGATTGGCCAAGTGGTTTAAATCAGGAGACGTTATTACAGCTGAAGAATACAGTTAAGAAACTCACTTTTAAAATATTTAACATCCAAATTAATTAATTAAATACAATAGAGATGGCTGAGCAGGCCATGTGTTGCAGCTGTAGTATGTGGAAGCTGGTGGACACCAGTGCGATCCACGGTGACCACATTTACAGCAAGTGTTGGCTGTTCAAGGAACTTCGGCTCAGAGTTTGATGAGCTGGAGTCTGAGCTGCAGACACTGCGACACATCAGGGAGGGGGAGGGTTACTTTGACACAATGTTCCAAAAGACAATCACACCCCTTAGATTAATTATTTCAAATTTGGACCATGGTCAAGGACAGGAGGGTGTGACTGTCAGTGAGGCAGATATGGGGATCAAGAATTTAGCTTTGGAGGAGCCTCATTGCCCTTGTCTAATAGGTTTGAGGCTCTTGCTCCCGGTGTGGACAAGGGCACAGACTGCAAGGAGGATGAGAGAACTGACCACAGCATCGTGTACAGAGCGCCATTCAAGTGGGGGGAGAAAAGAGAAATTTAGTAGTAATAGGGGATAGCATAGTTAGAGGAATAGATACTATTCTCTGCAGCAAAGACAGAGAGTCCCGAAGGCTGTGTTGCCTGTCTGATGCCAAGATTAAGAACATCTCTTCTGGGTTGGAGAGGAATTTGGAGTGGGAGGGGAAGGATCCACTTGGTACCCATAGGTACCAATAACATTGTTAGGACTAAGAAAGAGGTTCTGTTAAGGGACTATGAGCAGCTCAGGGCTAAATTAAAAAGCAGAACTACAAAGGTAGTAATCTCCGATTAATACCTGAGCCACGTGCAAATTGGGATAGGGTGTAGAGAGGTATATATGTGGCTCAGAAGATTGATGTGGGAGAAGTGAGTTCCAATGGGCACTGGCACCAGTACTGGGGAAGGAGAGAGCTGTTCCATAGGGACGGGCTTCATTTGAACCATGCTGGGACCAGTGTCCTGGCGAATCTTATAACTAGGGTTGTAGACAGGACTTTAAACTAATTATTGGGGGGGTGGGTTCAATTGAAGGTAAATTTTAAAAAATCAAAAAGAAACAAGAGAGCAGAGGTGCAGGGTAGTGAAGAGGCAAACAATAATCAAAGTGTGACAGGAAGGGACAGAAAGTTTGAGCAGAGGAGTGCAGCAGAAATTAGAACCAGAATGAGTAATAATGGTAAAAAGTCAAAGCTTAAGGCCCTTTATCTGAATGCACACGGCATTTGTAACAAGATAGATGAGTTGACGGCACAAATAGAAATAAATGAATATGACTTGATAGCCATTACAGAGAGGTGGTTGCAGGGTAACCAAGACTGGGAACTCAATATTCAAGGGTATTCAACGTTCTGGAAAAATAGGCAAAAAGGAAAAGAAGGTGGAGTAGTTTTGTGAATAAAAGAAGGTCTCAGTGCAGTGGTGAGTATTGATATAGGTGCAACAGATCATGATATGGAATCAGTTTGGGTGGAAGTAAGCAATAGAAAGGGGAAGAAGTCATGGGTAGAAGTCATCTATAGGCCCCCAATGAGTTGCATCACCGTAGGACAAAGTATAAATTGGGAAATAATGGAGGCATTTAAGACTACAATTGTCATGGGTGATTTTAACCTGGATGTTGACTGGACAAATCAGATTGGCAGGGATAACATGGAAGACAAACTTATAGAGTGCATCACGGATTGTTTCTTAGAGTAATACGTTGCAGAACCTACCCGGGAACAGGCTATTTTAGATTAGTAATGTCCAATGAGGTGGGATTAATAAGAGATATCTGAGTTAAGGATCCTCTAGGGGGTAGCAATCACAACATGATAGAATTTCAAATTCAGTTTGAGGGCGAGCAACTCGGGTCTCAAACCAGTGTCCTCAACTTAAATAAGAGCAATTACAGAGGTAAGTTGTCTAAAGCAGTCTGGGAAAATAGACTAAGGGGAAGGTCAGTGGATGAGCAGTGACAGACATTTAAGCATATATTTAATCACGCTCAGCAAAAATTTATCCCGGTCAAAAAGAAGGACTTGATGAGAAGGATGAACTACTTGTGGTTAACAAAGGTGGTCAAGGAGAGTATCCAATCAAAAACTAAGACATACAAAGCAGAGAAAACTAGTGGTAGGCCAGAGGATTGGGAATTTTTTAGGAAAAAGCAGTGGATGACTAAAATGCTAATGAAGAGGGAGAAACTTGATTATGAAAGTAAATTGGCAAGAAATAAAGAAACAAACAGCAAGAGTTTCTACAGGAATATAAAAAGAAAGAGCGGGGCTAAAGTGAGCAAGGGACCCTTAGAGGATGTGACTGGAGAATTGATAATGGGGAACAGGGAAATGACAAACAATTTAAACCAATATTTTGCATGAGTCTTCATGGTGGAGGATGCTAGAAACATCCCAAAGATATCAGATAAGCAAGAAGCTAATGGGAGGAAAGATCTTGTAACAGTCTCTATCACGAGGGACAAAGTATTTGACAAACTAATGGGACTAAAGGCAGTAAAGATGCCAGGACTTGATGGCCTGCATCCAAGGGTTTTAAAGGAAGTGGCTGTAAAGATAGTGGAGGCATTGGTTGAAATATTCCAGAACTCACTGGATTCCGGGAGGGTCCCAGCAGATTGGAAAACCATTAATGTGATGCCCCTGTTCAAGAAGGGAGGGAGACAAAAAGCAGGAAACTACAGGCCAGTCAGCCTAACATTTGTCATTGGGAAAATGCTAGGGTCCGTTATTAAGGAAGAAATAACAGCACATTTAGAAAAGCTTAACCCAATCAAACGGAGCCAACATGGTTTTATGAAAGGGAAATCATGTTTGACAAATTTGCTAGAGTTCTTTGAGGATATAACAAGCCAGAGTTGATAAAGGGGAATCAGTAGATGTAGTATATTTGGATTTCCAGAAGGCATTCGATAAGGTGCCACATAAAATGTTATTGCACAAATAGGAGCTCACGATATTGGGGGTAATGTATTAGCATGGGTTGAGGATTGATTAACACATATAAGACAGAGAGTCAAGACTAATGGGTCTTTTTCAGGTTGGAAAGATGTAATGAGTGGAGTACCACAAGGATCAGTTCTAGGGCCTCAATTATTTACTATCCATATTATTATATTTACTATCTAAAGTATAAATATCTACTTAGAAGAGGGGGCAGAGTATAATGTATCCAAATTTGCTAATGATATAAAAATAGATGGGAGGGCATGTTGTAATGAGGACATAAGGAATCTGCAAAGGGATATAGATAGGCTGTGAGTGGGCAAAAACTTGGCAGATGGAGGTTAATGTAGGAAAGTGTGAGGTTATGCACTTTGGTAGGAAGAATCAAAAGGCAGACTATTATTTAAATGGAGAGGGACTCCAAAAAAGTGCAGCACAGAGGGATCTGAGTGTTCTTGTGCATGAAACACAAAAGTTAGCATGCAGGTACAGCTAATAATTAAGAAGTCAAATGGAATTTTGGCCTGTATTGCTAGGGGGTTGGAGTTTAAAAATAGAGAAGTCTTGATACAACTGTATAGGGTATTAATGAGGCTGCACCTGGAGTACTGTGTACAGCTTTGATCCCTGTATTTAAGAAAGGATATACTGGCATTGAAGGCAGTTCAAAAGAGGTTCATTAGGCTGTTTCCTGGGATGAAGGTGTTGACTTATCAAGAACGGCTAAACAGGTTAGGCCTTTACTCATTAGAGTTTAGAAGATTGAGGGGTGATCTTATTGAAACTTCCAAGATTCTGAGAGGGCTTGACAGGGTCGATGTTGAGAAGATGTTTCCACTAGTGGGGGAATCTTGAACTAGGGGACATAGTTACAGAATAAGGGGACACTCATTTGAAACTAAGATGCAACGGAATTTCTTCTCTCAGAGGGTAGTGAATGTCTGGAATTCTCTACCCCAGAGAGTTTTGGAGGCTAGATCACTGAAAGTGTTTAAAGAGGAGGTAGATAGATTTTTGAAATATCAGGGTGTTGAGGGCAATGAGGCGCTGGCACAAAAGAGGAGTTGAGGCCTGGGACAGATCAGCCATGATCTTATTGAGTGGCGGGGCAGGCTTGAGGGACTGAATGGCCTACTCCTGCTCCTATTTCTTATGTTATTATGTTGCTCAATTTCACCTGGCCTGCAGCAGGATTTCTAAAATTATAGACCTATATGACAGGAGCACTTTCGAGATAGCATTCATCATCATTGTTACAAATTTGCTTTGGATAAAAGCTTTAGCTAAATTACTATAATGATATTTAACAATATAATATTCAAATTTAGTTATCACATTAAAACAGTGGGCAGAATCATCCCAGATTTGCACTATGTGCAGTAGTGGGCAGGAAAAAGAATGTTTTATCTGCTGACCACAATGGCAGCTTTTCACGTCTTCTCATCTCAATCCTGCCTCATTAATCATGCATTCCCAAGAAACACACTGTTTTGATGGTGGTAGAGCTTTCATTCTTCCATCACGCTGTCACCTCGCTGCTTCCTCACGCCAGGTGACATATTTAAAGTATAGCCATGCACACACCTCTCAGTGCTTCCAGCCCAGGACTGCTGCACAGGAGACAAGGCCCCGAAAGGCAAGAAGACGGCAGCTTCGGAATCTGTGAAGCAACCCTGGGATGATTTCTGGACACAATTGGAGCCGGGCGCAATGTCCTCTACCCCCACTCTGGCCGCAGGAGGCCCATCAGTGTCACCACTCTGGCTTGGGAGGTGGTGGCAGTGGTGGTCAGTGCCAACAATGCAGAGAAGAGGTTGGCCATCCCGTGCAGAAAGAGGATGAATGATCTTATCCATGCCACCAGGATAAGGCAACCATCTCATCGCTCTAAACTCTCACACTCACAAACCCATCACACATTCACTGCTATCTCACTCACTGCCAGCTGAAGGGACATCAACACTCACTCTCTCACATCTCGATCTGGCCTCATCTCCTCTGGAGACTGCCTCCTCAGCCCTCACCCTCTTGAGGCCACTTGCACAGATCAACATGTGTCCCCAAACGCATCCTGGGATACCCCCCTTCCTCAGTAATGCCCTGGCCCTGCAACCTCTTCCATTGCCTGGGGCCACTTCTCCCCCTTCCTCAAGTAAGCGCTAGCCCTGCAGCCATTGAAAATCCCCCCACCCCTACAGTTGGTTTCGCAAGTAGAGACCAGCCCATGAGCCCCCATAAAAGTGGTGGTGCTGACTGCGAAGCCTGGCGCTAATGATCATGAGTGTTGCTCAAAGTAAGGTAGGCAAACTAATCTTAAAGTCCCGAGTGAAATGCAGCTTGCCAAGTGCACATCGCTTATGTTTAATTGTTAAACAGGTTGGTGTGCAATTACGCCGATGTGCTCGGATGATCCAGTATGGGGGGGTGGTGGTTCCAGTGAGCTGGGCTTATAATGATATGTAGGTGTATTAAAATGAAGTTCCCGACGTGCGGCAGTGGTAATGCAGCCCACTATTGACGGGAGGGGAGGAGCGGACGGTTGCAAACATGTTTCACGATGGCATGAAACTGATTTTTGGCCTTCCCGCCATATTGTCCGCTCAAGCCCATTATGATGCCCGACACCAGCAGGCACAGAAAATTCCGCCCAGTGGGTGAGTTGAATGTTTCTGTATTCTCTCCAAAAAAAACTAAATTAAGTTGATTTTTATGTATGTGGCCCATGACTGATTTTGTCTGTGTGTGAATGGCCTGTGATAAGAATAAGGTTCCCCACCCCTGGTGTAGATCATGACTACCTTGAAACCATGGAGAGAACCAGGAAAACCGGCATCAAGTTAAATGCAAATGTATTGTGAAAGTGACAGGATGCCAGTTCTTTGGAATGGTGTACACCCCTAATGGAATCAAGGTTCACCCTGAGAGAGTCATGGCTATCTCTGGGATGGAAGCCCCAATAGATAAGAGAGAGTTGAGAAACTTCCTTGGCTTTATCCAACCCAGTAAGCAAATGAGGAGAAACCCGATCCAAATTCAACCTACATCAGAGGTAGAAAAACAGAAAAAAGCAGCAACAACACTGGAAACATCACCAGAAAATGAGACATTAGCAACAGCAAGCGCGGCTCCTGCAACATCAGGAACAACACGCAAAATACTGCTTTGTGCAGCTATAGCCAACTCACCACTAAGTTCTTGTAATTTAGGATGGGTAGTTGCCTCCTGAGACATGCAAGCTATCTGATGCACCCACGTTTGATGAGATATTTGCAAATCCTATCCACTCCCCAACAGGTATCAGATATACTGATGTACAATGCATTCATCAAGACTCTCATTGATTTGTGGTGGCAAGGTAACATTTCAGCTGTTTGGATATGTTGGGGTTGGGTACAGGCTTTGCAATATATGCAAATAAAGTTACAAATTTGTAACCTAATGCTGAACTTTGCACAACAATGCTACAGGCAGAAGCATCGCCCTGATTTAAGTAACGTGGCCTGAAAGACAATGATGATCGCATCAGCTGCCAACAGCAGCAAATGAACATTGGCAGCCAGGGATAAGTGTAGGGCAGTCTTATTATCAAGACTTTTCTCATTGAACTCAGCTGTTATCTATTTAGCTTGGACACATTTGCAATCAGAGAACCATTAGTTGCTTTACCGGTTTAAGATTAGTTTATAACTACATAAGTTCAACCTTTTGCTGGTGTTGGTATAAACAGATTGAATTTTGAATTCGGGTTTGCAGTGACTCATACAGTGTCACACATCAGCCCAGAACTGTCATTAACATCACAGTATTTTAGCTACTTCTGTGTTTCACCGTAAATGTTGCTGCTCACAATGCAATTCCTCACAGGACCCATCGATCTGAATGACTTTTCTTAGTGGTTGAATCAGACACCATTGTTATGGGGGGGTGAGGGGCGTTGTCGGGGGTGGTGGTAAGAGGGTGAATCAGGCACAGGCATGGGATTGTGTTGAATCAAGCATTGTGGGGGAGGGTTGGGATGAGGTTGGAGGTAAATCAGACATCATTGGGGGTGTATTGAGAGTGAGGATGAACTGAATGCTGTGGGGGTAGCGGGAGTCAATCAGACACTGCGGAGAAGAGGGAGATGAATTGACCATTTTGGGGGCAAGGAGGGTGGAATGGGCAGGTGGGGAGGGGGGTGGGTCTGAATTGGTCATGTAGGTGGGGGATGAATCAAACATGGTGGGGGGAGGAGGGACTAGGGTAAATTGGAAATCGCAGAGAGCATGGGGTGAGTCAGACATTTTGAGTGGTTATGGGGTGAATTGCACTTTGTGGGAGGTGGGGATGTGTATCAGACATTGTGGGAGTGAGGGAATATTGACATTGTGGGACAGGGGTATGCACATTGTGGGACTGGGGGATATGGACATAGTGGGAGTGAGGGGGATATGAACATTGTGCGAGTGAGGGGGATATGGACATTGTGGGAGTGAGGGGATGTGCACATTGTGGGCGTGAAGGGAATATGGACATTGTGGGAGTGAGGGGATATACACATTGTGGGAGTGGGGGGATATGGACATTGTGGGTGTGGGGGTTATGGACATTGTGTGAGTGGGGGTTATGGACATTGTGCAAGTGGGGGGCATATGGACATTGTGGGAATGGAGGGATATGGACATTGTGGGAGTGGGAGAATATGGACATTGTGCGATAGAGGGGATACGGACATTGTGCGAGTGAGGGGTTACGGACATTGTGCGAGTGAGGGGTGGGTATATGGACATTGTGGGATTGAGGACATATGCACATTGTGGGAGTGAGGGGATATGCACATTGTGAGCATGTGTGGATGTGGACATTGTCAGTGGGGGGCTTTGGACATTATGGGAATGGGGGGATGTGGACATTGTGGGTGTAGGAGATATGGACATTGTGCGAGTTGCGGTTATGGACATTGTGTGAGTGAGAGGATATGGACATTGTGGGGGTAAGGGGTAGATGAATGTTGTAGGGGTGAGGGGATATGGATATTATGGGGGAAAGGGGAAGATGGACATTATGGGAGTGAGGGGATATGGACATTATGGGGGAAGGGGAAGATGGACGTTGTTGGGTGAGAGGATATGGCCATTATGGGGGTGGGGGGATATGGATATTGTGGCGTTTGTGTTGAATTGGACATTTTTGGGGAGCGTGGTTAGCAGATCACAGGGTCTGATCACGCCATCACTTTAAGAGATTTTAATGAGAGCAGATTGTCATCTGCCCTCACAGCTCCATTAAAATTCGAGGTGGGTGGATTGGAATCAAGTTAAAGAATTAAAAATGTTTGCTTTTCCATGTGCCCCCTTGGGAGTTAAAATTCCCCAATGGAAATAGAGACAGGGAGAGATGTAGTTCATTGCTGTTTGTGGGATTTGCTGCGTGTAAATTGGTTACTGCGTTTCTCCATATTCCAACAATTACTACAATTCAAAAGCACTTCATTCACTTGAAAGCACTTTTGGACATACTGAGGTTGTGAAAGGCACTAAATAAATTTAAGTTCATCTTCTTCACCTTCTTAGCAAGAATCAGTTGTCTATTTGGCTTTCTTGCCACTTGTACTAAAGCATTGCAGTGGTCATTTCATGAGTGAATTTCATCGATGAAGTACGGCCACATTCTGTCAGTGGAATTTTCCCAGGTAAGGGGAGGCAGGTTTGGGTACATGCATGGAGTTATCTCCGCTAAAAGTGACGTCAGATCAGGATCCCGACATCATCCCACCTTGTTCTGTGATTTATCCTGGTGGTCTCGAAGATGAAAGGAGCAGCTATCAGGTAACATATTTAAATCCTCAATTAGGCCATTAAGTTGTGTTTTAACCAAGTATTTTGGCTTTAATAGCCAGCACACCTATTTCCCAAGCTGTCAGCAACTTGCCAGGGTCAGTCAGGCGAAGAACAGCAGTGAATGCTTCATCAATGAAGCGTTCAGGCTGGGAAACCTTTGAATGGTGAAATAGACAGGTTGGGAAACCTTTAACCGGTGGAAAGGGACAGATTGGGAAACCTTTGAACAGTGAAACTGACAGGCTGGGAAACCTTTGAACAGTGAAACTGAAGAGCTGCAGCCCTGCAGAGGGGAAGCTGCTACTCAAAGCACTTGTTCTCAGTGTGTTTTCACTGCTTGACCATTGATTGCCAACTTCTAAGAAGTCACCTCATTGGCCTTGCACTTCACTCACCTTCAGCTGCACTTCCCTGTTCATCACCATGGCATGGGAGCAGTTTATGCAGCTCTACCTTGCATCTCCATTAGATCGCAACTCAACTAAACCTGAGGTCTGGCTTCCAACCTGAAAAGAGGCAACAACATGTGATCCACTCTATCTTTAAAATAACTTCCTGTAGGGTTGAAGATAAAAAGCATTGCCCCTTAAAAATACAAATAAGATAAAAATAATCAAACTTTTTGATAATGAATGCTGAGACAGAAAATAAACAGACTTGGATTGTGAAAGGTTTTGGGTAAAAATAAAAACAGCAATTGATGTTTTGGGCCTTTAGATATAAGTCCCAAATCTGAGTGGTGGCACTGAGTCCATATTAAAATGCACTCCCTATATCAGGCTTGAGGCACTGAATGAGGGCAGGACCCAGACGGAGCAATGGATATGGAGGTGAACCCAGGAGAGATGTGAAACCACCACCCTCAGCCCACTCCCCTACCCTCCTGAAAATAAATCCCCAGGTTACAGCTAGATGGGTATGAAACAGTAGGCCTCAGCAACTGTAGATAATGATTTAATGGGTAATTATCAGTAAACTACTGTTGTAAAGGCCAATGTACTCCCAGTTTGTTATCAGAGTCCATTGTGTTATTTTGTTTATTATTTTTATTTTGATGCTGATGTATTGCATTTAATTAAAAACCTGTACTGCTGAATGTTGAAATATTAAAATTGCTAAATAATTTCTGCTCATTAAGCATTTTTGAAGTAAATAGATCTGATGTATTAGTTTAAGAATTGGTGTCATGGAGAGTAATGTAGCATGAAAAGCAAATCTCCCTCTGTCTACTGACCTTTTAACCAAAAAATCAGCACCGACATGAAAAAACTCTTAAAAAAATAACAACAGATATGATAAAGGTGTCAAACTACAAAAAACACAAGGAAGATAGACAATTAGGCCTGAATTTTGTGCCTGTTGGGCATGCTGGAACAGTGGGCCTGGGAGTGGCCGCGATTTTTGCGTCTGGCCACAATTAGACCCTGAACGCAATTTCATGTTGGCTGGCCAATGAACTGGCAGCCAGCGTGAAATGTGCACTGAGAGGGGCTCAGTGCTGCTGGCGGGGATGGGGGTTGGGGGGGGGGGGGGGGGGGGGGGGGTTGTGGGGGCGGGGGGGGGGGGGGGGGTGGTCGGTGGTGGGTGTTCGGGAAGAGGGCGGGTGCCATGAGAAGTGAGGGTGCAGGTGGGCGTTTCCAACGAGCTCCTTGAAGGCTGACAACTTCTGTGGAGCTGCCGCAGGGAAGCTGTAGTATTGTTCCAATGAAATATGCACCAACAAAATGCCAGAAACTCTCTCTAATGCAACTCAAGCAACTGACAGCAGAACTCATAACACCTCAACCCGCAAAGATCTTTTATTTCATCCCAGACTTTTTATCCCACCCTGGATCGAGTATGAAGTGAAAATGTGAAGGGGCCTGTCAGCCAACCATAAAAGCGCATGGACCAGGTAAGTATCTCTAATAATTGCCTCCTTGGTGGTCTTAATTGCCCGCTTAATTGTCGGCGGACGTGCTTCTGACTCCCACGCACGCCCGCTGACCATAATGTCATCCGTGAGGGAGCCCTGATGTCTTCTCAAGCTATTTCACGTGATTTTGGGTCGGGCACGCACCCACCCTTTCAACGTGAATTCTAGCCTTGGGGCCTAATGATTGATTCGAGTACAGAAATCTCTGCACCCCAACTGTTAGGTTCAGACTCGGGCTGTAAAAATCCATATCCCCCGTTGTAAATATCCCAACAATTTAAATTAAATGGTGCAATCAGCATACAATATCTTAACTGATCATCCAGGGAAAGTTTCAAAGCTGTCCTTCAAGTGAAGCTGCTGCAGATTCAAATTGTACCCCTCTCTTCTTGCTGCAGCCTTTGCAACTTCTTCCCTCTCCTGTGATTAGGGAAAATAACAACAACCATTAGGCACCTACAGGTGGGTTACATGGAGGATTGAGCTCCTTGATTATAACAAAGAACATGCTGATCACACAACACATAAAATAAACAGAGTTGAATTATTTTATGAGGGCTTTATAAAGATAATAATTTCCTTTTGTTATAGATAATGGCTTAGTACTCTAATTCATTCGATATGACAAGTCATGCCCCACAATGATTGTATGTAAGCTGTTGCTCAGTTAGTTCGACTCTTACTTCTGAATCAGAAAGTTTTGAGTTCAAGTCCCACTCCAGCACAAAAATTAAGGCTAACGCTCCACTGAATGAGTGTTGTCTTTCAGGTGAAATATTAAACTTATTTTCTGCTTGCCCTCTCAGGTGGGTATAAATGATCCCTGATGCTGTTTTGAAGCTAACTTATCCCTCAACCAAGATCACAAAAACAGGTTATCTGGTTATTATCACAATGCTGTTTTGTTGGGTCTTGCTGTATGCAACTTGGCTGCAGTTTCCTACATTACAATAGTGGCTACACTTCAAAATAATTAATTGTTGTGAAGTGCTTTGAGAAGCCAGGTGATCATGAAAGGTGCCAAGTAAATGCAAGTCTTTCTTTATGTTAGGGCCCCAACTATTCACTGTATTTATTAAGGACCTAGATGACGACATAGAAAGCCAAATATCCAAATTAGCTGACGATAACGAGAGGTGATATTGTAAGCAGTAAGCAGTGTAGATAGATTAAGTGAATGGGCAAAACTGTGACAAATAGATTTCAATGTTGACAAATAAGAGAATATCCACTTTGGACCTAAAAAGGAAAGAATGGGGTACTTTCTAAATAATGAAAAGCAATAAACAGTGGAGATTCAAAAGAGACTTATGGTACACAGATAGAGGGCAGGATTTTCCACACCCACCTGCCACCGGGATTTTCCTGTCCCGCCGCAAGTCAATGGACTTCTGGTGGGGGTGCCGCCTCGCCTGTGGCGGGTCCCACCCCTGACGGGGTCGGAAAATCCCGGCCAGAGAAAATAATCAAGATGGCTAATGGAATGCTGGCCTTTATACCGAGAGGACTGGAACACAAGCGGGTAGAAGTCATTATTTCAGCTATACAATGCCCTGGCTAGACTACACCCATACACTGACAGTAGTTCTGGGTGCCACACCTTAGGGAGAATACGCTGGTCTTGGTGAGAGCGCAGTGTAGATTTACCAGAATGATACCTAGGCTCCAAGGTTTAAATTAAGAGAAGAGATTACAGAATCTAGGGTTGTAGTACATGGAATTTAGAAGCTTATGGTGTGATTTGATCAAAGTCTTCAAGATATTGAGGGAAACATATAGGGTAGACAGTGAGAAACTATTTCCACTGGTTGAGGATTCTTGGTTTAGGGAACATAGTCTAAAAATTGGACCTTTCAGGAGTGAAATTAGGACACATAAAGGTTTGTAGAGAGGGTTTCTTCTGAGAACCGTAGTTGGTGCTAGATTAATTGTTAATTTTAAAACTGAAATTCATAAATTTTTGTTAATTAAAGGTATTGAAAGATTTGGGCAAAGATGTGAATATATGGTGTTACAGACAGGTGAGTGATGTGGGATAATTTGTCCCTTTTTCCCACCTTCCGACTCACCACAACAAGATATATTTTAGAGACGAAGGATGGAAATGTCCCAGATTGGCACTAAGTGTGGTAGCAAGCGGGAAAAAGAACATTTTGTCCCTCGATCGCAATGGCAGCTTTTCACGCCGTATTGGCCCCTTCCTGATGCATCCTGCCTCATCATTGATGCATTCCTGGGAAACTGGCAGGATGGCTTCTGATTCACCTGCCCCGCCATCACCTCAGGCTTTCAGTAAACTGGTCGCCATATTTAAAGGTTGTCCCTGCACAGAGTTAGCACTGTTCAAGGGATAGGAAGCTGGTGGGAACTGATAGCTGCCAAAGGGAGAAAACATGCTGCCCCCAAATTTAGTGACGCCTCCCTCGAGCACCTATTGGACACAGTGGAGGCTCACTGCAAAGTCCTGCAATGCCACCCTGGGTGAAAACCAGCAAACAAGGTCATGTGGGACTCGGAGCCAAGTTTCTGATTCAAAGGATGGGGTGCCACACACCGCACCACAAGACCTCCATGACTGTTCTACAGATCTCCAACTTGTTGGAAGGAAGTGGAAGAGGTAATTTGTAGTCAGATCAGAGCAATGAGTAAGAATAGCAAAATTATTTTTCTGTGATATTTTAACTGCACACTTATCAACTGGGTCAGAAACAGTGAAGAGTAAAGCGAATAGATTTCTTAAAATGTGCAGAGGGTTCCTTCACCAAGCTAGACGTTCAAAGACACACAAGATCCAGCATGGGAGGCGGTGGCAATGGTGGTCTGCACCAATGCCCTGAAAAAAGAGGACAGTCATCCAGTGCAGGTCTCATCCGTTTTGCCAGGGTAAGTCACTCTTCTCATCACTCTCAACTCACACACTCACAACCACATCATAGGGATTTCATACCTCAAGGGACAACACCATGAACTCACACACACCCTCACATCTCCAACAGGCCCAAATCCTCTGGAGCTCATGTCCTCATACCTTCAATGGCTCCACACAAACATTCCATGCAGTGTCATGTGTCCTGCTCACACTTTCTCCATCTGTTTTCATGCAGGAGAAGCTGGCTCAAAGGGAGAGGCCCCAGACTGGGGGTGGAGTAGCCCACATTAGACCCCTCACTAACTTTGAGGAGCGTGTCATTGGGCTGATGGGTAAGGGCATGGACTGTGCCAGCGGCAACCGTGAGGTTGGCAGCGAACACCTACGTGAATATCCTGCACCAGATCATCCTTCTCTCAACGTAACTGTGAGTGCTCTTTCTGTTTTTGACTCTGCTGCCATGCACTAATTATCTCTACTTTGATTCACAGGGAGCTCTGCCAAGTGACTGACACCCTCAGCCAGCCAGTCCCTCAGCTCCATCCAGGTCCTCACCTCCAGCCAAGAGGACACCTCCTCCAGTGAAGAGCTGGAAATAAGCAGCCTGGAAGACCCGTCACACCGCTTACCCACACCCTCCACCAGCTCAGAGACACACACCTTGGCAGGACCTATATCTAGGGCAGGATTGGGTTCACCAATCTGGTGGTCATTGCACAGTCATGTGTCTGCAGCAGAAGGAGGCAGGTTCAGCCGAGCTCCCCTGCACTCGGACGACTGCTGGGGAAGAGGCATCCGTGAGGTCCAAGTCAGATAACAAGCCTCTGGATTTGGCCTTTCAACTCATCATGGAGGGTCAGCAGAAGGCAGGGTAAATCACATAGAGCTGTTGGAAGCCCTCAACAGAGTGGCACTTGAATTGGAGAGTGTATCTACCTGCTCTCTGATAATGTGGTGTGCACATGTGCATGCATTAATGTCTCCATGGGGAGGATGGTGGATGCCATGGAGACCCTAGTCCAGCAGAATGCAGAGGTGTGCGCAGACCTGCACTCCATTATGGTAGCCATGGGTGAGTTCCTGCAGTGGCACACAAGGGGGAAATGTGGCAACTCGATATTTCTCCAAGTGCTCCTTCTCCTCAAGGAGTCAGGCTAAGGCCCTTGGGCACCTGAAAGGAGGAGGAGTGGCAGCTAGACACCCAAGGGTCATCCACTCAGGAATCTCAGAGACTGTCCTCTCCCTCCGAGTCCTCTTTACCTGTAACCCCCTTAACCTTGTCCTGTGTCACTGCAGAGGGAGCAGCTGGCCCACATGGGGACAGCCAGAGCAACATAGGACCCTCAAACACCTGGCTTTCTGGAGAACACACAACAAAATCATCAGGGGCAACAGGGCCAATCATTAGACAGGCTGTCTCTACCCCTGCTGCGGATGTCAGGGCAGCACCTGGAAGAAGTGGTAAGCCTAAAAAACTTAAGAAATCCTGAGCACAGTTGATTGCATGGGTGAACACATTTTGTCACTTTATAATCTGAAAATATATTCACTTTCACTGAGTAAGGTGTAATGGCATCCTTCAGCTTAACTTACAGGCTTCACCTGTCCTTCCCCTGCATCTTCACCCCCCCACCTCCCACTAGCAGTTCAGCTGCATGCAGCCAGACCATGAGTGATTCTGGAGGGAGAAGTGTGTGTGTGGCAGGGCCTTTTGGAGCCTCATACAAGCACACTCCTGCACACTTGGGACCTTCCTCCTCAACATCCTGAGCGTTTTCAATGCTGCCTGTTGGGGTTCGCTTTCAGTTGTCCATCTGAGCTGACCTGCATCTCCAACCACCCACTGATCACACTCCCACACAGCACCTGTACCCGCCCAACATGAGGCTCCTCCCACTTACGGTTTCAAAAACATGTTCATAATAAGCTATCTTCTCAGCTCCCCCTGCCCCCCAGTCACACATGTCCTTTCCTCCACCACTGTTGACTCCCCAACATCAACTTCCACCTCCCACTGTCACCTACCAACCAGAACCCTTTCCTTTCCAGAAATACCTGGAAAAACTCAGCAGGTCTGGCAGCATTGGTGGAGAAGAGCACAGTTGACGTTTCGAATCCTCATGGCCCTTCAACAGTTCTGAAGGGTCAACTGTGCTCTTCTCCACCGATGCTGCCAGACCTGCTGAGATTTTCCAGGTATTTCTGTTTTTGTTTTTGTTTTGGATTTCCAGCATCTGCAGTTCTTTGCTTTTACCTTTTCTTTCCAGGATGTTCAGGTGAACGTGTACGTTCCCTACCTTCCCAAGAATCCCACCCACATCCACACTGGCCTCCCTCACCTCCTCCTTCCCACCCCAATGGCCCGTGCCTGCCTCCGAGTCTCCAGCAACCACCGTCGCCATGTCTTCTACTGCTACCATCATTCCCTTACTCTCCCAGCCTTCCGACTAACTCTTCCCACTCTCATACTCACCATTCCCTCCTACCACACCCACCATCAGCTTGCTTCACAGGAAGCAGTCATTGACTCTACAGGCACTTCCCTTGCACATTCACCTGGCCATCGCCCCATCCTTCCTCCCTCCTCCACCCTTACTCCTTCCCCCCTCCAAACTTCTTCCCCGCTCAAAACTCCTCCCCCTCCAAACTCCTTCCCTGCACCTTTCTTCCCTTTGCACCAACCTCCCCAGTTGCCTCATTCTCCCCGTTGACACCCTCCTCCTCCCATACCCCCACCTCACCCCTGACATCTTCGTTCCCTGTCCCAACCTCAACACCCCCCAAAACCTTTTCTTCCCTCCTTCCAACCTCAACACCCCCCACTACACCTTCCTCTCCCAGTCAAATCTAGATCTTCCTCTTTTAACCTCTCTAGATACACCTTCTTCTTCCACTCACAGCTGGACCTTCCTTTACTCCCCCCTCGATGATCATCCATAGCAGCCCAAAGCCAAGACCTTATTAGCCTGAAGCAGACCCCAGCCATCAACGGAGACCTCCACCTTTCATGAGCTGCTTTACGATGGAGCCTTGTCCATGGGAATCCACCCACCATGGGATGTATGTGTAGTTGTAGGGCTCCAGCAACTTTGGCTCCTCGGACATCCACAATGTGAGCAAGGCCTAACAGTAATTCCTGACTTCTATACATCACACTTATCAAGACATTTTCTGGGCTGGCGTGTTTTCCTGCTGACTTGAGCAGTAAATTTGATTTGGGGAAATGATTCCGGCAAGCAGGCAAAATGAGATGCAAATGCATTGAAATTAGGTTCCTGATGTCCACCGGGGGGGAAAGGCCAACCACCATTGATGTTCTTCTTTCTCACAACACCTGAAAATGTTTGCAACAAACACGCAGTCCTCATTCACTCAGACACAAACACAAGAAATGATGATTTCCAAAGATGTTAAGTGAACTTAGAATACTTGAAGCCCCAAACGTCGATATTACTCTGTTTCTCCAAGAAGTGACAAAAGTTGACAAAAGTGTTGTAGGCCTAGAAATTCTCTTTCAGTTCACTGAGGAAGAAAAAAATGAAAGTCTGAAGTTTCTGGGGATGAATTCACAATGATACACCAAGCAACAGTAAGTGTCTGGCTTTTCTAGTTGAAAGCTGTGGTCAAGCCCTGTTGTCAAAATTACAAACCACAGGTGCAAGAAAAGTTCAATTTCTCTGCCTGAGATGACTTTTTGAGGGCAGGTTCTTTTCTTATTAGAATGAGATTATTGTCTCAGCGATCCTTGACCCAAACTAGCCCTCACTAGGCTGTTCTTAGAATAAGTAACATATTTGCTATCTCAAGCCCATTTCTCTCATGTGACAACAGTAGTGGTGTTTTCCACACAATGGGTTGATGGCAGATGTAATTGTTACACAATGGGAAATCAATGATACAATTTGCACTTGCTTGATGAGGTGATTCCTTCACACCCCCTTTGTTAGATTTCAGGTTTGCACACACCAAAGCCCAAAATTTTCCCAAGACAGAAGGGCTCTGCGCCTTAGCCAAAATGGTGCCAGAGCCCCAAATCCACAAGTCCGGCCCCCGTACTGGCACCCACCATTTTACCAGGAGAGGAGGTGGGGGTAGCAGGTTTCACACGCGCGGTTCACAGAGGTAGCGGCCTTCACTCAGAAGCAATTTTCATTATTGAGGTTTCTAAAACACATCTCATGGGACTTAAGAGTTTGAGAAAAAGGTCTAAACCTATTGGATTTCTTTGGAGAGGCCAGGTATTCTTTTGGGATTTTTAAGGGTAGATATGAATGTGCATAAAAGGTCTATGGAACTATTAAGCTGTCAAGTCATTTAAATCCCCTGTTTAAATTTTAAAAAGCACAGACTGCTGTGTGCTCAGTAGAAAAAAATGGTGCTTGCAATTTCAATAGCTGTTTGTCTGTGTAAGCCTGAGGACTATCATTATAGTATTAGTACTGCTTGGCTAATTCCACAACCTCTCATTATCAAAGTGGCGGGGGTGGGGGGGGGGGGGGGGTCTATAAGTTCACAGTTTGACTGACAGCTCTAGAACGTCATAAAGGGATTGGCTGTCTTCGATTTGAGGTTATGAATACAAATGTTTGTTTTTATTGGGGATTAAGTACTTCAAGGGATTTAAATATATTGAATGGGCTTTATCAATGAAAGTAGATCTTTAATATAGTGAAGTCTGTAATAGATACTTAGAACTTTATTTTATTTCACCTCAGCAAGGCTCCTGATAGATACTGGGTGAGTTGGCTATAAGGGCAAAGGGTGGTGGATCAGAGTGTCATTGATTGGCATGAGTTGTTACTAAGTTGGCATAGGGGCTATAAGGGTCAATGGGGAGTGGGTAGAGGAGAATAGATTGGCATGTAGGGGGGCATGAGGGAACATGGGGGTGAGTGAGGGGACACAAGATAGCATGAGGTGATATGTATGGGGCATGGAGAGTGTGTTTGGAGTGTGAGGGATGAAGGAGAGAGGGCTTTACTGTTTTTATTACAACTGGGACAAAGTCCCAGAGCACTGACACGGGCCTTTCAAATTGTCTGCCTCAGCACTCAGCAGCTTCTGTGGCTGCCTCCGCACTGTTCCTGGCAGTGGCGTCAAGCCTGACTCCAGTACGCACATGCCCGCCCGGAGTGAATATCCAACGGTTTGGGCCACTTTCTCCCAAGTTGGGTTTGCAGAGTCAGTAAATTTTCTGACTCTGCCCACCTGACTCAGGAGGAAAAATTGGAGTTCAAGTCTTGGGCAACCATTCTATTTGAGTTTCTGTAAATATCCACATAATAGCACCTGTAAATTCCACAAGTGATCTTGCATCCTGATATCTCTTCAATGGAATGTGCTTCACAAGATCATTTACATTTTAATGACTTTCCAGAGGCATGTTCAGACATGAATTAATCCTTCTCTTTAACAAAACCACTAAAGAAGTCACCTGACCCCCTGGAGTCCATTTTCCCATGGTAAACCATTCATATTCCATACTGCCTTTTACAATTAAAGTGTTCATCTTCCTAATATGTTTTACAGTGATGCAACTGTGACAATGGAGTTAGGTCGCAGATCAGCATGATCTTATTAAATGATGGAACAGAGTTGAGAGGTTAAATGGCCCACTCTATTTCTATATTCCTATTTTAGAAATCTCTATTGATTGAAGCATAGCTATTACTTTAGAAAGAAACTGACAATCAAAATTGGATGAATTATTGAAATCTTATTGCATGCCCCATTGCAGTATAGCAAAATTGGAACTTAATGGGCGGGATTTTCTGCACCCGATCAATGGAATTCTGGCTGGGGCACCGCCTCACCCGTGATGGGTCTGGAAAATCTCAGCCAATATTTTT
Organism: Carcharodon carcharias; assembly: GCF_017639515.1. Lineage (NCBI taxonomy): Eukaryota > Metazoa > Chordata > Chondrichthyes > Lamniformes > Lamnidae > Carcharodon > Carcharodon carcharias. Next base: position 60,555,305 of record NC_054477.1, on the reverse strand, counting down.
TTTAAAATGTCCAGTACCAACGCTTTCCTAACTACAGGTATTTAACATTCAGAAATACAGCATTCTTGCTGTCAACACAGATTGAAGTGGATTTGTGATGGAGACCGCATAGGTTCTACTTCACCAATCATAAAGTTATATTTAAAATAACTTTTCTCTGTCAATCCAGACTCTTTTGTTCATAAGATTAAAATTTGCAGTACAGGATGGCTGTTGAAGCACAGAAGCATGGCTAGAATGCAGAACGATCTCTCCACAGCCATTTACACATTTATGAATTCATTTTTGCTATAGAAATAATTTTGCAAAATCATTGCTGACTAGAAGCAAAAGTGTTTGGTCAGACAGCTGCTAAGGGTGGATGCTCAACAACCCAAATGGATACATTTTCAATTGTTTTTCCTTCATACCCAACAACCAACAGGCAGGGAAAATAGTGGTGAATGTGATCTAATTACATGCAGTCAAGCAAAATCCCCTGAAAGATATTCTTAGCAAGGCAATCTATCATTACACTACTGCCATGTACATAGGCATTTTGTGTTTTTCTAAATTTTATTTTTACTGCACACTTGCACACACAATAGAGAATCCTGAGAGTAAAAATAAATGACTTTAAGAATTCCAAAGTTGTGTCTAGTCTTCAGCGTTATTGAAGCACAATTAATTTAATAGAAGAAAGCAAGAAATAAAGACAGACTTGAGTTTATACCGCACCTTCCATGACCTCAGGATATTGCTTAGTGCTTTATGGCAAGTGAAGTGCTTTTGAAGTGCAGTAACTGTTGTAATGTAGGGAACACAACAACCAATTTGCACACAGCATGCTCCCGCAAACAGGAATGAAACAAATTGCCAGTTTATATGTGGTTGAAGAATCCCATGCTCTTTTTTGAATAGTGTCATGGGATCATTTGCATTCATTCGAGAGGGCAGTTGGGATCTCAGTTTAATGTCTCATCCATAAGCTCTCTGTAGGCAATTCTTAAAGCTGCCAACACCCACACCAAAGTTAAAAAGTCAGAAGAAGTAGTAGGAAAGAAAATTCAATGAAATTATATTATGATTAAAAAAAAGAAACAAAACAGAAGCTGATCCAAAATAGAAATACACTCAAGATGATAATCACAGACATCAGTCTGATCTACCTAATTAGAATGTCAAAAAGCAGCTATACTTTAATTAGATATCAAAGTTATATGTCAGATTGCAAAGAATACTAATGCAATGACAGATTACAAAAATAGACAACTGAATCATGCAAAAGCACTTAATTTCATTACACATCTTAATAAAACTCCAGATTATCAATGTGGAGGAATTTTCATACATAAGATAGAAGCCTAATGGTCATGTCGAATGGATGGAAACAAAGAAGTAAATATGAAAAAGAGGTCAATGATGCCCTGTATGAAGATTTATCAAAGGAGGTGTGTGCTGTGTGGCTTAGACAAGACTAATGAACTACATGAGGTGCTAGTCCCTTAGTTAGTGTCTGTAATAGTAAAGTTGAGTGATGCTTCATCTTCTAGTGTGCTGCCCTGCTCAATCTTTGGGCCTTCAGACTTCGTTGAACTGCTGGACCTGAAATGGAAGAAAGGGACAAGGGTTTGCAGTTAGGGACAAGGCTAATCATAGACAGATGATTGACTACTCAAAGCAGCTGCACTTTGTAATGCAGAATGGTGAAATTTCAGTCAGAAGAGGAAGAGGATACAATGGTCAAAAACCAAATGGACATGTCCTATAGCCTCGATGGTCACTATGCTGTGAACGTACCCCTGTCCATAATGTCCATGATATCACGAGTGGGTGAGGAATGATGAACTCACTCCCCTTTATTCAGCCTCCTCGGTTGGTCACAACAAATTTTTTTTTAAAAATCCAGATGTATTTATATTTTAATAAGGAGCCAATTAAACCAAGTTTTCTTGAATCAAAGAAAGAGCAAGTTTATTAGATACTAAACCCAAGGAAAAATAATAAAAGATGCAATGACATAGACACAGATATCAGAAATAAGAAAAGTTAGAGTCCAAAGAAAAGTTAAAAAAAATATACGATTGAGTCCTTTGCCTCTCCTTGAGACGTAGATTGTTGAATGTTGCAGCGGTTTAAAGTTAGCTGGTTTCCTTTAAAATCCTGGAGTTTAATTGAAGTCCAGGTAACTGCACTTTTCTGGAGCCAATTTTCTTTCTTTTAATTCTGTGGTCTGTCTTCCAATGGAAATACACCACCTCTATGAATGATTTTTAGACTGTTAAGAGGGCTTTCCTTAGCTCCAGAGAGACAGATAGACAGACAAAACTTCAGCAGTTTTTACAGGTGACTTTGATGACTTCTCTCTGTCTGGCTTGGCAAAACCAATTATTAAAAACCTCCTGTCTGATTTTTATTAACATGTCTTGCAGTCATTGTTGTAGAACAAGTAATCACATTTTTGATCTTTCATCTCAGAAACTTTTGACACATTTCAAAGTAGTAAAAACCAACGGGAGATGGGGTTATTTTGTCCACCACAGTGGGGGTTTGGGTATTGGGTGTTCCCCATTGTCTTGACAGAATTACAGTTGATTAAAGTCCAGCATTTTGCTTTTTTAATGCCTTCCTTTCAAGAGTCCCATTTTAAATTGGACCTTGACACCCAGCAGGTATGAAATTCCATGCAACATGTCAGGGCAGGTCTGCAGTGCAATCCATACAGGATCTTCCCAGAAAAGTGGTCAACTTACAATACCAGATATCAGGTGACTGGTGGTAGCCATTTTTGTCAGTGTCTTGTTTATAAAAAAAGGTTCTAATTAAACAATTCAATATGGTTTGAGTTAGCAGGTGAAGTTATCGGTAGGTCTCACTCAGTCACAATTTCCTGTCATTATGACAATGATATGGCCTTCCAGTTATGCAATATGTGGCTGGATGCTGACTCTCCTGTCCTTGCCTTTTCCCTCAGATTGTGTGCCAGTTTGTTCTGTGAGAAAGTGAGTAGAATAATTGTGAGGGCAGTAGCAGCTGTGGAGTGTGCCAATAGCAGCAGGAGGAGATTCGGGGAAGTATGCTTCTCTGATTGGAGGAGAGTGATGGAATTGGTTGAGGGTTGGCTTGTTAGGGTGATAGATGGTTCAGGGGTCATCAGAGAGTAATAGAAATGAGTGATAGAAGTTACATTAGCAGCCCTGCTGGGTTATAAGCTTCATCTAACGTAGCTACCAAGTCCTGGGTGAAATGCTTCTTGCATTGACCTCATCGGCAACTGTTCCAACTATTGCCAGGCAATGTAGCCTGCAGACCTTTTGGTTGGGATGAGCATTTTCCTCATCCTGCTGACCTCCTTGAACAAGACCTTAACAGCAGTGTCATAAAATCTGGGGGCCCTTTTGGCATCTCCTCTGTGTGGCATCTTTGAGCTTTTTAGTCAATTCTAATGTTTGCAGCCAAAATGCAGCTACCCTTTAAGAGATGCAGTCTGACTTTAAATGGTCTCATTGCTGGCCGATTTCATGCATCCACCATTGGACAAGCTGCCAATGAATAATGTGAGTAGTGTTAGCAATTTGCCAATTATAAGGAAATGAAACCACGCACTAATTTGCCTACCTGATCATGCACCTCAAACAAACAATCACTTTTCCCTTTTTGCACAGGCTTCCAACACAAAACAAACTTCTCCCCTTGACGTTTAGAGTGCAGTATACATGTCTCGAAGCCCAAGTTTATATTTTATTTCAAAGCCACGTCATTTGAAGCTAATATGGAAACTTTGTCCCAATTTACATTTTAGAATAAGCTACAAAAATATGCCTAGTTAGACCATTGGTGGCAGAAATTACAGGGACGTGGGAAACAGGCAACATACTAAGGGCAGAATTTTCTGCTCCCATTGGCAGCGGGCATGTTTGGCAGTGTGAGCGGACAATTATGGCAAGAAGGCCTAAATCGGTTTTACACCGTCGTGAAACCAGTTTACAACCATCTGATTCACCCGTCAATGGCAGGCCGTGTTTCCCGCCAGCGGACTTCAGAAACCTAATTTCAATACTTATGCATCTCATTATAAGCCCTGCTCACCAGAATCATCCTCACACGCTCTATCTACCAGGCATGTTGGTGTGATTGCATGCCAATGTGTTCCACAACTGTACACAAGCGACATGCACCGGGCGAGCTGCACTTCATCTGAGACTTCAAGGTTTGTTTCGGGCAGCACTCACAGTCATCAGCGCCAGGCTTCACAGGCAGCACATGGGCAAGTCTCTACCTACTAGATCAGCTGTAAGGCTTTTCAGTGGCTGCAGGGCTAGGGGGAGAAGTAGCCTCAATCAAGGGAAGAGGCTGCAGGGCAAGGTTTGCACTGGGGAAGGTGGGTAGCCCAGGGTGTGTGTGAGGACACATGTTGATCTGGGCAGGTGGCCTCAAGGGTGTGGGGGCTGAGGAGGCAGTCTCCTGAGGAGATGAGGCCAGATGGAGATGTAAGGGTTTGAGGGAGTGGTGATGTCCCTGGCTATGAATAAGATACCAGTGAAAGTGTGATGGCCTTGAGAGTGTGTGAGGTAATTGCCTTACCCTGGCGGCACAGATGAGATCATTCATCCTCTTTCTGCACTGGATGGCTAGCCTCTACTGTGCAGCATTGGCACTGATCACTACTGCCACCACCTCCCAAACTGGAGTGATGAGATTGCTGGACACCCTGTGGCCAGAGCTGGGGTGGAGGATATCACGATGGGCCTCCAAAAGGCATTCCAGTGACAGGTCACTGATCTCTTCTTGGCTTTCAGGACGTCTTCACTGGAGCAGTCGTGGGCTGCAAGCATTGAGAACTGTGTGCGCTGCTGCAGTTTAGATATGGCACCCGGAGTGAGGAAACAGTGAGGTAACGGTGTGGTGAGCAATTCAGAGGCCGCCCACCACCGAGATGGTGTGTTTCCTGTGGCTGCATAATTAATGAGGCAGGAAGCAGACAATACGCCGTGAAAACCTGCCATGGTGGCAGGTGAGTAAAATGTCATTTTATACATCCCAGTTAGTGCAAATCTGGGCTGATTCTGCCCTAAGACTTTGTGGAGAGCCCTAAAATTTTAAAATATGCCCATCTACAAGATGGAATCGCCCAGTAATCATGCATCAAGAATACAGGCTTCCTCCTTTCTAATTTTAACAGCCAAGAGGTCAACTGTAGAAATATAAAAGTTCAATTCAAAAATCAGACACTTAATATTTTTTCTGCATTTCTTTTGTGATGACGTGTATTTCCTATTATGCTTATAGCAATCACTTAAATGCCACATTTACACTAAGATATATTAATAACTTTAAAAAACAATTGTTATATAAATATATAATATATACTATATAAACTATATATAGTAACTGAAGTAATACATGCCTAGACATAAAGGTGAGGAAATTAGCTTTTGAAAACAGATGCCTTTCAAGCAGGATTAAACAATTGCTACTTAATTAATTTGATCCGGCAAAATTGCAAAATGGTTCCCGAGGGATAGACAATAGCATAACTTTGATAAAAAAAATACATTAGTGAATTGAGGCCTCATCTGAGCTAAAAATGATGATAGCTTAGCTTTCCTGTCATTAGCAATGATGCTTAATCCTATGCTTTGAATAATGAATCAGTAATTAAGACGGCATTTCTGCACTACATTTCTACGGTGTTTATTCTTAGTTTCATAATGACTGCAGGTCAAAGCAGACAATTTTACTCAGCAGAACTCAACAGGCTACTGTATCAGAGGATTGCTGCCATCTGGAAAACTGTTACTGGAAATTTTGTTAGGGTTGTAAAGAGAAATAAATGCAATGAAACAGTTGAACACTGGGCTAATTGGTATGCATTATCCAAGGCCCATTTCTGAGTCTGAAATGGGTGTAACCTGGATAGCCTGTGCCCAATGCATGCATGCAGGCCACTGCTGAATTGTCCAGGCCTACTGATTAGGTCCTCAGGCCTTAAACAAACACTAGGCCCCTCGCATATGCTAATTAGGGGCCTAACATCTACTGATGAACCCGTCTGGAAAATTGCTTCCAATGAGTGCAGCAGGTGCTCAGGATTCTTTTGCAGTCTCTGTGGCTGCTAGCAAAAAGTACATTTTTTCAAAAAAAGTAAATGAAGAAAAAACTTCCTGTAGAGACAAAGGAGCAGGAGTTTTTCCCCCACATACTCCAAATCTCCTCCCTTGACTTAGCTTTGGCATCTTCAGTGTCATTGCCGCCATGTGGGATAGGAAAGAAAATTGGGAGATATGTTAAAGGGACCACCAATTCGTTATCACAGAATTTTTACCTGGCAATAAAAGCTAAAGCCGGCCCATTGTCCCTAAGCACTGACAACATGAGTGGTGCCATGGGAGGTCCACTGGCTTCACTATAAGAGGCTTACTAGAGAGGCCTACCCTCCTCTACTGCCTTCTCATCATCAAAAGCCAATGAGCTAAGAGATAAACTATGTTTCAGTTAATAGCTTGCTAAACACAATCTAATCGTCATATCACTTAATGAGGTGGAGAATGTTCTTGCCAGCAGCTGTCCAGAATTTCTCTAATCTCTGCTCATTCTATCATCGGGAACAGCTGTCAAGTACAGACAAATTCTCAATAGGTGCTCTCACTGGCTTATACTTTGAAATTTGAAAAGCTGCCAGAGGTAGCTGCATGCCACATCATAGTAATTTATATGGTGTGGAATATTTGGGTCCATTATGACAACTGTTGTGTTGTCATTTTCTTCTTAGTGCAAAAGTGTGCATATAAGTGTATCGTTTTTCGATGGTTAAAGAGAAAAGAAAAGAATATTCAATATAAACCAACAAGTAACAACAACTAACAAACAAACAACAAATAAAAAAGTAGCTATGATGACTATAACATGACAAATGGCTTGGGATACTCGTGATTCAAATTAATATTCCTTTTTGAGGAGTAATTTTCTCACAATGGGTTCCATATTGCTGGGTTCTGACAGTATTGTGGAACAAGTTAACCTGCTGGATTGTTATAAGCTCCCTACACAAAGGTTTTTGTGAAAATAAAAGTAATGGTTTTATTTACCTTCAATTTATATACTGCAGCCTTTCAGTGGGTGATGAAATTAAGCTATGCTACAACAGGTTTATGGTCATGAGCAAATTACTTCAAATTGGGGAGCAAGTATTTTCTTAAATTCAATGGAGCTTGCAAACAAATCCATCATGCATGTTGCAAGACAAAGGACAGAACTGACCCAGATTTGCACTAAGTGCAGTAATAGGCAGGAAAAAGAACGTTTTACCCGCCAGCCGTAATGGCAGCTTTTCACTCCATATCATCTCAATCCTGCCTCATTAACCATGCATTCTGGGGAAATATGCCCTGTCGATGGTGGGTGGACTCTCATTCGCCCGACTCGCCATCACCTCATCACTTCCTCACACCGAGCACTACAATTAAAGCACAATCACTGTGTTTCCAGCCACAGAAGACATAGCCCCGAAAGACAACAAGACTGCAGCCGCTTGATTCAGTGACACATCCCTGGAAGGCCTTTTGGACACTGTCGAGGCCCGCCACGATGTCCTCTACCCACGCTCTGGGTGAAGGCCAGCTGGAAAGGCCACCAATCCAACATGGGAGGCGGTGGCAGCAGTGGTCAGCGCCAATGTCCTGCAAAGGAAGACAGCCACCCAGTGCCGAAAGAGGATGCATGGTCTCATCCGTTACACCAGGGTAAGTCAATCTTCATGTCACTCTTAACTCACAAACTCACAGGCCCATCACACATCCACAGAGATCTCACACCTCAAGGGACAACACTGCTAACTCCCACACACACCCTCATATCTCCATTAGAGTCATATGCTCTCAAGCTCACATCCTCATCCCATCCATGGCTCTGCTCACCACATAAACATTCCACGCAGTGCCATGTGTCCTGCTCACACTCTCTCCACCTGTTTTCATGCAGGAGAAGCTGGATCACAGCAGCAGAGAGAGGTTCCAGACCGGGGGTGGAGTGGCCCACATTAGGCTCCTCACTCACTTTGAGTGACGTGTCATCATGCTGACTGGTGAGGACATGGATTGTGTCTATGGTGTCTATGGAGGACAGTGGTGAACACCTACATGAGGATCCTGCACCACATCACCCTCTCTCAATGGAAATGTTTTTGACTCTGCTGCCATGTACTAGTTATCTCTATTCTGGTTCACAGGGAGCTCTGCCAAGCGACTGACACCCTCAGCCAGCCAGTCCCTCAGCTCCATCCAGATCCTCACCTCCAACCGAGAGGACGCTTCCTCCATTGAAGAGCTGGAAATAAGCAGCCTGGAAGACCCATCACACCGCTTACCCACATCCTGCATCTGCACAAAGACACACATCCTGCATCTGCACAAAGACACATACCTCGGTGGGACCTAGATCTAATGCAGGCTCAGGTTCACAATCTGATGGTCACCGCATGGACACATGTCCGCAGCAGGAGGAGGCAGGTTCAGCCAAGTTCCCTGGCACTTGGAGGACAGCTGGGGAAGAGGCATCTGAGAGGTCCGAGTCAGATGATAAGCACCTGGATTCAGCCTTCCATCTCATCGTGGAGAATCAGCAGAAGGCAGGGGAACATCATGCAGAGCTATTAGAAGCTCTCTATAGAGTGACATGTGTGTCGGAGGAATGTGTCTGCCTGCTCTCTGGTGAAGTACACATATGGAGGTCATCATGGAAAGGTGGCAAACACCATGGAGATCCTGACCAAGCAGGGTCCAATGGAGATGCCTGCATACCTGCACGGCATCGCAGTAGTCATGGGTGAGCTCCTGCAGTGGCAATGCAAGAAGGAAATGGGGCACCTCGACGCCCCTCCAGGTGCTCCTTCTCTTCATGGAGTCAGGCCGGTGCCCTCAGGCACCCAAAGGGAGGAATGGCGGCAGCTGGACATCCCAGCTCATCCACTCAGGAATCTAGAGGCTGTCCACTTCCTCTGAGTCTCCTATGTCTGTGACATCCTCAACCTCTTTATCTGTCACTGCAGGGGGAGCAGCTGGCCCACAGGAGGATGGCCAAAGCAAGCCGGAACCCTCAAGGCCCCAACCCTCCAGAGGACACACACCAAAGTCATCTGAGGCAACAAGGCCAACCATGGCATCCCCTGCTGCGGATGTCAAGGCAGCACCTAGAAGTGGTAGGTCTAGAAAAGTTAAGAAATTCTGACCACAGTTCATTGCATGGGTGAACACATTTTGTCACTTCATAATCTGAAAACATATTCACTTCCACTGAATAATGTCTAATGGTGTCTTTCAGCTCCATTTACAAGCTTTGTGAGTCCTCTTCCTGCATCCCCCACACTAGCAGTTCAGCTGCATGCAGCCAGCTCATGAGTGATTCTGGAGGGAGAAGTGTGTGTGTGGCAGGGCCTTTCAGAGCCTCGGGTAAGCATTCTCCCACGCATGCAGAGCCTTCATCCATCACACTCATCAATGTCCCGAGCATTTTCAATGCTGCCTGCTGGGGTTCTCTTTCAGTTGTCCATCTGAGCTGACCTGCACCTCCACCCACTCACTGATCACACTCCCACGCAGCACCTGTTCCCACCAACACGACTCCTTTCACTTTCAGATTTACAGGGATGGTGCATTTAACATTCTTCTTTAGCTCCCCCGTCCTTTCCCCTCCCCCAATCACCCATGTCCTTTCCCCCATCACTGTCGACCTCCCTGGCATCACCTTCCACCTCGTCACCTACCTGCCAGAATCCCTCTTTTTTGATGTTGTCCAGGTGAACGTACACATTCCCTACCTTCCCGAAAATCCCACCCCCATCCACATTAACCTGCCCGATCTCCTCCTTCCCACCCTCACGGTCCGTGTCTGCCTCTGAGTACCCCACCAATCAGCCACGCCGCCCCTTCTGACAATACCGTCACACCCTCACCCTCCGACCCTACTGGCTCACTCTGCCCTCTCTCATTCTCACCATTCCCTCCTACCACACCCACCCTCATTTCGCTCCCCAGGAAGCATTCATCGACTACTTAGACAACCCCCCTTGTATGTTCACCTGGACATCCCATCCCTCCCCCTCTCAGAACCCCTCCCCCCCGACCAGACAACTTCTCTCCACCTTACTCCTTCTCCCTTCATTACTCCTTCCCCCTTCCTTACTTAGTCCTCCACCCTAATTCCTTCCCCATTTGTTATGACCAGTCCCCGGGCAAGGTCCCCAAATTTGTTATGATCCTGGATGAGACACCCTAAATTGTTATGCTCCCAGGTGAGGAGGGATGAATTGGCTCCCCTTCTTTATTCAAACCACTTGGTTTGTTGCATCAATTTAATTTAAAAAGGATCCCTTCCCTCGTGGGATCCCTTTTCCCTGTCCAAATGTATTTATGTTTTAGAAGGAGACAATTTAACCAGGCTTTCCTTGAGTCAAAGAAGGAGTAAGTTTATTAGTTACTAAAAACCTGAGAAAAAAGTAATAAAAATGCAACACACATACATACAGCTTAGAAATTAGAAGTTGAGTCCAAAAACAAAAGTTTAAAAAATATACGGACCAGTCTTTGGCTTGTCCATGAGGAGTAAGTGGCAAAACGTTCTGGCCATTAAGCTGGATGATTCTGTAGTGCTGACTTTAGCAGTTGTGCTGTTGGTTTGGAGACAATTAGTTTAGCAGATTTGGTGAAGGAGTTGTCCTGTTTCCTTTTTGACTATAGCTTTGCTGATTTGCCTCCAGCCAGAGAGAGACTTTTACCTACAAACTGCAGAGATGCCTAGTTGCTGTTCTTCACTGTGACCTTCACAGCACACACTAGCACACCAGAACTAGAACACATCGATCAGGTTTGCAGCTGGCCTCTTAGCCCCTTTACTTGTGTATTCCTGGAAGGCAACAAACAAACATCTCTTTTGCCCAGAATCTGCTTTCTTTCAACTCAGATAACATCCACATTCTGAGAAATAACTCAACAGGAGATGGTTTCTGCTGAGATGTGGTAATCAATCTCCATTGTCTCCACAACCACAGGAGATTAAAGTTCAGTCTTTTGTATTACATCTCTTCCTTTCAAGTGTCTCTGCCTGAAGTAGGCCTCAACACATTTTTAGGTGTGACATTCCAGGGCGTCCCTGGACTAGTCGGTCAAGTATAATCCACATAGGAATCTTCCAGAAAGTGATTACTTCACAGTCTCAGCCAGCTTTTGCTTGAATGTCCTTTTTTGAAAAACACATGCCTTCCTCAAAAAAGTTTATTTATGGCCGTAAGTAATTTGGGCTGTGATCTGCTGTCATGACACCTTCCTGACCGCTTCCTCCACCCTTACTACTTCCTTCAACCCTACTCTTGCCCCCTTCAGTCTTCCTCCCCCCCTCCAGACTCCTTCCTCCCTGCTCTGAGACTCCTTCCTTGCCCCCCCATAGACTCCTCCCTCCCTCTGGACTCCTCCCTCTCCCTCTGGACTCCTCCCTCCCCCCTTATACCTACCTCCTTAGTTGCTGTATTCTCCCCATCACCCCCTCCTCCCACTGAATTCCCACCCCTCCCAATCTCACCCCCCAACATCTTTGTTACCTTCTCCCAACGTCATAACCCCCACCCCACGACATACCTTCCTCTCCCAATCAAACCTAGACCTTCCTTTCCCGCCCCTGGTACACCTTCCTCTCCCACTCACAGCTGGACCTTCCTCTCCACCCCCTCGATGATCATCTGTAGCAGACCATGGCCAAGACACTGAAGTCCTGACGCAGACCCTCAATGGTGATTTCCTACCCCTCGTGACCTGCTTCACAACAGAGCCATATCCATGAGAATCCACCCAGTATGCAATGAGCATTCCTCTAGGGTCCGTTGCTGCTGGTCTCCAGCATCTTCTGTTCCTCGGATGTCCGCAATGTGAGCAAGACCCTGGCGGTAAGTCCCAACTTCTGCACATCATGCTTGTCAAGCTATGTTCTGCACCGGCATGTTTTCCTACCAACATGGGTGGTAAATTTGACATGGGGGGATAATTGCGGTGAGCAGGCCTTGTAATGATATGCAGATGTATTACAATGCAGTTCCCAACATGAAACGCGGCCTGCCATTGACGGGCACAGCGGACAATTGCAAACATGTTTCACGGCAGCGTGAAGCTGATTTTTGGCCTTCCCACCATTTTGTCCACTCATGCCCGCCATGACGCCCATCATCAGTGGGTTTGGACGATTCCACCCTAAGAGAAACCTATTTGCACTGAAAACTGAATGGTAGTTGATAGAAAATGATGGGTCATATCTGGTTGTTATTTCAGGGTGGTAACTAATCTTTCACGCAACCATTTCCTAATTGGCAAACAGCGATAAAAAATAAATTTTGAGGATGCAATGTCCTACATCTGACCTTGTGCCTGTGTTACAGGTGCTGGCATGTTGGTAAAAGCCATTTTGTAGGATCCTAAGCACACAGGAAAACAGGAAACAGGCCCCTTTCTTATGAGGGATTTAATACCTGCACTGTCATTGGGCTGCCCTGAGTGGGACAGGCATTGAGCCGAACCTGCTCAGATTTACTTGTTACAGTTGCAGATGTTAATATTTTTTCACAGCAGGAGAGCACCTTCCAGTTCTGCAGCACTCTTGAGGACGACAGCAACTGCTCACCTCGCTCCCCACCATCTCCCCACCCTCCCCACTCCACTTTTTCCTCCTCCTGGGACTTACAACAGAGTCTCTACCAGCAAAGTAATAAGCATAGAATTGATTGGCTGAAATGGGAAAGTTTCCTGTTGAGGGGCATCAGACGCCAGTCGATCGCTCAAATGACTGAATTGAGTCTTGAGGTAGGTATAATTTCAGGTAAGCCTCGTGCCTCCCAGTCTGAGCATGCACTTTCTCTGCACCACTGAATAACTGAACTAACATAACTGAATACATAACTGAAAAAAGGGCCAGGACTAATTTCTATCCCATTGAATTTTCAAGTTCCTATGGGCTGCATCTTCTGGTCGGCGAGCGGGGAGCAAGGCCTGCTCACCAACACAAAAAATGACGCGAGGTAACATCGGGTGATGTCACCCCACGTCAGATTTTCAGTTTGGTGGGCGTGCAGCTGACTCAGCTGCACACCCGTCAAACTGTCAAAGGCCTATTAAGGCCATTAAAAAAGTAATTTAAATGATTAATGGGCCTGCCCGTCCAACCATAAGGTTGGCACAACCCCCCCGATGAGGGGAAAATGCTGCCCTACAAGTTCTTTCAGCTGCTGAACTTTTGGCATTGCTTTGCTTCTTCATTGGATTTTCACTTTGTAGCAGGAATAAATAGACCTGTGGCAGGAAGAGAAAGAAATTAGCCTTGATCTATTTGAGTGGCAGAATAGGTTCAAGGGGCTGAATTACCTTTTCCTGTTCTTATTTACCTTCGTATTTGTTTTGAAGAGGACATAAGGAGGCTACAAAAAGAAATAGATAGGTTAAGTGAGTGGACAAAGATCTAGCAAATGGGGTATAATGTGAAATTGTCCAGTTTGGCAGGAAGAATAAAAGAGAAGCATATTATCTAAATGGTGAGAGATTGCAGAGCTCTGAGATGCAGAGGGATCTGGGTGTCTTAGTGCATGAATTGCAAAAGGCTAGTATGCAGGTACAGCAAGCGATTAGGAAAGCTACTAGAATGTTATCATTTATTGTGAGGGGAATTGAATACAAAAGTAGAGAAGTTATGCTTCAGTTATATAGAGCACTAGTGAGACCACATCTTGAGTACTGTGCACAGTATTGATCACCTTTTTTAAGGAAGGATGTAACTGCGTTGGAAGCAGTTCGGAGAAGGTTTACCAGACTAATACCTGGAATGGGTGGGTTGTCTTATGAGAAAAGGATGCACACTTAGGCTTGTATCCACTGAAGTTTAGAAGTGTAAGAGGCAACTTGACTGAAATATACAAGGTCCTGAGGGGTCTTGACAGGATGGATATGGACAGGTGTTTCTTGTGTGGGAGAATCTAGAACTAGGGGTCACTGTTTAAAAATAAGGGGTCACCCATTTAAAACAGATTCAAGGTGAATTTTTTTTCTCTGAGGGTTGTAAGTCTTTGGAACTCTCTTCCTGAAAAGGTGATGGAAGCAGAGTCTTTGAATATTTTTAAGGCAAAGGTGGGTAGATTCTTGGTAAACAAGGAGATGATAGGTTAGCAAGGGGGCGATAGGTTATCGGGGGTAGGTGGGACGCAGATTTCAGGTTACTGTCAGGTCAGCCATGATTTTATTATATGACAGAGCAGGCTAAAAGGGCTGAATGACCTATTCCTTGTTCATACGTTTGTATGTATTTTTTCAAACTCTTCAACAGCAAACCAAGTTACCACTAAGCAAAATGCATTATCTTCTATCAGATTAATATATAGGATGACAACTATGATCAAATTCATTTAGTTCAATCGGTAAAAATTATCTTTACATAATTATATCAAAATAATTCACTAAATTGTCCCACAACAGTAGGTTCTCCTACTCCATGTAAATAGAATAACGCTACAATATTTGGGGTGTAACCTTCTCTCCTTAGTCTTGTAATGATGCTTCCCTGCTTCAGAAGTTGAATTGCTTTTTAGCTGTTTGCGCCTCTTTCTTTATTTTCCATTTAACAGACAGAGCAAGATCAAAGGGTTTTCAATAGCATAAATGAGAGATAGGTTTTTATTATCTAAGCAAGCTAATGACTTGTTTCAACACTGTCCTCTAGGTATTATGGTGACTCCTGAAACAATGTGATGAGACCAAAGTAACAAAACATGCCAAAAAATAATTTCACATAAACGTTTCTAATATAGGTATATGAGGGTTAATCACTGTGAAATTCTTGAGAAGAAACTACAATATATTCAGTCAAAAGCAGAGAATCAAAACTGCTGCATGTACTGTTAAAACATGGATCTTTTTTAATTACATTTCTTCATACTAGACTTCCTTTGCTGGTACATGTTTGTATGGTAGCCTCAAGTGGACAAAATGCACAAGATAATTTTTAATACACTACAATCACCACAGGGGCTCTCCCATTTGTTTGGTGCAAAACCCACGTAAATGGCAAATTTACTGCAAACCTAGGCTCTGAACCCATATTGTACAAGTCTGTGGCACAAATGTTGGAGGCCAATATATTGCGCCAGCCTACTGTCTATTATATGAACGAATTAAAGAAATAACAGAAGGATAACATACTTAACAAAGCAATCTTTCCCATAAAAAACTGTGCTTCAAATGTGATTGCTTTTACAGATATTTCCTTTAAATATTAGTTGTTTTAAGTTGATGTGACAACTAAATATTGTAGAACGTCTTCAACAGATGAAAACACAAAATAAATGATGGAGTGAATGTTCACCTCAACCTTCTTCATTTAAGATAACTCAGTGAGGAAATTCAATCTGTTCAGAATTGAAACACTACTGCACTGCTAGAAGCTGGTATTATAACCGTAAATACATCTATCAAATCACTCACACCTGGCAAGATTCTGTTTTTGCAATTCTTTCATTCGATACCCAATCTCTCATGGTTTGTTATTGGTTAGTAACGAATGTACGTCAATAACAGATTGTTTCCCCTAATAACTTGGTATGCTGGCATTTTCATGATGAATTATACTGTTGATGTAGCTCAGTTAGGTGAAATTACTTCATGCATACAAATAATTTAACTGCTGGTTTCTCATCTATTAAAACTGTCTTTGGCCAAACTGGTTTAAATGAATGATTAGTCAAGCTATTAATCTACCCCTCCCCCATGTATAATGTGATCACATATCAAAAATCTTTAAATACATAGTTGAATTAAGTCTAAATGTATAAAATAATTATTTGTAAATAAAACAGCAAGTTACGTTATGAACTACAATGTCAGTATGTTTAAAAGGTATAGCTGCAAAATTGGGCTCTGCGGCACCAGTAACTGCGGCACTATGGGAGCCTGTTCAGAAATAATTAGCACAAGATGCCAATCACGTCCAGTATGGCCCTCATTAATTGCCATATTTTGAGGGGTGATAGTGCAGGCGTCCTGTTAGAGTTGCCAACCCTCTAGGATTGGCCAGGAGCCTCTAGGAATTGAAGATCAATCTCCAGCACACTGCTGTGTGCAACCTTGGAGAAAAATCATCGGCATATTAAAAAGGATTGATTTTTTTTTTGGTCATTTTCTTTGAACATTTCTCCTTACTAGATAAAAAAAAATTGAAAATGGGGAAAAGAGGCTCTTTGGCTGACAGTCAAGCGTCGTCCAATTGGGTAATGAGTCTGTTTGTTTCCAATTGACGTAGGAAGGCAGTGCGTGCATGATAAGAATGCAGAGTAGGCAGACATCAGTCAGTATCTAACGCTAATTTGATGCACAATCTGCCATTTTCAATATCGGCAATCCTGTCAATATCCTCCCTTAAACACACACAGTTGAACATGAGAGACATCTCACTGGTGTGATTTAAAGACATCACCATCCAACTTTCACCCGAGTTGTTTTTGACTTTCTGCTTGCTGCTACAGTGTTAGTGGAATTACAATGTTGTTAGAAGAGTTGACAGGAAGTTCTTTCAGTCAGAAGAGAGTGGTGCTGCACCCTTTTGTAGTGGAAGAGGAGGCCGGGGGGCTCTCAGTGGAAGGATGCATCCTCCTAGGATGACCAGAAAGCTCTTCTCCAATCTGCATCTCAGCCATGAGCAGTATCTGAGACAACTGCCTCACCGAACTGTGCCACCTCACCAAACTGGACTTGCAACCTCAGAGCATGGCATAGGCAACACGGCCAGTGGCTGTCAAAGATCACCATGTCCAAAACTAGGGTCTAAAACTAAATAAAGCAACTACATAGATATGAGGACCTGTCCTGATGAAAAGTCATCAGCATGAAACATTGAGCTAGATTTTCAAGCGCACGTGAGGGTTTGGCCAGGTGGGGGCATACTTTCAGCTGGCATGTTAGCCTTCCAGTGCCTTCATGATGTCCTGGAATTTTTAAAGGGAAGGCGGCAGAGGGAGACAGCAACATGCATGCCTCCAATTAACTTGCTGTTAAACTTGTTAAAAAGCTTGTGAACAGACTGGAGAGGGACAGAATCAAATTTTCAGAGATAAGAACAGGAAGAACAAATAGTCTGGGACGCATTAGTGCCAGCTATCGGGAGCACAGTGTGGTGCCATTATTTATTGTGGCTGCTGATTTAAAATCTTGTGAGAAAAAGGATTGTCGAACTGGGGTGCTCAGTCTGATGCAGAGTTGCTATCACTTCAGTATTGTGGATTAATTATCTGATGAGTAAGCATTCGGGCATTTGTGTGGACCATGAGTCTGCTAGCCCTCTGCCATTCTGCTTGCTCCATTCCTCCAGGCAACAGCAAACCCAGTCACAGCAGCTGCCTGCCTTTGAAAATTACCCTCCAGAACTAGTTCCCACCTCCAGGCCGGGCTGGCACCCATAAATGGCCTTTGGCCCAATTAGGGTTTTTGCATTTAAAAGCCATGCTGTGTCACTGACGCTGACGCAGCATGGGACTGGGACCTGGAAATGCTCTGGGCATTTGGTTCCTGACTCCATTTTGAAAATCCAACCCATTAACTCAGCTGTTTCTCTCTCCAGCCATGCTGCCAAGCCTACCGAGTATTTCCAACATTTTCTGTTTTTAATTCAGCTTTTTACCATCCGCAGAATTTTGCTTGATTATGAGGGGCAAGTTGGCTAAGGAAAATTAGGAAACTACAATAAAAGATTTGATGGTAGACATGCCATGGCTAACATTTAAAGAATGAATGCATAATTTGCAGCAAACACACACTTCTTTTAAAGCACTTAAACCCTACAGAAAAGGTGTCCAACCATGGATAACAAAAGGAGTTTAAGATAGTATTAGATCACAGAATCACACAGAAGAGGCCTTTCAGCCCATCGAGCCTGAGCCGTCATGTGAGAAACACCTGACCTACCTACCTAATCCCATTTACCAGCACTTGGCCCATAGCCTTGATTATTATGACGTGCCAAGTGCTTTTTAAAGAATGTGAGGCAACCCGCCTCCACCACCCTCCCAGGCAGCGCATTCCAGACCGTCACCACCCTCTGGGTAAAAAAGTTTTTCCTCACATCCCCCATAAACCTCCTGCCCCTCACCTTGAAATTGTGTCCCCTCGTGACTGACACTTCAACTAAGGGTCTGCTCCCTATCCACTCTGTCCATGCCCCTCATAACCTTATACACCTCGATCAGATCAAAGGAAGAGGTTTAAAACGGTGTCAAAAAGAATAGTGAACCTGAGGATTGGGAGGATTTTAGAATTCGACAAAAGGCAACCAAGAAATTCATGATTAAAGAGAAAAGAGAACATGAGAGTAAACATGCGTAGGAGACATAAAAGCAGTTTATAAATTTTTCAACTGATGTATCATGAGGAAGAGATTAGTGAAAGCAAACATGGGCTCATCAGAGGCAAAGAAAGGCAGCATCATAATGGGAAATAAGGAAATGCCTAAGACATTAAATAAATACTTTGGGCTGGATTTTCAACCGGGGTTGGGTACAGGAAATGGGGCCTAGTTCCGCATGCCGACCTTGCACAGCTTGCTTTGGGTACGCCCACTGAAATATTCAAAGCTACAGCCAATCAAAGGCCAGAGAGTGGATTCTCCATCTAATCAGAGACAGTGGGCAGGCTCCTGATTCTGGGGGGTCAATGGGAGGTGCTTTAGCACTCAGAGATGGGTAGCTCCACTGGCTGAGGTTGGAGCTGCTCATCTGAAGATGAAGAGAGAGAGGGAAGTAAGTTCATTTTATTTTATCAAACACTACACACCCCTGGCCATGATCCTGCGGGGACAACACTTCTAGGGGATGGCCAACAGCTGCAGCTATGCCCGAAAGCTGCTTTGTGTCAGGGCGAGAGGTGTGGGGGTCTTTCACATGTTTCCCCCTCCCCCACACTTCCTGCTGTAAGCCCATCACATTGGCTTGGACATGGTCCTTAATAGGTCCTGTAATTATTAATAATTGGCCTGAATTAACTGCCCACAAGGAGGCAGTGGGCAGCCAATCCAACCCTGAGACGCATTCATTGAAAATGACTCAGGGTTGGGATCGTGATGTGAACTGGCACAGTGGCTGGCAGCATCAAATTGCCTGCCTGCCTCTGATCCAAATGAGGACCTATTTAAAAATCCCAGCTTTTGTATCTGTCCTCATAATAGAAGACACAAGATACATACCGCAAATGATGCTGAACCAAGGTTGTAGGGAGAATGAATAACTTAAAGAAATCAGCAGAACTAAAGAAATAGAACTGGAGAAAAAGGAGGCAATAAACTGCCTGGACCTGACAACCTGTGTCCTAGGGTTTTAAACAAAGTAGCTGCAGAGAGATTAGATGCATTGGTTTTGATCTTCCAGAGTTCCTTAGGTTCTGGAACAATTCCCAAGGATTGGAAGGGATCAAACCTGACACAGCTATTTAAGAAAGAGGAAGGGGGAAAGCAGAGAACTCTTGGCCAGTTAGCCTAACACTAGTAGTAAGTAATATGCTAGAATCTGTTTTTAGGGACATGGTAACAGGGCACTTAGAAAATCATAATATGAGTAAGCAGAGTCAACATGGGTTTATGAAAGGAAAATTGTATTTGACAATGCTGTTTTTTGAGGGTATAACTAATAGGATGGTTATGGGAAAACCAATGGATGGAATGTATTTGATTTTCAAAAAGGCATTTGATAAGGTACCACACAAGAAATAAGCCCTCATGGAATTGTGGGGAATTGTGGGTAATATATTAGCTTGGATTGAGGTTTAGTTAGTGGAATGAAAACAGAGGAGGAATAAATGGGATTTTTTTTGGTTGGCAGGTTGTAACTAATGGGTGCCATAAGGATCAGTACTTTGACCTCGGCTATTTACAATCTAGGTTCATGGCTTAAATGTGGAACTGAGTGTAATGTATCCAAGCCATACACCATGCTGATTTGGCACTATGTCACTGTTTCTTCATTGGATAAAAATCCTGGTAATCCCTTCCTAAAAGCACTGTTGGTGGACCTGCACCAGATGGACTGCAGAGGTTCAAGAAGGCCATCACCTTTTCAAGAGCAACTAGGGATGGACAGCAACTCCCCCATCCTAATGAAAATGAGTTTGTAAAAAGTTTGCCAGTGATACAAAGCTAGGCGGGAAATGGTGAAGAGGATACAAAGAGACTGCAGAGGGATACAGGCAGGTGGGTGAGTGGGCAAGAAGGTAGATGGAATACAACGTGCCACAGTGTGAAGTTATCTACTTTGGTAGAAAAAATAAAAAAAGCATAACATGTTTGAATGGTGAGAGACTGGGAAACATTGGCATTAAAAGGGACCTTGTACATGAATCATAGAAAATTTATATGCAGGTACAGTAAGCAATTAGGAAGGCAAATGGTATGTCAGCTTTTGTTACAAAGAGATTAGAACATAAGAGTAAAGAAGTCTTACTACAATTATACAGGGTATTGATGAAGCCACATCTGGAGTGCAGTGCACAGTTTTGGGCTCCTAACCTTCTTATCCTAGAGTGATGAAGTATTGAACTTCTTGCATTCAGGTCCTCACGGACAGACTCTAGACATTGACCTTCATGATTATGACTCCCAATATCTGGAGACCATCCTGGTCACCTGCGGTCAGAGCACCTGTCTCCTTCTTTCAACCTCCTGCACAAAGGCCATCAGTGCTACATCTGAGAACCTAAGAGCCATCTCTCTGGCCTGCTGCATCATCACTCCAATTTGTTTCTGCTTCACAAATGTTTTCAGCTGGCTCCCCTTTAAGAAGTGCAGTATTGCTTTAATTGGTGCAAGCTGCACACTAACTTGGGCCCCTTGCTGAGCGCGCAGCCACTCTGCAGTGCATTCAGTGCTGTTACCTGCCTCTATTGGTTAAATGAGCAGGCAGCACAAAATGTGCGTGTTGCCTGCATTACTTACAGCAGGCTTAAACTAATCGCACATCGCAATACCCAATTCCATTAAGGACCTTACCAAATTTTAGCCCTATATCTTTAACTAATGTTAGCTATTTGGCCCTTCAGCTAGCTCCTTCACTATATAACACTATTTCTCCCCACTATATATCCGTCATTTGACATTGCCAAGCCTAGTGACAACTGTGGTCTATTGAAATGCTGAGCAGGCCATGCTCTATAATAAATCTGGCTTGTGCTTGACAGCGTAGGGATTCTTTCCAATCTGATCATGCTCCATGAAAGCCCAAGTTATATTATCAGGCCAACAGTAATGTCAGAGAGCCTGCTGAGAAAATAAAATGGAATGATTTCAATCATTTGCTTATCATTGTTTTTGACTTTCAGCAACCAGCTTCTAAATAAAACAGTAAGACAGATCTGTCGGTGCTATAATATGTGTTACCTACATTTGCCTGTATAACAAAAGTCACTTCACTGCATAGGACCATGTAATGTTATAGTATTGAAACAGGTCATTCATTCACCTCATTAAGTTTCTGCTGGTGTTTTTTTTCTCCACAAGGCATATTGCCCAAGCATATTCTCCTGGTTCAATCCTCACTCTTTAATATTCCTTTGTCAAGCAACCACCTAATTCGCTTTTCAAAAAGTACCCAACACAAGTCCAGAGGCAGAAATCTACACTCGGCACTCTGCTTCAACCTGATTATGGCAACCAATTCCATGTCCTCAACCCTCACTCTTATGATTTTTTCTTCTAATCCCTCCTTTAATTCTCTTTGGGCTGGATTTTATGCTCTCACACAGGTGAGAATGAAGGGGGTGGAGTGAAATCCAGTGCGTGACCTTCCTACCACCTACCCACCTGTCCCCAACCTGTCTGAGATTTTACAAGGGGCAGGGGAGGCATTGGATGGCCTGCCCATCCTTGGGACTAGTGAGGCAATTAAGTAACCAATTAATGCTCACACCATGTGGGAAGATCAGCAGCTTCAGCTGCATGGCTGGTGTTGGGTAAGGAGGGGGATGGCGGGCGTTCTACCTTTGTGGGTCCCCTGGGACCATTGGAAGCATTCCCCCAAAGATCATTCCCCCTTTACCCCTCCCTCCAGGCTCTTGAACCCAGACCCCACACCCATCCCCCTTAGCCTCTTATCAAGACCCCTGAACCCAGACTTACCTGGACTCTTCAGCATGGTGGGACCACCTGTTGTCTCAGCAATGGCCACCGCTCCCAGCTGGGACTATGGAGCTGCCAGGCATCTGATTCCAGAAGTCTCACCTCAAAGCAATTAATGCTGCTCTTAGTGTTAAACTCCTGAGGGGCAGCAATCGGGATCATGAGCGGGCTCCCTCTCCTTTTTAGCTAGGGGTGGGTGGCAGGGACCATGGCACCCTGTAAAAATTTAACCCTTTGTGTCTTACTATCCAATTTATTACATTCCATACCTATTTATTCAATCATAATCCTTCATAATTGTGAAGGTCTCAGTGTTTAACCCTAACCCCCAAATCTCCAACCCGTCCCTAAACTCAGCTGCAGGAAAAACACTATAATTTCTCAAGTTTCTCTGCACAACTGTAGCCCAACACCCTAAGGAATCAGCGGTGCCATTCCCAGGAGTACTCCAGTACTCCTCTCTACCAACGGTCTCCCTACTGGGTCGAAACCCTGGGGTAATCCAGAACACCTTCAGGTATTCCCCAAAATACTTGCCTGCCACCCACCACCTAAGAATTCAGAATGGAAATGGATAGGGCAGAATCAGCGATTCCAAACACCATTCTTTTCACCTGCCTTCTGAAAGTGATTTGCCCACATTGTGATCTATTCCACCTAAAGAATTTCTAACTCTACTTTTTCCATAGCTTTCATAGCCTAAACTATACACAATGTTCCAACGGTGGCTTTATTAAGATATTCTACAGATGCTTCAGCTCAGTGCATTTTTATTCCATGCCACGAGTTGTGAACAACAGGATTCTGTTGTTTTATACGCCCTTATATTGCCGTCTTTACTGACCGGTACATTGGAACATTAAGGACCAGAGGCCAGATTTCCATAGTCCTCATTGGCTCCAAACCGAGGCAGGACAGGAAAAAATCATGCACCCAGAATTCCTGCTTGTGTTTTCACCCTTGGCCTTTTTCAGGAGGTCAGGATTGGGAGTAGACCCCGGAACCAGCCCCCGTCCCTGTTCCTATTAAGGGGACAATTGATAACGTTGTAGGAAGTTTCTAATTTTCAGGGAGGCAGACAGACTTTAGCAGCTGTCAGATTTTACAGCAACTGCATTGAGGGTTGAACCATGGATTGGAAGTGAGAAGAGTTTAAAGGTTAAGTCACATGGTTCTGCCGCTTTTACAGTTCATCACGAAATTCTGGAGTATGAATTGTATCTGTGTTCAATAAGGTGAGTCATGACATTGAAAGATGTAATTATCCAGTAAACAATGCGTTTGCCAAATGGTTACATCTGCCAACTGGCAAGCTGTCAAGTAGAAGATCAACATTGTGAAAAGGGGCTATAGCCTCACATTCTATATTTTTATAATACTCCATTGATGGCCCTGTCGACCCTGCAAAATCCTCCTTACTAACTTCTGGGGGGTTTGTGTCAAAATTGGGAGAGCTGTCTCAGAGACAAGCAACAACCTGACATAGACATCCTCACGGAATTATACCTTACAGACAATGGCCCCAACACCACCAACCCCATCCCTGGATATGTCCTGTCAGGACAAATCCAGCAGAGGTGGCGGCACAGTGGTATACAGTCCAGAAGGAGTTGCCCTGGGAGTGCTCAACAGGGACTCCGGACGCCATGAAGTCTCATGGCATCAGGTCAACCATGGGCAAGGAAACCTCCTGCTGATTACCACATACTGCAATCTCAGCTGATGAATCAGTGCTCCTCCATGTTGAATACCACTTGAAGGAAGCACTGAGAGTGGCAAGGGCGCAGAATGTACTCTCGATGTCGACTTCAATATCCATCACTAAGAGTGGCTCGGTAGCACCGCTACAAACTGAGCTGGCCGAGCCCTAAATGACATAGCTGCTAGACTGGGTCTGCAGCAGGTGGTGAGGGAACCAACAAGAGGGAAAAACATACTTGACCTCATCTTCACCAACCTGCCTGCTGCAGATGCAGTTGTCCACGACAGTATCGGTAGGCATGACCACTGCACAGTCATTGTGGAGATGAGGACCCTTCTTCACAGTGAGGATACCCTCCATCGAGTTGTGTGGCACTACCACCGTGCTAAATGGGATAGATTTCGAACAAATCTAGCAACTCAAGACTGGGCAACCATGAGGCACTGTGGGCCATCAGCAGCAGCAGAATTGTACTCAACCACAACCTGTAACCTCATGGCCCAGGATATCCCACACTCTACCATTACCATCAAGCCAGGGGATCAACCCTGGTTCAATCGAGAGCGCTGGAGGGCATACCAGGAGCAGCACCAGGCATAGCTAAAAATGTGATGTCAACAGGAGGTAAAATTTTCCCCCCGTTGGGGGGAAGTGGGGGAACAGGCGTGGGCGGGCGGCCCTCCGATCGGCACCCCCGATTGGGGACGCACTGCCATTTTTCGTGGGCGGGCCATTTAAGGCCTGCCCAGTGTGACGTCCACACGGAGGTGCTGTGCGCTCCCTGTGTGGGTGGTGGAGGGGGGAAGTGGCAAATGCAGAAGTGCGCTCCTTCCCTCATGCATGCAAAGGAGTGCTCCGATTCCCCTGGGACTAAGTGCTGCCTCAGGGAGATCAGTTCCCAAAGGGAAAAAGTTATTCTTTGGAAAATTTCCTTAACCATCCATGTCCCCTCATGTGACAATGATGTCACATGAGTTGGGACATGACATAACTTTAAGTAAAATTAATCTTAATTTTTTAATTCAGTCATGAAACCTCATCCCGCCGGCGCTCCCGACTTGCCCACCAACCTTAAGGTTGGACTGACAGGTCCATTAACTGCTTTAATTGCTTTTTGAATGGCCTCAATAGGCCATTGACAGGTTGGCGGGTGCACAGCTGACTTGGCTGCGCCCCGATGACCTGAAAATGCAAATGACGTGAGGTAACATCGGGAGTTCCACCCGACATCATTCCGCGTCATTTTATGCATCGGCAAACAGGCCCCACCCCTGCCCACCAGCAGGAAAATTATTGCCCTGGTGAAGCATCAACACAGGACTACTTGCATGCCAAGCTGCATAAGCAGCAGGTGATAGACAGAGCTAAGAGATTCCTCAACCAATGGATCAAATCTAATCAATGCAGTCCTGCCACATCCAATCATGAGTGGTGGTGGACAATTAAACAACTCAGTGGACGAGGAGACTCTGCAAATATCCCCGTCATCGATGATGGGGGAGCCCAGCACATCAGTGCAAATGATAAGTTATTTTCAACAATCTTCAGCTAGAAGTGCTGAGTGGATGATCCACCTTGAACTCCTCCAGAGGTCCCAAACTTCACAGATG
The DNA here is from genome assembly GCF_017639515.1 of Carcharodon carcharias. Classification (NCBI taxonomy): domain Eukaryota; kingdom Metazoa; phylum Chordata; class Chondrichthyes; order Lamniformes; family Lamnidae; genus Carcharodon; species Carcharodon carcharias. The sequence continues at coordinate 60,529,847 of NC_054477.1, read as the reverse complement.
CCAGTCTTCAGCCAATTTGATTCACTTCAGGTGATATCAAAAAAAGGCTTAAGGCACTGGATGCTGCGAAGGCTATGGGCCCTAACAATATTCCCGCAAGCTCCAGCATTTACTATGCCCCTAGCCAAGCTGTTCCAGTACAGCTACAACACTGACATCTACCCGCAATGTGCATAATAGCCCAGGTATGTCCTGTACACAAAATGCAGGACAAATCCAAACCAGCCAATTACCACCCCATCTGTCTACTCTCAATCATCAGTAAAGTAATGGAAGGGGTCATCAACAGTGCTATCAAGTGGCTCTGGCTTAGCAATAACCTGCTCACTGATACTCAGTTTGTGTTCCGGCAGTTTCACTCAGCTCCTGACCTCATTACAGCCTTGGTTCAAATATTGACAAAGGAACTCCCGAGGTGAGGTGAGAGTGACTGTCCTTGACATCAAGGCAGCATTTGCCAGAGTGTGGCATCAAGGAGCCCTAGAAAAACTGGAGTCAATGGGAATAAGGGGGGAAACTCTCCACTGGTTGGATACATACCTAGAACAAAGGAAGATGGTTGAGGTTGTTGGAGGTCAATCATTTCAATTCCAGGACATCACTGCAGGAGTTCTTCAGGGTAGTGTCTGAGGCCCAACCATCTTCAGCTGCTTCATCACCTTCCTTCCATCATAAAGTCAGAAGTGGGGGTGTTTGCTGATAATTGCACAATGTTCAGTACCACTCGCGACTCCTCAGGTACTGAGGCATTCCATGTCCAAATAGAGTAAGACCTGGACAATATCCAGGCTTGGGCTGACAAGTGGCAAGAAACATTCGTGCCACACAAGTGCCAGCCAATGACCATCTCTAACAAGAGAGAGTCTAACCATTGTCCCTTGACATTCAATGCCATTACCATTGCTGAATCCCCCACTATCGAAATCCTGGGGTTTCCATTGTCCAGAAACTGAACTGGACTAGTCATATAAATACTGTGGCTACAAGTGCAGGTCAGAGGCTAGGAATGCTGCGGCAAGTATCTCATCTCTTGACTTCCCAAAGCCTGTCCACCATCTACAAGGCACAGGTCAGGGGTGTGATTGAATACTTTCCACTTGCCTGGATGAGTGCAGCTCCCACATGACTCAAGAAGCTTGACACCATCCAGGACAAAGCAGCCCACTTGACTGGCATCCCTTTCACAAACATTCACTCCCTCTATCACCGACATACAGTAGCAGCAGTGTGTACCATCTACAAGAGGCAGTGCATCAAGGACCCAAGGCTCCTTAGACAGCAGCTCCCAAACCCATGACTGCTATCATCTAGAAGGGCAAGGCCAGAAGACAAATTGGAACACCACCGACTGGAAGTTAGCCTCCAATCCACTCACCATCCTGACTTGGAAATATATTGCCATCGCTTCACTCTTGCTGGGTCAAAATCCTGGAAGTCCCTCCCTAAAAGAACTGTGGGTGTACCTACACCACATGGACTGCAGCAGTTCGAGGAGGCAGCTCACCACCACCTTCTCAAGGGCAATTAGGGATGGGCAATTATCTGTGACCCTCAAACAATAGGAGCTAGTCTGGCAGTATCAGGAATATTCACAATTCATTATCTCTGAAGAGACCTAATGACCCCTGTGGGCTGCAGAGACCATATTCAAAGGGAACAATGCCAAAGCCATCTGCATTTCAGAACCAAGGCTGGCAAGCTGGAGTCTACTAATCTGCTAGGACAAAGAACCCTGCGACTTTCTTTTCAAAATCTTAATTGTGGGAACATTAACAATCTCAAGAGCTCAAACTAAGAAATATACACCCTTTTTCAAAGTCAAACTGGAGAGATGGGGAGTCATGTAACATGACGCGCCTAGCTGATGGAACCTATAATATTGCATTGTGGAGCTGCAAAGCTCAGTCTGCCATATTTCCATTTACCAAACAGTAGCACAGAAAGGGGTTATGTCCAGGTTTGATTGCCTGGCCCACATCTCCACTGTTTCTACTAGATCTTCTGTACTATCACCCACAAGACTGATTCATCTCTGCCATGCCTATCTTATAGTGCAAGACAACTGTACTGGAAAAGTGAATGAGAAGCTAAATACTGCAGATGCTGCAAATCTGAAATAAAAACAGTCTGAAGAAGGGTCATATGTACTCAAAGCATTAACTCAGTTTCTCTCTCCACAGATGCTGTCGGACCTGCTGAGTTTTAACAGAATTTCCTGTTTTTATTTAGAAAAGCGAATGTTCCAGCATCAGTTTAGCTTGCCATCCTCTGTGAAGGAATACAATATTGGACTTTGATTCTGGACTCTGGACTCACATGAAATAATAATTATTTTCTCTGTGGTCTTTGCCCTGTAAACCTTTCTTACTCTATCCCTCTTTTATTGTGTGAGTGCACTGGGGGACTATGTAGTGACCCCTGCACCCCTCCAACCCCTCTCACTGCATTTTGAGCATGTAAATAAACTAACCCTCTGAGTTCATTCTAAATCAAGTTTGCTTTGGGGTCATTAATGGAAAACTGGATCACACCAAAACTGGGTGGTTTGGGAAACATGCCACTACTTATAAAGCAAATCAAAACACCTTTCTGTTTATGGATGGGTGGCAAAGGGAGAAATCAGGGCTGTTTTAAATTAACAACCCTCCTGTCCATAACAATTGTAAATGAGGAAATGTCTTGCAATGAGTTAAAAAGTTAATTTAATGGATAAAAAGGCAGAGTACATTTCACACTATTGAAAGGCATCCTATTATGATAACAATGTGTAAATGTTTTATGGTTTCCCAATACATTTATGCTTTTACCTCAGAAATCTATTGAGATAGCAGTTCTGAAGTCTGTTTGCTTACTCAGGGAATTTTATGGACTCTTGGTTGCAATCCAATTGTCTGATTGATTTACAAATGCTTGACTCTGTTCACACAGCTGGTTTGAAGTGTTTGTTTGTTTACTCATGGAGTTTTATGGGCTATTCAATGAGCTCCAACCAGTAAAATGGATAATGGATGAATTGGGTGAGGTAGATCATGGGTGAGGGGGATTAGGGTGAGGCAGGGCTTAAATTGTTCAAAAGGTTTAAATTTCTGTAGATTGTGAGGCCTTCCCGATATAGCTCAACCTTTGCCGCTGATTCCATTGGAAGAGCTGGGCCAATGTTATTTTTGGGAATGGAGATGGATCTTTTAACCTGTTAATTCCAGCATCATCCCCACTTTGTCCACATCTTGGGCCTGCCATCTCTAGCAGCAGTTATGTCTTCAAACCAGTTAAGGTCATGGCTGTGTAATTTCCCCACAGCCTAGCAATGGAGGCAGGATCACAATGGCAGTATTAGTCCCACCTCACAATTCCTGTCTCTGAGATGAAAATCATAGCCCCATCTCTTACTTCGCATCATTTCAGATTGCAAATCAATGTGCATGGTGTACACCTGAAAATTTAAACTCATGTTTTGCCTTCAAACAAGTTAAATTATTCAATAATTTGAATTGAGCACTGCAAATAGTACAGCAAAGTGGGAATTCATTGCTATAATATTTCAATGATTTCAATGAAGTGACTTTAGATTAAGAGGATGTTATGGCACAACTGGTGATAAATGCTTAAATCCCAAAGAGAAACTTGAAACAACTGCCACAACTTGTTTTGCAATTTTTATAAATTTTGAGATGTGTGCCCTGAATTCAGTAGTAATAAGACCACCAAGTCATCTAAGTTTTTATAAAACTAGATTAAACATTTATTAATAGAAGAAATTACCTTAAATACATACAAAGATCTACCAATTACTACTATGATAATTTCTAAATCCCCTAATCAATCTATCTCTCAGGTACACTTTCGTTAAGGCAACAGTAAGACACACGGATTTTAAAAGACCCAGGCAAAGAAACATGATACCCTGAACAAGTCAGTGCTTCCAAGTGAGTTTTCTTAATGTCAGTTTTTTGAAAACAGCAGCTTGAGGTATAGATGCTGAAGGATCTTTACGCAATTGTAAGATCTGAAAAATGCCTTCCCTAACAAACAGCCCTTGCTCCTTCTTTATACATATCTTTCTCTTTGAATGCAAATACCCATTGTTTCAGTATGTCTTTGGACTTTATCTCCCTGATAATAAAAACCTCTCATAGCACTTAAGTTTTACCAGCAATCTTTGGAAAAAAATAAACACACTGTTTCTGAACTTCACCTGGCTAGGTGACACATTTCACCCCTCCTTTGAAAACAATCTAGTCTGGTCTATTTTGAAATGCAAATGTTCCCTTGACACCTATATTTCTAAACTTCCCCATGTTTATCTGATTAACATTTCAAACCTACCTTCTCCTTAAATCAAAGCACCCAGACTAGCTGCCTCTAATTCAAATCTCACACACACACACACACACACACACACTCATAGACACATCCCATTATTGCTCTATTTTACAATAAATTCCAAAAACATTATGAGAAATATTATATTTTCTTGACAAGGAGCAGACTTCATCTTTGGTTCTCTACCATGGGTAGGGCAAGGAGGCAGTTCCTAAATCCACTCAGTCAGAACCTCATGCTGTTGACATCAATCTGATCTACACTGGCCATCCAGCCCACAAGATGCACTTTTATATACTAGAGTCCAGAGCTATGAATCATGATGGTAGAGACTCCAATTTTCTTTCCATCATGTGGCTGACTGGGAATTTCTCCTGTATTGGCACTTGTTGGAAGGATTTACAAGTTGATACTCAACCCATTTGGCCACATTATGAATGCACTTTCCTTGACCATCAAGTCCTGGGGTGGGGCTTGAACCTGGAGTTTCTGGCTCAGGAGCAGGGAGGCTACCCACTGCACCAAGGATCCAAGGCCTCCTCAGGAACAGCGTATGTCTATGGAAATTCCTTGGAGTTGGTAATATTTTGCTTGAAGTACAGTGGAGACGACATGTATTCAGGTGAACATGGTTTCCCTCATACCTTCAGTATAATACAACAGGATCAGTTCCAAGAGACTTATTCCAACCTGAATTTCCTTTCCTTATCCTTACATTTAAAGTGTACCAATTTTGCTTATTTATTCAGCCTCTCAGCAGGCTTTCGCTGCCCTTGTCACAATTTTCCATATTCTCCAGTTTGGTGTAATCAGGAAATGTGAGTATTGTTTCCTCTTTTCTCAAGTTCAGAATACTTATGCATACATTAGTTAGTCCCTGTGCAAACGCCACCCACAAATCTTTCTAGTCTTACCTCTATCCTTTGCTTTCACCCTCTAATCTTTTCTCTATATGTATGCATGTGGCCACAGCCCCTAACTCCCTTGTGCAATTTTTCTCTTATGTGGTACCTTATCAAATGCATTGTGAAGATTCATATAAACCACAACTATTCAATTTTCTTTACTCGGTTATTTTTTAAAATTTTTTTATAATTAGTCATTTGGTAGTACAGAACTTGAGTATTGCTGAAAAAAAAGAGACATGCCTAAGCTTTTTGTCTTGCACTTATCAGGACCCTTGCAAGAATACCAATATAAGGGGAAGACAACAAAGTATACGGTGCTGATTGGTTGGCAAGCGGCTTTGCCATGTAGAATGCACCACTGATGGTGGCTGCCAGTTAACTGCCAGGCATTGTTTCGAATTTAAACCAGGCAGCTTGACGCTGATTGGTCAAGGCATTGCCCTGAGGAATGAATCAGTGAATGGCTGTCATTTATTTTGTTTAGCTGAAACAGGCGCAATGTATGTACATGTTCTTTCTGTCTGCAAAGAACAGGGCCCTGTGTATTAATATATGTAGCTTCCAGTACATGCAGATGCACCACACTGAGCCTGACTGACAATCTTAAATTGGCTGTCCAAAGTGATGGTCTTAGGCCCGTTCTTAGACTGTCACTTTCAGCCCTGAAAAGTGTCCAGTTTACCTCAGATTACCCTGGAAGGCGAAGGTATCTCAAAAATTTGAGCAACAGGTGAAGCTAGCTGTTTCACACTCTGCTATGCAATAGCAACGCGAGCGGTATTCACCACTAGCAGGATGCTGCCATCAAGTGAAAAACACATTCTACCTATCACACTACTGCGTAACGTGATCTATGAATTTCAGTGCCAGTGTGATGCTAGATATGTAGGCTGTACGCCCCAGCGGATCATATCAATCAGCAGGTCCCAGTCACTGTTCACAATGGGCAGGGTTCAGATTGTACTCAACCAACCCTGCATGCAAAACTCAAAACACAGTGTCCAACATTAGATGTGATTCTGCGATTGGAAAATATTTGCTGAATAATCCTCAATGCACCAAGAATTTCACTGACAACCAATTTAAGATTGCCAGTCGGGCTCGCAGTGTGGCACTTTTACGTGTACTGGGAGCTACATATTTGCAGACAGAAAGAACATGTACACACATTGCACCTGTTTCAGCTAAAAAAATTAAGTGACAGCCATTCACTGACTCCAATCAATGTCAAGCTGCCTAGTTTAAATTTCAAATAATGCTTATCAGTTAGCTGTGAGTCACCATCAGTGGTGCATTCTCCATGGCAATGCCACTTGCCAATCCATCAGCACTCTCTTCATATACAGTTTAAGTCGTTGTCTTCCCCTTATATTGTCATTCTTGTGAGTGTCCTGTTGAGTGCAAGATGAAAAACTTAGACATGGCTCTTTTCTCAACAATTTTATAATTAGTCAAGTATCATCTACACTTTAGAAATCTGTACTGAGAGGCCTGATTGACTCATGTTTTTTCAAGTGCTTACTAAGTTCACTACACTTCCTTCTGTATTCACCCCAGAAAACCTTCTTCTGCTTTAGATGCTTACAACTGCATGCTTAAATTCTCAACCTCACAGCCTTTGACCTTCCATTTGCCTAAATACCTCTGTTGTTGTGGATTTGATCATCCACTCCCTCATTTACTCCCTCACTCAACTTCATCTTGAATGCCATTGTCCCCGGCTTCACTGACTACATTGTGAGTTGTTTTCTTTTACATATCACCAATGTTCATACCATCAAATGCAAGAGCTATGAGCGTGAGCATTATCTGTGCACCTGGTCTAGTCATCCATTGCTGGCTGGATCTTATCAAGCTCTGTTGCTGATAATATAAATGATTTTCTACCTTCAATTATTGTTTCCTTCCCCATTAAAACCTATAGTCATCATTTACTTCCTCAAAAGAGAGACCCTTGACTCTCTGCTCTAGCCAACTATTATATCATCTCCAACTTACCTTTCCTCCCCGAGATCATTAAATATATTCAAAAGTAAAATATTGCAGATGCTGGAAAGCTGAAATAAAAACAGAAAATTCCGGAAATACTTAGCCGTTTAGACAGCATTTGTGGAGAGAAACAGAGTTAATCGCCCATATTTTTGTCTCCAGGTTGGGAGTGCAGAGTTGGGAGAATACCCAGCTCAGTGAACCAACCTTTAAAAATGTCTGCCTGCAGTTTGGATTGGTTGGGTGGGGGGTGGGGTGGTGTGGGTGGTCTGGCATAGGAGTCAGGTAGGTGACCTTGAAACGCATGTGGATACTGCTGGGTGCAGAGGTGGGCTGGATGCAAGGCCGGCCTCTGTGCTCCAATGCTGTGTTTAACAAATAGAACAAATAATGAAACTAAAAACATCCCTCCAGCCCTCATCCCTCACACCTCTCCACATATTCTCTATGCCCCATGCATACCAACATATGCCAACCCATGTCCCTCTACCCACCCCCTGTGGCCCCTCATACGCCCAATGCCAACTTAGTACCAACTCATGCCAACCCATACCTCACACACATCACCCTTTGCCCTTACTCCTTCCATGCCAACTCAACTAGTATCCTTGGACACTTCCTAGACAGTTTTGACAGCTTTGACACTTCCTGGGCAACTGGACACTTCCCTGACAGCTTGACAGTTCCTTAACAGCTGGATAGTTCCTTTTACAGCTGGACAGTTCCAATGAGTTTGTCCAAAAAAAGCGCATAATCTTGTTTAATTCTAACAATCCCAAAGGGTGCCTTACCTCTCCCAAAGTGTCCCAGGACCCCATCCAAAGGAGTACCTTGCATGTCCAAAGAGGTACCCTGGCTCTCCAAAGAATCCACAAAGTTTAGAGCTCCTCTTACCTGGTCTGTTCTGCGCATTCTGGGATTCACACAGCTAAGGTTCAAAAATCAGAAGTCAGTGGAGGCAGCTGGTGATTTAATTGGTCAGCTGCCTCCGCAATTCGTGCATGTGTGAACCCCAGCCCGGCTCCAGTGCCACCTCCAGGCTGATGAGAAATGCTGGTTTTGGGGAAATTTCGGACACTTCTGGGTTTTTTGCCATGACAGAGAGTCTTGCCATTGTGGCGAAAATCTGGGCCAATGTTTGAGGTTGATGATCTTTCATCAGAATTGGAAAAGGGGATGTGATGGGTTTTAAGCAAGTGAAAGGGTGGAGGGGAGGGTGGGGGAAGAAGAAAAGGAAGTCTCTTGACAACATAATTTGTTAATTATGGATTGAGATCCCCCATATATGCTAATTACATCAGGTTCTAGCTTTATATCATTGCTTTCAGCCCCTCCACTACCTCTCTGCTGTCTCGCTGAAATAAATTTGTGCTATGTGACATTTCTTAACAAGGAAATATTCTTGTGCATTATGTCTCATGGGTAGATTTTTATTTCCTTCAACCATTCTCTGGGCAATTGACTAGTAAGAAAAAGAGTCAAATCTCCATATAAATGTCAACTATGCACGTACATTTATTCAAATATACAGAACAAAATGAACAACTGAGAGATTTTTCAACCTAACAAAGGACCTGAAAAAAATCAATAAATATCATACGGGATGTCAAACAAAGCCAAATAGCACTTCCAGGGGGGAAAAAAGCACCAAATAATCTCAGCCTCCATTTCTGCTGTCAAATAATCACAGTTTATGAGAGAAAGCCCTATAAACTTGCTGGATTTTAATAACTGGAGTATTCTGAGACCAATTTTCAATTATTATTACATCACGTAAACTGTCTAAAATGCCTTACTTAGATATTTTTAAAAATCAACAAGGCATTAATTAATAGAACCTGGAACAGATTGCACAACCACATAAATATATATATTTTAATCTACTATTTCTTGATTTACACTGTCTTCTCTTCTCTGCTCAATTGTGATTTTCTGTATTTTAAGATAAATGGCACTTATGCCAGTGTTAAAATAATGCAGATTGGAAGTGTTGGTGTTAAATACCTTAACAAGATAAGGAAAGATAAATTATAATAAATATTCTTATGAACTGATGCATGCAACATCAGAATTGGCAAATATAATGTTTTAGCTTGAGGATTTATTGCTCTTTAATCATCTAGATGAGATAACCAATGGCTTAGAAACAAGAGGAAATTGTTGATATGGAAAGCTTTTGTGATATTAACTATCCAACATGAAGCTATAAATATCTGGATTGATATTTTCAAGCACTACCAAGACTTACCGAGAAAGACACAGAGCAGTCCTGCTTAATGGTTATGCAGCTGGAACAGTAAGATGAAGATATAATTGCCTCTTTCACGGGGGCCGACTGTTGATTTAGGAGGTATGGTCCCATTAGTATTCACATGATGTTTATTTTAGGATAGAACTGGCTGGAGCATGGTTCTTATATCCAATGACTAATATCACTTGCAATAGAACGTTTTTTTGCTATCTGCAGCTCACCAATTCAGCAGTAGCGGGCCCTTATTCAGACTCCAAACCTGTCACTTTCTCACTAATGAACCATTTTTTTCTTTGCAAACTCAGTAAGAGCCTCCAAAGCAAGCACATCTCGGAGGGCAGAGGGGACTTGCAATCCTGCAGGACCAGCCTCCTCTTGCCAGCTAATGGATTTTCTGTGAAGAAAAGGGAGCACAAGATGGGCACATGCCCATTGTTGCTCATATAAGTGCTGGACACATAATATATGATGAACCAAATTTTGCTCTCAGCAGATCTCTTCATTGTACTTGAACTTGCCCTTTGACTTTCAATGGGGTTTTGTGTCAAACACACAATAATTTAGAGTCAAATGTGCAGTGGCCTCCATGCGCCATCCGGTACCTGTGTGTACAGGACAAGCAATTGTATATCACCTTAAGTACTCAGATTGACAAATTGTTAATGAGCAGCAAAAGGTTTGAACCAGGAACTGTCAATTAGAATATTGAATTCAATGTCAAATCTGATGCAAAAAGTGAAATAAGGAAGAGAGTAAGATGGAATTAAGATTGATTCAAAGAGACAAGGAAGAAGTGAAAAAATATTTTTTATTTTTTTTTATATATATACAATAACTATTAAAATCTGAACAATTCACTGCAAAGTTGTAAAAGGTATATTGTTTGGCAGTAATTAAGATTTATCATTACCACTAAAAATTTGCATACCCTGAAATGGACAAGCCTAACATTTTTTGCAGTTGAGTTTATAACTATGAGGTAAGTACTGAAATTTCCTGCTGTCCAATGTATTAGAATGGGGGCAACCAGAGAGTGAGATCCCAGTTTTGAGAAACCTCTGGAGGAATGTTGTATTTCAGACAACTTTTGGATTTCTGCAGTTACCAGAAGCTGCTATCCAGTTTCTACATAAATAACAGGGGTTTCTGTCAGCCTCACCATTATTTCTACAGCAAAATCTGGCCCAATATACTATGTTTCATCATCCAGCACACACACAGTTTTAATCTGATGAAGGTCAAAAATCATTTTCATAGTGAATGAATGCAATTTTCAGTGTATAAACCAGGTCATATTTCTACAACCTTCAATATGTTTCGGAAACCACATGGCCTGTCTGCCTATAATGCTCCTTGTGGCCTTCCGTTAATGGACAAAGAGTCTCATTTGTGCATTTCCTTCACCAGTGCTTAGATGTCTGCATGAAATCTATTCTTATCCTCAATGAAAAACAGTCCGCACTGCAAGAAAAGCAATTTTACAGACAGGACAGATGGCTGTGGCATAGAGGTTATGTTGCCTGGCATAGTAGAATAAGATATTAAAGACCTTTGTATCATAAGTTCAAAAGAATAGCTTACTTTTGTATTGATAGCTCGATCTTCATAAGAATGAGTAGTCACAATATCATTACAGTGCAGAAGGAGGCCATTCAGCCCATAGAGTTTGCATTGACTCTCTGAAAGAACATTCCACCTAGTCCCACTCCCTGCCTTATCCCTGTAACCTTGCACATTCTCTCTTTTCAGGTAGCAATCCAATTCCCTTTTGAATACCTCGATCAAACCTGCCTCCACTCGCTCTCAGGAAGTTTATTCAGACTCCAACCACTCTCTGGGTGAAAAAATATTTCATCACATCACATTTACTCCTTTTGCAAATTATTTTGAGTCAATACCCTATAGTTCTTGAAGTTCTCTTGAGAGGAAACAGTTTCTCACTATTTACCCTGCCCAAACCCCTCAGGATTTTGAATACCTCTATCAAATATCTTCTCAGCCTTCTTTTCTCCAAGGATAACAGCCCAAACCTCTCCAATCTATCCTCATAGCTACAGTTCTTCATCCTGGGAATCATTTTTGTGAATTTCCTCTGTACTCTCTCCAGTGCCTTCACATCCTTTCTCAAGTATGGCGCCCAGAACTGGACGCAGTTCTCCAGATGAGGCCTAATTAGTATCTTGTACAAATTCAACATGACCTCTTTAGTCTTATACTCAATACCCCTATTAATAAAGCCTAAGATATTAATTGCTTTATTAATTGATCTCTCAACATGCCCTGCCATCTTCAATGACCTCTGTACGTATACAACAAAATTCCTCTCTTTCTGTACCTCCTATAGGAGCTCTCTCTTCATTTTATACTGTCTCACCATATCTTTCCTGCCAAAATGAATCACCTCACACTTCTCAGCATTGAACTTCATCTGCCACTTGCCTGCCTAATCCACCAACATGTCTGTGTCCTTTTGAAGTTCTATCCCCATCAAGTCACCAATTTTTTTTTTTTACCTGCAACTTTCATGTCACTATGTGTATCAACTTGACTCAATTGGTCTTGCCCCTGGGTCATCTTTGTGTTAAGCACAGACCAGGAGGGTGAATTCATAATTCATAATTTAAGCTCAATAGGCACATAGGCACATAGGAACAAGAGTAGGTCATTTAGACTCATAGCCTCACAGACACTTACAGCACAGAAGGAGGCTATTTGGCCCGTCATGTCCGCGCCAGTCAACAAAGATCCAACTACACTAATCCCATTTTCCAGCGCTTGGCCCATAGCCCTGGAGGCTATGGCAACTAGAGTGAATATCTAAATACTTCTTAAATGTTATGAGAGCTTCTGACTCAACCATCCATTCAGGCAGTGAGTTCCAGACTCCCACCCGTGGGTGAAAAAATTCTCCCCAACTCCCCTCTTAGCCTTTTACCTCTTACCTTAAATCTATGCCCCCTGGCTATTGAACCCTCTACTAATGGAAAAAGTGCCTTCCTATCCACCCTATCTATGCCCCTCATAATCTTATATGCCTCTATCAGGTCCCTCTCAACCTTCGCTGGTCCAAGGAATACAACCCCAACCTATCCAATCTTTCCTCATAATTCAGACCCTCCAGCCCAGGCAGCATCATGGTAAATCTCCTCTGCACTCTCTCCAGTGCAATCACTTCCTTCCTATAATGTGGTGACCAGAACTGCACACAGCACTCCAGTTGTGGCCTAACCAGCATTTTATACAGTTCCAGCATAACCTCCCTACTCTTGTACTCTATGCCTCGGCTAATAAAGGCAAATATCCCTTATGCCTTATTAACCACCTTATCTACTTGCCCTACTACCCTCAGGGATCTGTGGATATGTACACCAAGGTCCCTCTGATCTTCAGTACTTTCCAGGGTCCTACCCTTCAAAGTGTAATCCCTTGCCTTGTTTGTCAAAGTATAAATAATCAGACTGCATGGCAATCACTTTATTAAAGACAATGGCTAGTTAAACAGGTGATGGGCATTGATTATCTCCATCTAAATAGAATAAAAAGATACAGCTGGAACACTGTGTGGAAGCTACTTGGAAGTCAGTAACACTAAGGAGTTGTCTTGAAAAATAAACCAGCTTGAACTAAAAGACCAACCTGGATTAATTCTTTCACCACAACCTCTTATATGAGTAATGTGGTAGCAGAGGATAACCTTTAAGCTTTGCTGATTGATTGCTGTATATGAAGATTTCTGTTTCAATCCTCTGAGGTAAAGAAGTGTACTGTTGCTGACAATTTAAGTTACGGACTGGCGGAAGGACGGTGCAGAATCGCAGGCTTTGACTATCCAGCAACTTTTTCTGACTCTGATCCTTATCAGCAGTGGAAGGCTGAAGTTGTGGATCCAGGTTACTTCCATACCCCAAAAGAAGCAAGGTGTGGCTTTGGCATTATCATTACCAGCCAAAATTATCATCACCAGCCAAAATTAAGATAAGGAGTAAGGTACTTTCAGAGTGGAAAGTGGATGATTTGGATCATGAAGAGAGATTGAACATTCTATTACAATGTTTGGCTAGGTTTTACAAAAAGGATGAGTTATTGGAAGTGCATGAAACATGGACAATCTTTGATAGGTTTAGGAAATCCAATGATCAGTCCACGGAAGAATATATCATGGATTTTGATAAATGGTACAGGAGACTACAGAGATTTGAACTTGAAATTCCAGAGTCGGTATTGGTGTTTAAGTTACTGAACTGTGCTTGCATTTCTCACGTTGATAGTCTTTTAGTACAAACAGGGGTTCAATTCCAGGGGAAAGAACGTCTCCTGGATCAAATGGCTGCTGCCCTGAAAACAGTTCTGGGGAAACAGTCGTTCCCGGCCACTTTCTTAGCAAATGCAAACAACGATGCTGTGAAACAAAGGGTAGGGTGGTGGTGGTGGTGGCTAAATTTCAAGGTCAACCAAATATTAGACAATGATTCCAACACAAAAATGGGGTTAATGACAAGAGGTCTGAAAATGGTGGTAACCCTAGCCAATTTGAGTCAGGACAAAAAACATGTCTGGGATGGTGACCATAGGTGTGTAAACCCAAAAAGTGCACGGAGAATGGTTAATCCGTGTTTTTGATGTGATTCCCAGTACCATTATGCAATGAACTGCCCACAGCAAAGGAATTGTGTTTTTGAAGTGACCCACGAGACGGTTTCATCTGAAACTGAAAGTGATGATGGTGACTGCCATGATGGAATTGTATTGCTCACTTAGAGTTTGAATCCTGTGATGAGTATCTTGATGGTAGATTCCTTCAACTGTACAGTTCTGGACAGGTGGGTGCACTCCTATAGTGTGTGTCATGGACTGGCTTGACTGCTATCTGGAGTGTCTCGATGAGGCAGACCAACAGAAGGTCAAGAAGTACGAAAGCTCTACCTGCTTCAGGTTCGGAGATGATAACACACTAACATCCTCCAAACAGGTGGTCCTCCCTTGTAAGATAGCAGGGATCAATCTGTTTATACTGATGTGGTTTCTAGCAAGACACCGCTATTGTTGAGTCGATCTGCAATAAAGAAGGCTCAGATGATGCTAGATATGAAGAATGATAGAGCGGTCGTGTTTGGAAAAAATGTGGATTTACGTTTTACTCAGGCCATTACTGTTTGCCACTAAGGAAGCCAGAGGTTTCTCATCAAAAAGTTCATGAAGTTTTGTTAACTGCTGAGAATAAGAATTTGGTGGACAAAAAGAAGATCGTTTGGAAATTACATAGACAGTTTGCACATCCGGCGCCACAGAAACTGAAGACTCTGCTTTGAGATGCGGGAATGGTCGATAAAGGATATGATGACCTTATTGAATAAATCACTGCTGAGTGTGAAATTTGCCTTAAATATCGCAAGATGTTGTGAGCTTGCCACTAGCCAGGGAGTTTAACAATGCAGTGGCAATGGACTTGAAAGTTTGGGTCAGGAATAGAGGTTTTTTTTTTACTACACTTCATAGATATAGCAACCAGATTTAGCCTATCCTGAGCCTGATACATAGTAAAGACAAAAGGACCATTGTTGGTTAAGGTCATGGAGAAATGGGTAGGAACAGGATTAGGAACACCAACGAAGTTCCCCACAGGTAATGGTGCAGAATTCACCAATGATGAATTTCGAGATGCATGTGAAAATTTGAACATCTTAGTTATGCACACCGCAGCTGAGAGCCCATTTAGTAATGGTCTTTGCAAAAGAAACCATGCAGTAATAGATGATGTTACATAAGATATTGGCTGATCAATCAGATTGCAAATTGCAAACAGCGCTAGCATGAGCAATGCATGCAAATAACTGTCTGCAAATGGTTGGGGAGTACAGTCCGTACCAGTTGGTGTACAGAAGAAATCCAAAGTTGCTGTCAGTGTTATTGGCTGCTCCCCCTGCTCTAGAAGGGAGTAGTATTAGCTCCACCTTTTCTGCTCATCTGAACACTTTGCATGTGGGCAGAAAAGCTTTCATTAAAGCTGAGGTTTCGGAGAAAATTCGGCAAGCCCTACGGTACCACATAAGACCATCAGGAATACAGTTTAGACAAGGAGACATGGTCTATTTTAAAAGGGAAAGCCAGGAAGAGTGGAAAGGATCTGGCAAGGTAATAGGGAGTGATGGGAATAGTAATTATGCATCTCGGCAATCAAACTGTTAGGGTACATTCTACAGTTAATTGGTACTGACTATATCTTTCAGGTTCTGAGCAGGACATAGAACACGAGGAGGCACCATGCACTTACACACACACACACACACAATACTGAGATACAGGACAACGCTATTCATCCAAAAGGGCTACCACCCAAAGTAGGAACATAGGTAATGTACATGCCAGAAGGGACCAGTGTGTGGAGGGATGCCACTAGCATTGGGAGAGCAGGAAAAGGCCACTGGTAAATACAAAACATTGGCTAAAGTGCAGGATGAAGGACAGGAAACAAGACCCATGGATTGGCAAACTGAGTAAAGATGTGGAAACCCAAAAAGCACATTATGAGTTCTGACAATGGACCAGAAAATGGTCGTGACCCTAGAAAAAAATCATGGACTTGCGAACGGGGTTCTGCTCGCATGGGAGAACGATCATATAGTAGCAGAGCAGAAAGGGAGAGGAATATGAGAAGAGGCCATAGCTTAACAAAGAGGACTAGAGAGCAAGCTAACAATCTCAATAGAAGTAGAAGTCCTTATGACCAAGAGATTCTAGTAGCTGCTCTTAAATTGGAAAATAAGCAGATAAAGGAAGCCAAACTTAGAGTTAGAAAGTTGGAAGAAATGGGGGGGGGCATATTCTGAAATACCTGACAGAAATACCTGCCAGCTTTATCTCACAGATGGATCTGTACAGAAAAGGTACTCCCAGATGGCACATATAAGGCCAAAGCGAGATTAGTAGCCCAAGGCTTTGAAGAGAGACTAGGAGATTAGGATGTCAGAGTGGACTCGCCTACTGTGGGGAAAGTGAGTTTGAAGATTTTTTTTAGCTATTTTGGCATCCTATTTGTGGGAGTGCAAATCGATTGATATAAAGGCTATGTTTTTGACCGGGGGAAAAGTTTCAAAGGGAAGTTTTTTTGAAAGAAGCCGGAGATGCAGAAGGAAAGCTTTGGAAATTGAACAAGTATGTTTATGGGTTGAATGATGCATCAAAAGTTTGGCATTTTTTCATGAGGTCTGTCCTGTTGAAAACAGGTTGCATTCAGTTAAAGGCAGACCCCATGATGTTCTACTGGTATCATAAAGAGAAATAGCTAGAACCTTTTATCATGTATATTGATGATTTCCTGTGGGGAGCCTCTGTAGAATTTGAACAATGGGTAGTCGAGAAGATAAAGAAGGAATTCCAGGTCAGAAGTCACACTTCAGGGACCTTTAAATGCATAGGTTTAGACATTAAGCAGAGCAAATTAGGAGTGACATTGAATCTGCAATCTTATCTAGAAAATGTTAAGCATATCCCAATAACTCGGGTTAGATCCTCACAAAGAGTATCCTGCTATCAAGGAAGAAATGGAACAGTTGAGAAGTTTGGGCAGCTGAACTGGTTGTGCACAGAAGCTAGGCCTGACACTAGTTATGAGGTGTTGGAGCTGAGCACCATGATGAAACATGCTACAGTTGAGCAAGCTCTGAGAGCAAATAAAACACTTAAAAATTTAAATTCTAAGAGTTGTGTGCTCAAGTTTTCAGCCTTGGGTGATCCAGAAGATATGAGGTTGGTCATTTTTAGTGATGCTAAATCTTCCAGATGGGTACTCCAGCACAGCAAGGTTTATCATACTCTTGGTGGGAAAGAACAATAAATGTTGCCTGCTGGCTTGGGAGGCCAAGAAAATAAAAAAGTGTAGTGAAAAGCACCTTAGCTGCTGAAATGTTGGCCTTGGTAGAAGCATTAGATTTGGGAGTTTACTTATATAATATTTTTGTCAGTATATTTGATAAGGGGCAATGTGAGAAAAGTTTTCCCATAGAATGTTATGTTGACAACTGGTCTCTTTGGGACAACGTTCATTCCACTAAGTGTCACTGAGAAAAGGCTAAGAATAGACCTTGCCAGCATAAAAGAAATGTTAAAGAGAAGAGAGATCTCTAAGATAAAATGAGTTGACAAAAGTCACCAACTATCAGACTGTTTTACAAAAAGAAGTGCCTGCTCTAAGAAATTATTAGATGTGTTGGAAGAGGAGTGTCTTATGTTATAATGGTGCAATATAATTAAAATCTTTTTTTGTTCTATAATTGTGTATGATATATATTTGGTAAAGGAAATACAGAACTATAGATGTGGAAATACGTGACATTATTTCCTTCTGTTTGTTTTAAAAAATGTTCTTTTAAGGTTTTTTTTCAAAGTTTTAATTTAAAAAGAAAAGAGAGGAATCTGTCAATGTATAAATAATCACACTGCATGGCAATCACCTTATTGAAGACAATTGCTTGTTAAACAGATGATGGGCATTAATTATCCTATCTAAATAGAATAAACAGATACAGCTGGAACACTGTGTGGAAGCTACTTGGAAGTTAATAGCACTGAGGCGTTGTCTTGAAAACAAGCCAGCTTGAATCAAAAGACCAGCCTGAACCAAAAGACCAGCCTGGATTAACTCTTCCATCACAACCTCTTATTGTTAGCCCTTTCCAAGTGCATTACCTCACACTTTTTTCTGGGTTGAATTCTATTTGCCACTGCTCTGCCCACCAGTCCATTGATATCCTCCTGCAGTTTACGGCTATTCGCCTCACTATTTACCACCCTAGCAATTTTTGTGTCATTCGCAAACTTCTTGATCATACCCCTACATTTAAGTCCAAATCATTTTTGTACACCACCAACAGCAAAGACCCTAGCACCGAGTCCTGTGGAACACCACTGGGTACAGACTTCCAGTCACAGAAATATCCCCCTACCGTCACCCTCTGCTTCTTGCTTCTCAGCCAATTTTGGATCCAACGTGCCACTTTGCCTTGGATCCCATGGGCTCTTACTTTCTTGACCAGTTTGCCATGAGGGACCTTATAAAAGCCTTGCTAAATTCCATGTAGACCACATAAAATGCATTACCCTCATCAACACTCCTGGATATCTCTTCAAAAAATTCAATTAAATCTGTTAAACATGACCCCATTTGGTCTGTTCAGCCTGCTCCACCATTCAATTAGACCAAGATAGATCATCTACCTCAATGCCACTTTTCCACATTATCTCCATATCCCTTGGTGTCACTAGTCTCCAGAAATCAACTGATATCTCTCTTGAACATGCACAATGATTGAGCTTCCATAACCCTCTGGGTAGAGTATTCCAAAGATTCAATACGCTGTGAGTGAAGAAATTCCTCCTCATCTCAGTCTTAAATGACCTACCCCTTACCCTGAGATTATTTTCCCTGGTTTTACACTCAGCAGCCAGGGAAACATCTTTTCTACATCCAGCCTGTTACACCCTGTGAGAATTTTTTAAGTTTCAATGAGGTCACCCTTCATTCTCCAAAACTCTAGGGAATACAGACCCAGTCTCCTCAACCTCTCTGTATAAACAATCCCAGGGATTAATCTGACAAATCTCCGTTGCACCCCTCAATGGCAAGTATATTCTTCCTCAGATAAGGGGACCAAATACTCCACTGCACAGCACTCCAGGTGAGATCTCACCAATGCTCTATACAACTGCAACAAGACATCTTAACTCTTGTACTCAAATCCCAGGTCAACATACTATTCGCCTTCCTAATTGCTTGCTGCATTTGTATGTTTGCTTTTAGTGACTGATGAACAAGGACTCTCAGGTCCCTTTGGACACTAATGCTTCCCAACCTCTCACCTTTTAACAAATATTCTGCCTTTCTGCTTTTTCTACCAAAGTGAATAACTTCACACCTAATCACATTATATTTCATCTGCCATGTTCTAGCCCATTTACTTAGCTTGTTCAAGTCCTTTTGAAGCCTCCTTGCATCCTCCTCAGAATTCACATTCCCACCCAGTTTGGTGTCATCAGCAAATCTGGAAATATTACAATTGTTCTCCACATCCAAATCATTTATATGGATTGTGAATAGCTGTGGCCCCAGCACTGATCCTTGCGGTACCCCACTGGTAACAGCCTCCCATCCTGAGAATAACATTCCAATATTCTCAGAGGTGTCCATTCTATGAAATTGAGGTGCTGCCTGCATGGTTAAATTAGAAAACTAAACAGCCAATGGTAAAAGCTGAACAGAGTCATAAATTCTCTTTATGCCCTGGTCAACATTCCTGTTTCAACCATTACTGCCAAAAACAGATGAATTGATACTTTGTCTTACTGTAGGATCTTACAGTTTGGCAAACAACTTCTGTGTTTCCTTCTTTAACAGTTGCTGCACTTCAAAGCCATTTAATTATACCAGAGGAATTTGACGTATTTCTAAGAAATAAATGGAAGCCTTTGTTTCCTTTTTTGACCTTTTATAATATTTCTGAAACATCCTCATTACTTCTCTTTTGTGATAGACTTCCAGCATTTTATTGGCTAAATAATAACAATGTAATTTTATATAACATTCAGGCAACCATGCCTGGCACATCCCTAGATAGCCATATATGACAATGTAACGTAATCAGTAGTTACCCTGATTGCTTACCTTGGCAGGCCAGGTACCTTCTTCTGTATGTCTTTCCACATGCAATTGTTGGAAACATTTGTGTGCACGCTCTGCCTTTCATGACTGTTGAACCTTGTATGTAGCTTTTGGCACCAAAGAGGGTATTGTGCAGTTCCTTCACATTATTTACAATAATCTGCACAGCGCCGTCTGTGAAGTCAACTTTTCTCATTCTCCTTTCCTGCACTTTGATTGATTTCCTCAGTTGTACTTAGTTAGAACACAACCAGCTTCAATAGAAGTGCTTTGAGATCAAATCAAGTCTTTGATAAAAAGGAAGGAATCTAGGTAATCTGAAACAGATATGTTCAGATTTAAGAGGCATAATTTGCGGAGCAGAAATTGCTGCTGTGTGATCTAAAATTGTTGTGTTCAGTTTTACAAATCAAAGTCATGAGTAATTCTATGGAAATTATTCTTGGGCATCAGAAATGATCAATTCAGGTGCAAAACTGATGATTGTGGGAGCAGCATAATCCCTCTGTGAGGCCTTTGTGTTAGCCATTCATCTACTGTTCCTACTTTGTGGAAATGGCTCTTAATTAAGGCAGGATGTAGATTTACTACTGTTGCTCTTTCCCCCGAGGAATCTATTGAATATGGGGGTGACAGCTCTGTTGAAATCCAAATTGCAATAATCAACTTGTCTGGGTGTTAGTAAGCCAACAACATATTAGAATACAATTTCAGTGTGTGAGAATTATACACATTAACATTCAATATATGAAGCAGATTGCACAGTATATTGGACCTAAACAGAATAAATCTGTTCTTGCATACTGTCACTGGCTAAGACCAATGCAGGTCAGATTTTATGAATAACTACCACAATTTCCCTACCACTAGATTGACAGCAGGAGAAGGGTGACCCACACAATCCCTTTGTGATTTAAGCATCCTATTAGATATTTCTCCTGTGATAAAACAAATTGACAGATCATGGATTTTTGCAGCTGAATATTCAGCAGACAGGCCTTCTCATGATTTTACATAGTCCTCAAATATGGTCATCCTGCCATCTATTCATGATTACCAGCAGATACTGGAAATATACAACTATTGAACCTTACAAGTGACTGATAAATTTAGTAATAGAGATCATTCCAATCTTGAAGATATTTTACTGAATTTTATGCTTGGGACTCAGCTTATATTTGGTATATTATTACTTCTGGTATATCATGACACATTTGAAACTACAGTATGCACAAATCATGGATGGAATTGTCCAAAGATTTGTACAAAGTGTAATAGCGGGTGGGAAAAATGATATTTTATCTGTCAGCTGCAATGGCAGCTTTTCACGCCATACTGTCCCATTCCCGATACATCCCACCTCATTAATAAGGCATTCCTAGGAAACACACCAGGGCAGCCTCTGATTCGCCCACCCTGCCATCACCTCAGGCCTTCAGTAATCCGGGCGCCCTATTTAAAGGGTACCACTGGGCAGAGCGAGAACTCTCTAAGGGATCAGAAGATGCTACAAAGTCATGGCTGCCAAAGGGAGGAAACATGCAGCCCCTGAATTTAGAGATGCCTCCCTCAGCACCTACTGGATGTTTTGGAGAGCTGCAGTGAAGTCCTCTATCCCTGCTCTGGACAATGGCCAGCAAGCAAGGTCCAGTATGGAAGGTGGTGGCAGTGGTGGTCAGTGCCAATGCCCCGCAAAAGAGGATAGCCACCCAATGTTGAAAGTGGATGAATAATCTCCTCCATTCCACCAGGATAAGCCACTCCTCTCATCACTCTCAACTCACACATTCATAAACCCATCACACATCCACAGGGATCTTACTCACTGCCAGTTCAAGGGACATCACCATTCACTCTCACACACACACCTTCATCTGCCCTGTGGATCGTGTCCTCATCCCTTCCATGGCACCACTTAGCACCCACACATGTCAGGCATCCTTCTTATCTGGCCTGGCAGGTGTCCTGCTTACACTCTCTCCATCTGTCTTCATGCAGGACAAGCTGGCATACAACAGGGAAAGGTCACAGACTGGTGGAGGAATGCCTGACATCAAGGTCCTCACAGACTTTGAAAACAGAGCCATCCAGCTGGCCGGTGAGGATCTGGACCGTTCCTGTGCTGACAGTGAGGTCGGTGGTGCTCAATCAAGTGAAGTTCCAGCAGTGCAACATCCATCAGACAACCATGCTGTGAGTGAGTTCCCCTGTTCAGCAGTCCCCTGCCATGCATTAATTATCTCTTCTTGCTTTCACAGGCACATCTGAGAAACAGCTGAGGGGTCCCACAAGCCAGGTCCTCGACTCAAGTCCCAAAGGCAACTCAGAGGTAGAATCTGATATCCCCTAATTGAAGACCCCATCACAGCGCTCACCCACACCCCCCACCAGAGCAAAGACACCCACCTCGGCGAAGCTAGTTCCAGAGTAGCCTCAGGGTCACAATCTGGTGGGCGTTTTGATCCACATCAGGCAGAGACAGGGACTTCCCAGGTTTCCAGCACTCGGAGGATGGCTGGAGGCCAAGCATCTGCTGAGTCCAAGTCAGTTGAGGAGCCTCTGGCAAGCTTGGGAACATCGGGAAGGAATGTCCACTGCACTCCTAAGATTGCAATGCATGATGGAGGAGTCCATCCACCTTCAGTCTGAGGTGATGGCACCGGCATGCCAGAGCACTGAGGCTAACACTGGTAGGATAGTGGCCGCCATGTAGACCTTGGTCCAGCACATTGGTCCTGCACTGTTGTGCGGGCTGAACTCCATCGCTGATGCCATTGTTGGCCTCCAACAGTGTCAATGCGAGATGGGTGTGGGGCAACTCAATCTCATCTCAGTTTCCCCTTCCCTTCCCCTCAAGGAGCCAGCCAGGGCCCCTCTAGCGCCCATAGCAAGGAGGATCAACAGGTGCACACCCCAGGGCCATCCACCCAGGTGACTCTCAGACTTTCCAGCCCACCTTCCTGTGACTCCAGCAACTGCAGCTCCACAGGCCAAAGAGAGTGCCACTGCCACACTGCAAGACCTCAAAAGCAGGCCAGGGCCCTCCAGGTCTAGTGGACACCCGTCAAGGTCATCACTGACAGGGCGTAGCATTCAGCAGGCTCTCCTCATCTCTGCCATGGATGTCCAGGGAGCATCAAAACATAGCGGCAGGGTTAGGAAGGTTAAGAAGATACAGTTGCACAGCCTGGGCATGGCTGTTCACTAATGTTCACTATTGTAAGTAATACTCCCAAGAATGTTTACTTGCCTGTAGCTCCTTGCTATGATCAGCAGTGTTCATGTACTCAGATATGAAACCTTGGTTTCTGCACAAAATAAAGGCAGGTGTCTCAGTCCAGGCCCTCTTCAGACCAAAGTGATAATCCAGCCTCACACTCACTGGACACATTACTGATGCCTGCAACTCGATGGTGCTTGTCATTGCTGCCAGAATGTCGTGGGCAGGTGTCACAGAGTTCGGTCATTCTCTCTGTGTGCTCTCAGCACCTTTTGAGGTGGGACTGGCCCCCATCTCTTCAGCATCTGTGACCAGTGATGCTGTGCTCCTAAAGGGGACAGGTGCTGAAGACTGACAAAGGATCAGGTGCATTTAAAGTTTCAAGGCTGCATCTCCATGATATGATCCTGATCACAGAGCACAAGCGAGCTGCCCTCAGCCAGACAGGAATCAGACATTCACAGGGTCAATGTGAAGCTCTATGGAGTGTCCTCGCTGCATATGGAGTGTCCTTGCTGCATATGGAGTGTCCTCGCTGCATGCCGTCATCATCCTCCTTGAATCTAGGGACTATTAGGGCCTCCTATGGATGCAAGGTAAGGCTGAGAGGACTGTCCTCACTGCATCTCATCATCATCTTCCACGAACCTTGCAGCTTTGAGGGCGTCCTGTGCATGCCTGCCTCATCTGGCCAGTGCGCTCTCCTCATCACTGGCATCCTCGCCTTCAAGGGCCTCATCACTGGAGGATACATGCAGCTCCTCCATCTCCGCCTCAGTCAGGTCCTCCGCCATTGCAGTGACAGGTTGTGAAGCAAGCAATAATGATGCGCGACACCCCCTGGGAACTGTATTGCAATGCTCCACTGGATCTGTTGGAACCTCATTTCCAATATGCCTATAGATTGCGCCACCAAAGTCCTGGTTGCGACATGAGTCTCATTGTACTGTCGCTCTGCTACAATCTGAGGTTGCCGTATGAGAGTCATCAGCCACACCCTTGTCCTTGAGAACCAAACCCTGCAGCCTTTTTAGGCCCTGGAAGATTCCAGGGATCTGGGGCCTGCTGAGGATGTAGGAGACATGGACACTCCCTGGGAATTATGCACAAACCTGCAGGATGTGTTTGTGGTGGCTGCAGACCAGCTGAACATTCAGTGAGTGGAAGCCCTTGCGGTTGATGTAGTCGACAGCTTGTTGCCATGGAGATCTAAGTGCCACATGAGTGCAGTCGATGTCACCTTGCACCTGTGGAAAACCTGAATCTGTGCAAATCCCGGTGCTCTTGCTTCCTGGTTTTCCTGATCCCAGTTGAAATGCACAAAGCTCTGTGCCTTCGCGAAGACAGTGTCTGTGACCTCCTGGATATACTTCTGTGTGGAGGCTTGTGAGTTTCTGCACAGGTAAAAATTGAGCACCACGGTCACTTTAATGGCCATTGGCAGTGGATGATTTCGATGTGCCCCGGACATGTCCTGCAGCAGGCAGCATATGTGACCAACCAGTTTCCTAGATGTGCGCAGTCTTTGGCAACATTGGTTCTCAGTCATCTGGTTGGAAGGTTGGAAGGAGCAAGTTCAGCAGGTCAAATGACCTCCCACCTCTTGGTTTTAAATAAATAAACAATTGTAGGCAGCTCATACCTGTAAGTATTTTTCCTCTTTGGATTAATTTAGAAAAGATATGGGCCGGAATTTTCTGATCCCGTTGGTATTGGGTGTCATGGCGGGCAAGAGGGGACAAAATGGTGAGAAGGCCAAAAATCAGTTTTGTACCAATCGTCCACTCTACCCGTCAATGGTGGGCTGCTTTCCCACCACCGCCTGTCGGGAACATCATTTTAATACATTTTCATCTAATTATAAGCCTTGTTTGCCAGAATCATCCCCCCCACGTCAAGTTTACTGCCCATGTCGGCATGACTTCAAAGCAGTATGACTTCACAACCGCCTTAAAAAGGCATGCATCTGGCGATCTGAACTTCGAGGGGAACCTGGAGGTGAGTGCAACAAGTTGCTCAGAACAGCATCGCCTGTAGGGCATCGAGGAAGAGGAACTGCACATTCGCGGGAAGCACAGGCAAGTTGCTATTTCCTGGCTGGCTTTCAGTGCGGTGCCGCAGCAAGGGCTCCAATGCAGGTCAGACCGGAGGTGGGGGGGTTGGGAGGCAAGGCAGCACAGGCCGACTGGAGCACAAGCCTGGGGCGGGGGTTGCGCAGACTGCAAATTCATGTGCCACCTATACACCATGGGTCTAATGAGGCGCCTACGAACAATGGCCCTCTGTACATCCTCAGCTGCGGCACAGGGGGCCCTGACGCCCATTCATCTTGAGGGAGGTGCTCCTCCTTTTGCCAAGCCAGGCACCTCCGCTGTTCCCTTCTTCCTCTTCTCTGGCTTCTGTAAGCCATGAGGCATACTGTTAAATCACCAGACTCCATGATCCTGATGTTCTTCTCCTGCAGGGTCAAAGAGCGAGATGCATGGGTGTACTAACAAACTCTTAAGTCTGAAAGCCGCTTCACACATGCAGGAGAATGCTGGCCATCGCTTGGATGGCCATTGTCTAGTGCGCTCATTTGCTGTCCAAAACCACCCCGCCCCCCCCCCCCACTCCCACTCCACTTGACCAATTGGTGGCAGCTTTGCCCACTGGACTGCATGCTGTACTCTCAGCTCAAGTGCGGGCATTCTCCTAACCCGCACTGCAAGGCTGCACTGTTAGCTTGAACCATAATGCATGCTAGTCCACGCCTTTATAAAGACATTGCATGGGGCTGGGAGCATCTCTCCCAGTGACTGCTTCATGGCCACCTGTTGCAAGGGGATTGTATAACTTGCCCAGTTGGTCAGTTGCTCTTCTGCCCTCTAAAATGCACATGAATTTGCAGACTGCGCAAGCCCCGGCCCCAGGCTTGTGCTCCAGTCGGCCTGTGCTGCCTTGCCTCCCAACCCCCCCACCTCCGGTCTGACCTGCATTGGAGCCCTTGCTGCGGCACCGCACTGAAAGCCAGCCAGGAAATAGCAACTTGCCTGTGCTTCCCGCGAATGTGCAGTTCCTCTTCCTCGATGCCCTACAGGCGATGCTCACAAGTTCTGCGCAACTTGTTGCACTCACCTCCAGGTTCCCCTCGAAGTTCAGGTCGCCAGGTGCATGCCTTTTTAAGGCAGTAGTGAAGTCACGCTGACATGGGCAATAAATTTGATGTTGGGGGATAATTCCGGCAAACAAGGCTTATAATTAGATGCAAATGTATTAAGATAACGTTCCCAACATGCGGCGATGGGAAATGCGGCCCACTATTGACGGGTGGAGTGGACAATGGGCGCAAAACCAATTTTTGGCCTTCAGTTGTTTATGTAAAACCAAGAGGTGGGAAGTCACTTGACTTGCTGAACTTGCACCTTCCAATTGAATGTGCACTGTTTATAATATTGTGAATTATCCTTAAATTATTTAAATTGCTAAGAAGAATATTCAAATTTAATTTGAATTGCCCAATGACACCCAAACACAATTAGCATAAGTTCCAAATTTGGAATCTTTAACTCAATATTTCAGTAATATATTAAGTATCAATTTATATTACAAAAGCATATGAAATAGGATCAGGAATACACCATATGGCCAATCAAGCCCACTCTGCAATTCAATAAGATCATGCCTAAATTCTGCATCGGTCCCATTTTACTGTCCTATCCCCAAATCCCTTAATTCCCTTAGTGCCCAAAAACCCATTGATTTCAGGCTGGAATGTACTTTACAACTAGCCATCTACAGATCTCTGGGCTAGAAAATTCCAAAGATTCAAAACAAAAAAATTCTCATCTTAGTCCAAAATGGCTGACCTCTTATTGTGAGACGAAGTTCCCTAGTTCTAGACTCTCCATCCGGGGGAGCATCAGGCTGGATTTTGCGCTGCTAATGGACGTCCTGTCAACTGCCCCACTTTAGTGGCCAGTACCTGGAGCCACATCTTGTGAGCAGCAGCCAATTAAGCCAATTAAAGATATCAAGGGGCCAGCAGCTCGGCAGCAGCCTTACCAGTGACCACCAGCAGCAGTGACCACTGCTGGGGTTGCACCTGGAGGAGCCAAGTGGACTGATGGGTGGCACCCTCACAACCGGGTAAGTGGGGTTAAGGGTCACCACGGCCAGTCAGGCCGACATGGCAAGGGGAGTGAGGGAGTTAGTGATGGCTGATGGCACTGTTGCTGTGGGCCAAAGGATGCCCAAAAAGTAGCACCCCACCCCTCAGCCAAGAAGCTGCCAGGGCTTAAGAGCCATAGAAACATGGCAAAGCTACAGCACAGAAAGAGGCCATTCAGCCCATCATGCCTGTGTCAGCCAGAAAAAGATTAAATAGAAACTAACCACTCATTTTAATCCCACTTTGGTCCATAGCCTTGCAGGTTACAGCGCTTCAGATGCAGATCCAAGTACCTTTTAAATGAATTGAGCATTTCAGCCTCAGCCACTGATTTAGGAATTGAATTCCAGATGCTCGCCATCCTCTGTGTGAAAATGCTTTTCCACATCTCCCTCTAATCCTTCTATCAATCACCTTAAATCTATGCCCCCCTGGCAATTGACCCCATCAGCTAGGGGAAACTGGTCTTTCCTGTCTACCCTATCTAGGCCCCTCATAATTTTGTACACCTCAAACAGGTTACCCCTCAGCCTCCTCTGTTCTAAGGGAAACAACCCTAGCCTATCCAATCACTTCTCATCACTGCAATTTTCAAGCCCTGGCAGCATTCTTGTAAATCCTCACTGTACTCTCTTCAGAGCAATTATGTCCTTCCTACAATGTGGTTACTCGATGGTCACTCCACATTCCTGCAGGCCCCCCCTGCTGCCGGCCACTTAAGTGGTTCCATTGGGCAGGGAGAGCCGTCTGCCGCCTTCCCTCGCTAGCAAGCTGGCATGGCAGCAGGAAGGCGATAGGCACACCACCTCCCCACCCATCTTCCCACACCAGATTATGGGCCCCCCAACTTCTGAGCAAATCCCTAGAGAGCTGGTAATTCCCAACTCATCTTCTCTGCACCTACCATGTCAAGCTCCCTAAGGATTTTATACATTTCAATTCTGTGCAGTTGACCAACTTTAAAAATAATATATTTTCTGGTCCCGCCAGCAGTGGGCATTGCCATGGATGGGATGGGAAAACTCTGATATACTTAAATGTCACTAGCTTGTGCTTAATTCTTTGAGAATTGATGAAGGGGTTATTTTCTGATGCTTGCTGATTTTTATGCTTGCTTCAAGCCAGTTGGAAAATAGCAAGATTGCCTTAAAAGTGTTTCTATACATTATTAAGTTGCATGTTCTCAGTTGGGTTCAGCAGATTATCAGAAAGATTCTGCTTTCTGCCAACTATATGAATTATTAGAAGCAGGCAAAATCAATATAGATAGAACATTATTTGTGCTCTGTGATCTTTCCTGGATAGAAGATTAAATTAAATTCATGGACAAATACTTAGCAAATGAAACCATGCTAAGTCTGCTTGTCATGACAGTGGCTTCCTCCCAATGTCTTTTCTTCTCCTCATCGCAAAAGGAAAACTTCCATCGTCAGAGTGTCATTTTAATTATTTAGTATACGGGACATAATGGCCCAGAATTTATGGTTGAACTGATGGTGAAACTGTCAGTGCTCAACTTCATTACTGTATAAAAGTGGCAGCAAGGTTTGCCATCCACACATGCATAATTCAATGTAGAAATCAGGATGTTGCTGTCACTGAGATAAGAACAAAAGAACTGCGGATGCTGGAAATCCAAAACAAAAACAGAATTACCTGGAAAAACTCAGCAGGTCTGGCAGCATCGGCGGAGAAGAAAAGAGTTGACGTTTCGAGTCCTCATGACCCTTCGACAGAACTGTCGAAGGGTCATGAGGACTCGAAACGTCAACTCTTTTCTTCTCCGCTGATGCTGCCAGACCTGCTGAGTTTTTCCAGGTAATTCTGTTTTTGTGTTGCTGTCACTGAGTCAGTGTTCTCCCATAAGGTGCACTGTTACAGTCGCATCAACCCACAATCAACATAGAATCAGTGATCTGATGTCAATTTCAACTTTTAATGCACTTGTCTCACAGTAAAAGCCATCGATATTGTTAACAAAAGCAAAATACTGTGGATGTGGAAGTCTGAAATAAAAACAGGAAATTCTGAGAATTCTGGGAATACCCAGCAACTCTGGCAGCATCTGTGGAGAAAGAAACAGAATTAATGCTTCATGTTGGTAACCTTTCATCAGGCCTTTCAATTCCATTGAAAATCGAACAATCACAAGCCCATCACACATTCACTGGCATCACACTCACTTCCAGCTTAAGAGACATAACCTCTCACTCCCTCACACATATCCTCACATCTCCATCTGGCCCCCCTCCTCTGGAGACTGCCTCCTCAGCCCTCATCATCGTGAGGCCAGTTGCACAGATCAACATGTGCTCCCACACACAGCCTGGGATATCCCCCTGCCCCAGTCCAGCCCTAGTCCTGCAGCCTCTACCCTTGCCTGAGGCCATTCCTCCCCCTTCCCCAAGCAAGCCCTGTCCTGCAGCCATTGAAAAGCTACCCCCACCTTATGGCTGATCTGGTAGGTAGCGACCTGCCCATGAACCCCCTTAAAAGTGATGTGGTGCTGCCTGCGAAGCCTGGCGTTAATGACCATGAGTGCTGCCCAAAGCCAGGTAGGTAAACAAACCTTGAAGTCCCAAGTGAAGTGCAGCTCACCAGGCGCCCGTCGCTTATGTAGTTGTGAAACACATCGGTGTGTCCGGATGATCTAGTGTGGGGTGATGATGCTGGCAAGCAGGGCTTATAATAATACAGTTGCATTAAAACGAAGTTCCCGATGTGTGGAGATGGGATAGGCAGCCTGCCATTGACAGGCTGAGTGGACAATCGCAAACTGGTTTCACGGCGATGTGAATTCCCACAATCAGCAAAGCAGGAATAGTTGAATGAGGCATAACCGAGGGCGGAATTTTCTATGCCCATTGGCGCATTTGGCGTCATGGCAGGCATGAGCGGACAACATGACGGGAAGGCCAAAAATCAGTTTCACACCATTGTAACTAGTTTGTGATCGTCTGCTCCGCCCGTCAATTGCAGGCCACCTATCCCGCTGCCACACATCAGGAACTTCATTTTAATACATCTGCATATCATTATAAGCCCTTCTTGCCAGAATCATCCTCCCCACACTGGATCATCCAGGCTCGCCAATGTGTTTTACAACCACATAAGCAACGTGCACCTGGTGAGCTGCTCTTCACTTGGGGCTTCAAGGTTTGTTTGCCAACCTTGCTTCAGGCAGCATTCGCAGTCACCAGGCTTCACAGACAGCACCACATCACTTTTAGAGGGGGGCTCATGGGCAGGTTGCCACCTACCAGACAAGCCATAAGGCGGGGGTGGCTTTTCAATGGCTGGAGGGCTGGAACTTGCTTGGGGAAGGGGGAGAAGTGGCCTCAGGGAAGGGACAAGGCTGTAGGGCAAGAGCTGCATTGGGTAAGGGGTGTTATGACACAGCAGTTGGTAAAGGCTGAGTTGTTTAAAAACACAGTGAACTTGAACAACTATCATAACCTATATTTTCAATTGGTATGTTTGAGATGCAGCTCTGAATTTAAAAATAAAACCACCAAGGCTCAAGAGGTTTTTTTATAAAACTAAAATATTTATTAATTTAACAACAAATTAAGCACATAGACATGTCTACACATTACTACCATACTAACTTTTAAATAAATCCCCAAATTAATCACTCCCAAGTAAATCTTCACCAAAGCAGCAATAACCCATAGA
Organism: Carcharodon carcharias; assembly: GCF_017639515.1. NCBI lineage: Eukaryota > Metazoa > Chordata > Chondrichthyes > Lamniformes > Lamnidae > Carcharodon > Carcharodon carcharias. The sequence goes on along the minus strand of NC_054477.1, from coordinate 60,498,677 downwards.
CTTTAAACAGACACCAGGCAAAGTACATTTGACCTTACGAATTCAAAATGAGGTTCCTTACAATTTGATTCCTTTGCAGACACAATGTAGGCTTACAAGCTGCTTAGATCTTAAACGCCTCTGACTCACACACACAAACTCCTTTCTGTTTATACCTAGCTTCCCCTTTGAATGTAAATTTTACATTGTATTACTAGGTTTTTTAAATTTTACCTCTCCTACCAATAATCCTTTCATTCCACCAATTTCATTAGTAATATAAACACATTGCTTGGAGTCTCCCAGCTAGGCGCAAGATTTTACCCATTCTTTTGAGTGGTTTATTCAACAAATGCAAATTGCACTTTAACTTTTAACTTCCTTATCTTTATTTAATTAACTCCTCAAAACTACTATACATCAAAGCACCCAGACAAACTGGCTTGAATCCATTTAAGACACACACATAGACACAGGCCCTACTACAAGTCCAATTAAAAAATAATTTCCAATAACATTATAGACATTAATATCTCTTCATGACTGGGTGATAGCCCAGGGTGTGTAGGGGGGGGCACGTGTTGATCTGTGCAAATGGCCTCAAGATGGTGAGGGCTGAGGAGGCAGTCTCCAGAGGAGTTGAGGCCAAATGGAGGGTGTGTATGAAAGAACGAGTGGGGATATCCCTTGAGCTGTCAGTGAGTGAGATGAAAGTGATTGTGTGAGGGGCTTGTGAGTATATGAGTTTAGAGTGATGGGATACTTGTCTTACCCTGGCAGCATGGATGAATCATCCAACCTCTTTCTGCATTGGATGCCCAACCTCTTCTGTACTGCATTGGCACTGACCACCACTGCCACTACCTCCCAAGCCAGGGTGGTGAGATTGCTGGACCTCTTGCAAGCAGAACGGGAGTGGAGGACATCACAGGGAGCCTCCGAAACGCATTCCAGTGACGGGTCACTGAATTGTTCTTGACTTTAGTCCTGAGCTGCAAGCATTGAGAACTGTGTGGGCAGCTGCAGTTTAGATATGGCACCTGGAGTGAGGTAATGGCATGGCGGGCGATTCAGAGACCACCCACCAGCAAGACGGCATGTTTCCTGTGTTGCATAATTAATATGGCGGGAAGCAGACGATGCAGCGTGAAAAGCCACCATTGCGGCCAGCAGGTAAAACGTCCTTTTCCCACGCGCTACTGCACTTGGTGCAGCCCACTGAGCTCAGTGAAGGCAGACAGCTGCCTCAGGGAACTACAGACCTCCAGAGAATAAATGAAACAACAAAAATGTTGCAAAATATGTCCATGCAGCACAATCAAGCACCTGAAAGCATACCTCACAAAAAACCAGTCTCCAGATATCTCTTTTTATTATATTTCCCCACAGAGATTTCATCCCACCCTGGATCGAAGTATGAGCAAAAATGTGAAGGCCGCCTGGGAGAATGGCCCGTCTGCCAACCGTAAAAGTGATGGCCCACAAAGAAATCGCTGTTAATTGCCTTTTTAATAGGCTTATTTGCCCACTTAATTATTGGTGGGCGTGCTTCTGATAGCCGTGTGCGCCTGCCAAGTGCAATATTGCACAGGTGCGTGATGACATCGGGATGCTTGCCCGATATCATCCTGTGCGATTTAGCGGCTGGATGGTCAGGCGCAAGCCTGCCCACGGGACGTAAAATTCTGGCCATGATTACTGCTGAATAATCTCTCTGGCCTTGAACATGGTATCTCAATTGCTCAGAAGAAGATTTAAGGACTACATAATTTGTAAAATAATAACCTAATGTTTATATTAAAGTTAGCTCATAACATTTTAGCTTGTACCTTAATCCCACCTCCAAGTCCCAACTTCATTCCAATCTCTCAACTGATTAAAATATGATTTATATTCCAAGCTTTTCAGTTCCTGCTTTGCTGTTTGTGAGAATTCTGATTGGCTGCTCAGCCTGCTTGATGATTTCACTGTTGCTGTAAGCCAGAGATACCCAATAGACAGTGGGAGATAAATTGCCACATCAGAGAAGGGGAAATCAATGCCTTAAAACCTGTTGAATCTTTGTGAGCAGTTTTTTTTATGGTCAGCAGTAAGTGCTGTTCCTTCACCACTGATAGCAAAATCGAGGCCAATGTGTTGCCAGACAAGCAACACTCCAGCTTACTGTGAACTGCTATCTAAGTAATAGATAGGATTCCACTACATCTCATGTTACTTCGACTGATGCAATCAGTCATGCTAGTTACTTTGTGGAACAAGCTAAGCTTTTAAAACTTTTATTCATGAATAGAGATATTTATAGAAGTAAGTGAAACATTGAACCAAAACTCTGGAAACACTTCACAAAGGGTTAATAAAAATATGCCATCAGGAAAGTTCCTTTCAAGCCTTTTAGAAATTCAAATCACGGATTTCTATGGAAGAAAATAAGGAATGGTGCTCCTCAGCAACAGCAGAATACAATAGTCATGTGAAATATGTTTTGCAGAAACTAATGGAAGTTATCTTATCTCACTATATTGCAGCAAGATGAACTGAAATTTTCACTCAAACAATTATCTGGTTTTCTGTATTATTTTGATGAGTATATACTTCCTTTGAAGGTTGGCTGAATGATGCCACAATGTTACAGGACATAAGCACAAATATAGACTGATTACCACATGGAATGTTTGATGAGGAACACTCCTGCATGTTTATTGGCAATTTGTCACAATTTCAATGTATAACAATCTTTTTATATGTTCCATTCACAATAAGTTCAAAGTACCTTTAACTTAATTGAGATATTTCTGATCAAAAGTAACCAACCTCTTCCCTCCAACTTGACCTAATCAGTGCATTAGAATGTCAACATATTTTGTCCCCATCTCTGTAAAAGCAACTGAGATATCTCATCTATGTTGTGATTTCCATTTAAAATGTCCTATTTTAAATCTTCTATTTAGGATGAAGCAAAATAAGAAAAATCATAGACATCAAATCCCATTTTTAATCACAGATAGATGCTCAGTAAATGATACCAATGCCACTAGTGTGTAGATCTGTTTATGTATGTGATGAGTGGTGAGTTCTCACACCTTTTTTGTGGACTCTCTCAGTCACAAAATGATGAAATGGCAAATGTGCAAAATGGCAGCCACAGAGGAACTATTAAATGCTGAATCAGCTAATGTTTCAGCAGAAGTGATAATGCCACCATTATACTTCTTAAACTCCAATTACAACAGATATAGATTAAGCTGAGCAAAATTTTGTGTGCTGATGCTGCAGAAGTAGAAATTACCAAGGCTATTGCTTTCTAACCTAAAGCCCAGCCTAGTTCAGAAACCTATCAAAAACAAGGAGAATCACATGGCAGCAGGTGATCCATTTCAGTGAGTTGGCCTGCAAAGGCAATAAATCTTTAGTATTGATAATAAAAGGGACATGCTGTGGAAGCTTTTTGTCTTCCACTCATCAGGACAGATGCAAGAAAGCCAAATTTCAAAGAGAAGAACATTTAATACTGCATGAGAAAACAAGCTGGTAGGTTGGTTAGTCAGCTCTGATTGGTCAAGATGTTGCTTTGGTGAAAATACCAGGGAGCTATTGTCTCCCATGCTTTTGTTTATTCAAAAAAGATGCAATGTCTGAACATATTCCTTTTGCCTGCAGAGAACAGGTCCCTGCATAAGAATGTATGTGTCTTCTAGCTAACATAAGTGAGTTACATTGCAAGCCCAACTGATAATCTTTCAGGCCACCACTTTTGGATCTGAAAAGTGCCCAGTCTACCTCAATTTACCCTGGAAGGATAAAATATCTAAAAAATTTGAGCTGCAGGTGAAGCTAGCCGTTTCACACTGCTACTGTACAGTGGCAACACGAGTGGTGTTTTTCACCAGGAGACGTTCTTCCTACCATACAAATGAGTAATGTGCTATATGAATTTAGATGCTGGTGCGATGGCAAGTACATAGGCTGTACACTCCCAAGACTAGTGGATCATATCAAAGAGGACGCCCTTTCAGCTGTTTGCAATAGGCAAAGGACTGACCATACCCAACCCATGCTTGAAAATTATCGGAAGATAATGTCTAATGTTGGATATGATTCTGTGATTGGGCAGCACTTGCACACTCCTGAGTGTGCTAAGAATTACTCTAACAACCAATTTAAAATTGTCAGTCGGGCTCACAATATAGTTCACTTACACTCTTTAGAAGCTACATATATTCATATCCAGGCAAAAGGAATATGTCCAGACATTGCACCTATTTTGAATTGACAGAAGTATGGAGGACAATAGCTGCCTGTGCATTCACCATGGCATCGTCTCAACCAATCAGGGATGACTTGCCAATGAATCAGCACCCCTTTTCTCATGTGGTATAAATCGTTGTTCCATTTGAAATTTGACATTCTTGCATCTGTCCAGATGAGTGCAAGACAAAAAAGTTCAACAGTACATCTCTTTTTTTTCAGCAATACTTAAGTTCTGTACTACCAAATAACAAATCTTTGTTGAGCCCCTGGGCCCTTCAGCTTATTAACTAAATATTGGGCAGGTAAAGGCACATTGCAGTTTGGTGGGAAAAGACCTGCTACCCGTTGTCACTGTTGCTGTGGTCATGCCACTGGAACCTACCATTGGGAGGCTGAAATGGCCCCTGGAGTCAAGTTGCAGTCCCATTTAAAATGAAAATTAGTGTCCAATAACAGGACCCTGATTGTCATTTTGGAATAAACTGGATGGTGTGTACAGGGTGCATGTTCCAATCAGCTTCAGGTGGAGGTCTGGTGGAAGAGAATCCTACAGGTAAGCTTCTCTTTATATTTTTGTGTGGTCAGGGAGAGGAGGATTGCTTCCCCTGGCTCCCCAAACCCAGCCTGGGATGCTGCTGCTCTGGCTCAGCCCTTCTGCAGATTCATCCTTCCCGAGGAATCTATTTATCTCTGATCTAGAATCATTAGGTTGGTTGGAGTGTTCAATTTCCCTCAGCCTGATATAAACAAAGCCCAGCCCTGATGGGATCACACCTCCTGGCGGGACTACTGAGTAGCTGGCCAACCTCCCAGGTATTTTCTGAGGGAAAGTCTATGCCTAGCTTTCATTTACTGACCAGCCAGTGTATTATACTTAAGATTATAACAAGTAGATATCATCACTATCAGCTTAAGCTGATTTGAGTTATTGCCATGTATAAACTCATACTCCCACTCCCATTCCCTCTCCCCCTTGTACTATACTGCCTCTTAAAAATGAGAGCAGCACAATATCATTTTTATTTTTCATTTGGCAGAACTAATTCATAACCATTAGATCTAAGATATATAAAATCAGCATACATGACGTTTTCGCTAGTAGTGTTATTGTATCAACTTAAGTATATCAGATTACACTGTCGTATCTGATTACCATCAGCAGTAAAACCTGCAAATCTTGCTGATTGCTGCAGAGCATGCAAATTTTAACTAATTTCAAATGAAGGGAAGAAATTAAAATATCACTGATTATTCCCAAATTAGGAGCATCTAACCAAACTGGTGATGAAATAAATTATGTTTCAATACATTCTTTAACCAGAATATGAAGATTCATAAATCCATAAAAGTAGTGTTTTTAAGAGTACTATAATATATAAACAGAACGTTGTTTGCTTTGTACTGTGTCTAAGAGTTGAATGTTTGAGACGTGGCTTCTCTCCCAGATAAGCAATGACTGTATTGGAGAATGAAACAATTTGCACTTCTGCATTAAGGAACAGGAATCCAAGAGAAGGCTGGCATGAGTAAGATATAGCAGGTAGTTCACTCTACACGATCCATAACCTCAGGATGGCTCCACCAACCTTTACACTGTGACATTTTCCTTTCCTGTATGCACTCTTAGTAATAGAGGGTTGGTTACCTTTGTGCCAATTAGAGTCAAAATCTATGCAACGGTCCCACGATGACTTGGAATTAGATGAAAACAGATGTAACCCCTCTTCCTTTTGCCCTTAATTCTTACAACAAATGTTTGAAATGATTGTTATTGTCTGCTGAATTTATACCCAGCCTGGAAAGGTGAAAGGAATTAGCACAATGTACTATAATTTCCCTGCCTGATGGACAATAGAATAGTAGTGGAACCAGACTAAATATTCAAATTTATTTAGAAGCAGGTTGCTCGAATTTGAATGTTGTTTATCTAATATTTTTTATAGGTATCACTGCCAGAAGAACGTGATTAAACTCATGAATAAATCAGCATGGTATTACATGTCATCATGGACTTTAATCCAAGGATTCATTACTAATTGCTATTCCGGTTTATCTACAAATTAAGACTCGTTAGAAGCAGATAAAGATTTCCAATTATATTTCCCTCTATAGATGCCTTTTTAACACAAAGGATTGACAATTATCATTCTACTTAATTTGCACCCTTCACAAAGATTGATTAGTGTAAATTAATGAAAATTAAACCACTTGAATTAACAGATCTGATTATGACTGTAGCATTTGTTGATTATTGCTTTGGATAGTTCAAGCTTAACTGGAAAAAAATTATCTTTGGTTTTTGAAATTAGGCATATTACACTCACCATTAAATTGAATTAAATGATCATACATAGGCAGTTCTAATTAACATAATCTCCCCATTAGCTTTATCTGCATGTTTCCCTTTATTTTCCTCATGCCAATTTGTTCTTATATGCTATTTTCTCCTTGCAGAAAATATCGATCAACTTACAATAGCGAACACCGTATTCAACTTGGATTAGGGATTTTTTCACTGTAGAATACAAGTATTGCTAAATAGTTCTTGTGGAATACTGTATGCAATAAAGTGAAGAAACTAGCAGTAGACTGCAATGCATGCAATACACATGGTGTTATGTTCAGTTGTTTACTTTCATCCCAACAATCCGATTAGGTTGCTTGAATTAATGATAATCCAAGGCAGCAAACAACTGAGGCAGCTCAGCTGAAGGTGATGAGTACCCTGATGTAAAAATAAAAACAAATGTAACGGTGATTCAGTAAATGCAACAACACAACCTTAGATTTCAAACTGGGAGAAATGTGAATTCTTAACCTAGCCGTGTTTGGCATTCATACACAAGCTTCCCCTAAGATGGTCTGAGCTTTCTGCACGTGGGTGGAAAACTGAACCATGTAAAACAGGAGGAGGGTTTATACGTACTACCCGACAGGCCCAGTTAGGAGTGGCTTTGAAAGTGCTCGTATAACTGCTGCTTAACTTATCCTGCTATTCAGTTTGCCATTGGAAGATGTTTATAAACCACTTGAAATTTTATTCTGGTAGTTCATGATGTAATCTATTTTGAATCCCTTCACTGTTCTAATAAATTATTATTCTACAAATTTTGAAGAAGTGTAACTTAATTTATAATTAAATTATTTTTCAATTCATTTCTTTTTTAACCAGTATTTGAGATGCATGAAGTTATAAAAGTACTATTTTATGATGAGACAGACCCACCAGAGGTGGGTCACATTTCTCCCAGTTCGAAATCCAATGTTGTGTTGTTGCATTTACTGAATCACCATTACATTTGTTTTTATTTTTACATCAGAGTACTCACACCTTCAGCTGAGCTGCCTCAGTTGCTTGCTGTCTTGGATTATCATGAATTCAAGCAACCTAATCGGAGTTAAAAACAAAAAACTGCGGATGCTGGAAATCCAAAACAAAAACAGAATTACCTGGAAAAACTCAGCAGGTCTGGCAGCATCACCACCCCCCTCCACTTCTCTCCCCCCACCACACCCCCCCGCCCCCACCACCTTAAACTAGCTTATATTTCACCCCTCTCCTTGGATTCACCCAATTCTGTTGAAGGGTCATGAGGACTTGAAACGTCAACTCTTTTCTTCTCCGCCGATGCTGCCAGACCTGCTGAGTTTTTCCAGGTAATTCTGTTTTTGTTTTGGACCTAATCGGAGTGTTGGGTGAAAGTAAACAACTGAACATAACACCATGTGACAGGAACTGTATTGCATGCATAAACTGCTAGTTTCTTCACTTTATTGCATACAGTATACCACAAGAACTATTTAGCAATATTTGTATTCTACAGTGAAAAATTCCCAATCCAAGATGAATACAGTGTTCACCACTGTAAATTGATCAATATTTTCTTCAAGTAGAAAATAACATATAAGTAAAGTGGTGTACAGTCGGGAGGGAATGACCCTGGGAGTCTTCAAGATTGACACTGGATCCCATGAAGTCTCATGCCATCAGATCAAACATGGATGATGAAACATCCTGCTGATTACTGCCTACCACCCTGCCTCAGCTGATGAATCAATGCAACTCCATGTCAAACATCACTTGGAAAAATCAGTGAGGGTTGCAAGGGAACTGAATATACTCTGGGTTGGTGACTTCACTGTGCATTGTTGTTTACAATTGTGCAATTATTCAGTGTTTGATTATATATGTCTGTTGACAGTTCCCCGTGCTGTGCGCTGTTAGTCAAGCCTGTGGGTGTGGTTACCGAGAAAGAGAAACTGCAAATAAACTGGTAGCTGCAGAAATTTTAAAAGCTTTTCTATAAAGCGCTTTTCATACATAGAGGCTGATGTGCCTCATCCCTGCATATCTCCAAGGTACAAAACGTAATAACTGGCAACAAGGATGGAGGATTGTTAAAATTTATTGGCAGCGCCTTTCCTTTCTTCACTGGGGAATCTATCCTTGCCAATAGGATTGATAGATTTCAGGGTTAAAGACATATTTTCTTGCGATGGGTATGGACAGTCCAGAGGTGGCAGCAACCACAAGAAGGTGATACATGTCCATTACCTCATGGCAAAAAGCCAGGAAGTATTCAGGCAGCTCACAGAAGACAGGTCTATGTTTGATATTGTGGTAACTGCTCTCAAAAAATACTTTGGGCCAAAGAAAAGTGCGATAATCAACTGATATACATCCTGGGAAATGGTGAGTCCATAAAACAATTTGTGACAGCAGTTGGCTTCCACATGTAAATTTGGCACACTAACTAATGAAATAATTAGTGACAAACTTATTGAGAAAACTTCAATTCCACGAATTAGGGAATGCCTACTTATGAAGGATGATGATTGAACATTGGAAAAAGCCATGTAGCCATGTACCAAATGTAGTCCAAATTGAATCCGTCATGTTTGATTTGAAATGTGCCCTCAGACTCAGGGTCACAGACACAACTTTTCCAGCCAGCTCAAGTGCAAGGATTTTGGAAAAACAGACCTCAGCAGGTTCCTCAACACTTGCTGCGCCTCAGTCAGGTATCTTCAAAAATGTGCCAAAATTGTAGAGATACACATCGATTCACAACATTATGTCCCACTCAAGGGAAAAAGTGTAACTCATGCTCAAAAATGAATCACTTCACAAAGGTGTGCACATTGTTGAAGAAGAAGACTTCATCAGTTCAACACGCAGAGGACACTATTCCCAAGAGTGAAATATGGCATGTGTATAGCATCATGGATGGCAAAGGGCCAGATTATTTTCAGGATTGCTCAGCTGAGATTGAGGGCATCTCAGTGTCACTTCTCATCAATGTAGTGCAAAAATATCTATATTGTGCAACAAACCCTATGATCATTATTTTTTGCAACTTTCTCTCACTCCAGCGACAGACATTCTTCAGGCTTTTGCAGACTCGATTATTCCTGTTTTGGAATGATCAAATTCCAGCACACTACAAAAACATCACCCCAGACAGGTTCTACATAGTCAAAGGAACAAGCTTTATGGGGGCATGCATTAACATAATCAATGACATAGTCTATGTACAATGGTATCTTTCCTTATTTACCGGATTTGAGAGATGAAGTAATACCGACATGTTCCACGCATCAACACATCAATTCCACTAGCTTTGCAAAATTTGAGATGGTTGCCATTTGCGATCCATGCTGAAGTTTCACAAGAGCTGAAACATCTTGAAATACATGGTATCATTGAGTGAATCAGTAACTCATCCTTATGCTTATTGAACCTAGTCATCGCACAATACAAAAATGGCGAACTTAGAACATGCGTCAACATTAAGGCAGTCAATAAAGCAAGCATTTCAGACAAGTATCCACCTCCTATGATCCAAGAACTATCGGCATCATTTCATGACCTCACAGTCTTTGCGAAGCTCAACATGTGACAGAGCTATTTTCAGATACCACACGTAGAGCAAAGCTGCAACCTTACAGCTTTTGTTACTCACAAAGGTGTGTTTCAGTGCTGCAGAATGCTCTACGGACTAAGTTGAGCACCAAATGCATTCCAGAAGATTCTTCAGCCTTGTAACATGTTAAGAGGATGCTCAATCTACTTGATAACATCTTGTCCATGGAAGAGACAAAGCAGAACATGATCAGCATTATCAGCAGTGCTCACTTGACTCACACAATACAATTTGACGGTCAAGAAGGACAAATGTACAGTTGCAGTTTTCAAGATTGACTGGGTCAAAACCCTGGAACTCCCGATCTAAAGGCACTGTGGGAATGCCTGTACCACATGGACTGCAATGGTTCAAGAAGGTGGCACACCATCAACTTCTCACGGGCAATTAGGAATGGAAAATAAATGCTGGCCTTGTCAGCAATACCCACAACCCATGAACAAATACATAATATGTAAACAGAATTTTTTTGCTAGATATTGTGTATTGAGCAAGGACGTTAAAGGGCTCCTCCAAAACATTTTATTTTTTCTTTCAAATGCTAATTTTGCTTTTTATTATATTATTGAGAGTAACTATGTCTTACTTAAACAGTTCAACTCCAATTTAATTTCAGTAACAACTGGTCTCAGACTTGTATCGCATTAGTGTTACATTACATATTTGTATAATTTTTCATTGTAACAGGATGTTGCTGCAGGAATCCCTCAGGGCAGTGACATAAGCCCAACCACCTTCAGCTGCTTTGTTGCAGATCTACTCTTCATAATTAGTTCTAAAGTGGGGATGTTCACTAATAATTAAATAATCAGTTCCATTTGCAAATCCTCAGATACTGAAACAGACTGTGCCCACATGCAGCAAAACCTGAGCAACATTCAGGCTTGGATTGATTAGTTACAAGTAGCACTTACACTGTACAAGTATCAGGTGATGACCGTCTCCAACAAGAGAGAATCTAACAATCTCCCCTTGGGATTCACTGGTATCGCCATCGCTGAATCCCCCAAGGTTGACATCCTGGGGATCATCATTGACTAAGAACTTAACTGGAACAGCTATATAAATACTGTAGCTACAAAAGCATGTGAGAGGCTGGGAATTCAGCAGTGAGTGAATCCCCTCCTGACTCCCCAGAGTTTACCCACCATCTACAAGTCAGGATTTTGATGGAATACTCTCCACTTGCCTGGATGACTGCAGCTGCAACAACATTCAAGAAGCTTGGCACCAACTTGGACAAAGTAGTCCACTTGACTGGTACCCCATCAACCATCTTAAATATTCACTTCCTCCACCACCAGCACACAGTGGCAGCAATGTGAACTGCAGCAACTCACCAAGGCTCCTTCGACATGCTTTCCAAACCTACGACCTCTGCCACCTAAAAGAACAAAGACAGGAGGCACTTGGAAACACCACCTCCTGCAAGAGCGCCTCCAAGTCAGGCAGCATCCGAACAGTGTGTGTTCTTGCACTTCTGTGAAAATCTCAACAAACCCTAATAATGAGCTGCTCAAGCACCTTACTTGGCCTTCATCAGGGATTGAGTGGGATCGTGACCTTGCCCTCCCCCGTGCTGGTGAACGTGGCCGACACTGGCAACGATGCAGGAAACTGGCATGCCAGCCAACACCAGTATTTTCCTGTCATGCCCTATCCCATTCCTGTCCCTGAGGCCCCAAAAGTTCAGTTCGGTCTGGCTTTCATGACAGTGAAATATTTGTTCATAATATTATTCTATCATGCCTTTTGTTTCAGAAAGGGATGTGCGCAGATGACATCAGATTATAGAAACTTAAACTGAGGTTATTCTTTGTTATGCCCTATTTGCTTCTTAGATTTGCTTGAGGTAACTTATCTATTAAAGTTGCAACTTAAATGTTCCTTGCCTTCAAGCAAAAAAATGCAGGTTTAAAGGCATCACTTCTTCTTAAGGGATATCAATCATCTTACTCTCCAGTGCTTGTAACAATATTTGCTAGACATTTTTCTATAGTTCCAAACTGATCTGAGGTCAACATCCATATTCTTGTGGGTATCCTCAGAAGCAAACATTTGAAACAAACCTTCTGAAATTGCTTCCCTTAATACCCCTGCGATAGTCAACAAAGCTTAAGAGAAACATTTCACCACTAAATGCATTGTAATAGAGATCACAAAACAGCATGCACTTCTCAAATGTCATTAATATCACTCAATGTAGAATGAATAGAATTACATTTGCATCAAGAGTAATTAAAATAAAATATTGAGCTTTTCTGATATTTCCACTCGCATACCTGGAAATTCAACGTGCTTTCTCCCATTTTACTTTGGCAGAGACACCAGAGAAACAAAATTACACAGAAAGGGTAATGGAAATCTCAACTCTCCCCTCAATATGCATCACCCTGCAGAATGTAGTTTGGGCTTTATGCAGAGGCCTCAGTTGTGTTTTAAGCAAAAAACTCTAGCTATGATAGTCCCTTGAAGTGATATACTATCGGTTAGAATTTCCACAATTCTCCCAATTGTAATTTTGTTTCTCTGGGGTCTCTGCCAAAGTTAAGCGGGAGAAAGCACGCTCAATTTCTAGGTATGCAAGTGGAAATATCAGAAAAGCTCAATATCTTATTTCAATTACTCTTGATGCAAATGTAATTCTATTCATCCTACATTGAGTGAAATTCAAACAGTGCAGGATAGCTTCTGTTATTCACAGTACTTCTGTCAAAATGGATTGTTTTCTGTTGGATACCAAAGACTTGGCTGAGGACTAACAAACTATGGTAAGTATGGGTACCCGCATGGGCCCCAGCTATGCCTGTCTCTTTATGGGGTATGTGGAACATTCCTTGTTCCAGTCCTACTCCAGCCCCCTCCCACAACTCTTTCTCCGGTACATCGATGATTACTTCGGTGCTGCTTCATGCTCTCGTCGGGACTTGAAAAAATTTATTAATTTTGCTTCCAATCTCCACCCCTCCATCACTTTCATGTGGTCCATCTCTGACACTTCCCTTCCCTTCCTTGACCTCTCTGTCTCAATCTCTGGTGATAGACTGTCCACCAATATCCATTACAAACCCACCGACTCCCACAGCTACCTCGACTACAGCTCCTCACACCCCGCTTCCTGTAAGGACTCCATCCCATTCTCTCAGTACCTTCGCCTCCGTCGCATCTGTTCCGATGATGCTACCTTCAAAAACAGTTCCTCTGACATGTCCTCCTTCTTCCTTAACTGAGGTTTTCCACCCACGGTCGTTGACAGGGCCCTCAACCGTGTCCGGCCCATCTCCTGCGCATCTGCCCTCACGCCTTCTCCTCCCTCCCAGAAACATGATACGGTCCCCCTTGTCCTCACTTATCACCTCACCAGCCTCCGCATTCAAAGGATCATCCTCCGCCATTTCCGCCAACCCCAGCATGATGCCACCACCAAACACATCTTCCCTTCACCCCCCTATCGGCATTCCGTAGGGATTGCTCCCTCCGGGACACCCTGGTCCACTCCTCCATCACCCCCTACTCCTCAACCCCCTCCTATGGCGCCACCCCATGCCCACGCAAAAGAAGAAACACCTGCCCCTTCACTTCCTCTCTCCTCACCGTCCAAGGGCCCAAACACTCCTTTCAAGTGAAGCAGCATTTCATTTGCATTTCCCCCAACTTAATCTACTGCATTCGTTGCTCCCAATGTGGTCTCCTCCAAATTGGAGAGACCAAACGTAAACTGGGCGACCGCTTTGCAGAACTCCTGCGGTCTGTCCACAAGAATGACCCAAACCTCCCTGTCGCTTGCCATTTTAACACTCCACCCTGCTCTCTTGCCCACATGTCTGTCCTTGGCTTGCTGCATTGTTCCAGTGAAGCCCAATGCAAACTGGAGGAACAACACCTCATCTTCCGACTAGGCACTTTACAGCCTTCCGGACTGAATATTGAATTCAACAACTTTAGGTCTTGAGCTCCCTCCTCCATCCCCACCCACTTTCTGTTTCCCCCTTCCTTTTGTTTTTTTCCAATAAATTATATAGATTTTTCTTTTCCCACCTATTTCCATTATTTTTGATTATTTTTAAATCTTGTATGCTCTCCCCACCCCCACTAGAGCTATACCTTGAGTGCCCTACCATCCATTCTTAATTAGCACATTCGTTTAGAAAATATCACCAACTTTAACACCTATGTGTTCTTTTGTTCTGTTGTTGGTGACATCTTTTGATGATCTGCTTCTATCACTGCTTGTTTGTCCCTACAACCACACCAACCCCCTCCACTTCTCTCTCTCTCTCTCTCTCCACCACCCCCCCCCCCCCACACACACCTTAAACCAGCTTATATTTTAACTCTTTCTTGGACTCGAACTCAAGTTCTGTCGAAGGGTCATGAGGACTCAAAACGTCAACTCTTTTCTTCTCCGCCGATGCTGCCAGACCTGCTGAGTTTTTCCAGGCAATTTTGTTTTTGTTATGGTAAGTATGTCTGAGTGACCAAAAACTCTTGGATGTTTTTGTGGCCTTTTGGATTTAAGCCAAGTAATTAGCTGTCAGATGATCTGACAATAAAACTGAGTCCTGTATGTACACTGGTGTTTGGACAAATTGTAAATGTAAATTGTCAGAGTGAAAGATTGTGGATATACTAGATAGTTTATAAATATAAACAATCCAAGATCCTGGCTAAAACACAACTGGGCCCTCTGCTTAAAGCCCAAACTACATTCTGCAGGGTGATGCATTTTGAGGGGAGTTGAGATTTTTATTACCCTTTCTGTAAAGAAGTGTTTCCTGAATCACCCCTGAACAACCCAGCTTTAATTTCAGAGTAATGTCCTCTTGTTCTGCACTCACCCACAGAGGAAATTGTTTTGCTCTATCTACCCATTAATCTTGAAGGAACACAAGCCCGGTTTGTGCAACCTGTCCTAATAATTTTATACATTAGCAACAGTACTATTCTGGTGAACTTGTGCTGCAGCTCCTGCAAGGCCAATACATTCTTCCTGTTGTAGGATGCCTCAGAGTTTTGTGGATCAGTGCTGCTTGCAGCATCCTGTTTAATAACTGACACAGCAGACATCCTGATGCATAAGTTGAGTGAAAAGATAGACAGGAATAGCTGGGCTGGCCGACTGCGATTAAGTGGCAGCCGGCCAGTAAACGCAGTGAAGGCATGGGGCCTGGCCAATTATGTGGCAGGGCGGAAGGAAGCCTCTGAACCCGCCATCTGCTGATGGGGTTAGAGGAACAGGCACCGATTTTAAGCACCACCCAGACATACCTGCAATAACTACAAGGTAGCAGCTTTGATGTTGCAGAGTCAGACAGGAATCCAACTCCTGATCAGACCTCCAGACTTGGCCTTGTTCTCTGGCACTATACCCCCAAGATCATAATCCTGACCTCCAGACTCAATGGGCGGGATTTTCTGCACCCACCCACCGCTGGGATCCTCCAGTCCCACCGCATGTCAGTGGACCTCTGGCTGGGGTGCAACCTTGCCCACAGCAGGTCCCACCCTCGACAGGGCTGGAAAATCCTGGCCAATATTGTTTGTCATAATCTGTGATCAGCATTGAGCAGGGAACGTCCAGGCGGTACAAGGCTCAGAACAGATAAAGGGTGGTCCACGGTTCAGCAATGCCTCCCCACAGATTCTCCTCCAGGCTGCCTGGCAGTGGCGGGAGGTGCTCTTCTCCATTTACCGCATCAGAAGACCATCCCCACTTGACCAAGGAAGCCTGGACAGAGATCGCAGCGGAGGTTAGCAGCCTTGGGGTCCACAACCGCAACTGGGTGCAATGTAAAAAAAGGGGCAATGACCTCCTCCCCACTTCCAGAATAAGTATGATGCTGTGGTTAGGACAATGTGGCTCTTGTGAGAGAAAAAAGCAATGTGAGGGGAGGAGTAAGCAGGTGGGCGAAAGAAGTGTAAGGCACAGCAGAAGATACATTGTGAGGCTTGGCTGCATGTGAGTATGAAACCGCAGGTTCATGTTTCCATCATTGTACAAGTACCATGAGAATGGAAATGTAGCCAGGTTGTTTGGGAGGGCCCATTATCTGTCAGAGGAATACATCCTGATAAAATAATTTGTTGTCCAAGGAGCTCAGTCTCAGACTCCCCTTCTGTCTGCAGGAGAAAATGGCACATAACGCCAAAGGATGTGCAAAGATAGGAGGAGGCGTGCCCGACATAAGGAATTAACACCTCCAGGGGAGGAGGCAGTGGAATTGGCCAGGGAGTAGGGCAGTCGAACAATCATGGACAGTGAGGCCTGAGTTCAGAAAGAAGTGTGAGGAGACCTCGAGCTTAATGTCAACGACTGGACAGAACAGAGACACGAGAGGGATGGAAAGAGCGATTGTGAATAACGTGAACCCAATTCTTCGTGTTCTCCAATTCAGGTCTTTGCTTTCCAGAGGGACGCTCTGCTCCATCATCCGTGACCCTGCAGCCCACCCCTGAGGAGGAGAGCTTCAAAGCCTCAGAGGATGCAGTGTCACACCTTTCCCCCACACACAACACCAGTGCAGATACAGTCACCTTGGTGGGAATGCATTCGCATTTTGAATCGGGGTCACAATCTGGTGAGCATATCATAGGCACACTAGAACAGCTGATGGAGGCTGTGACAGCCATGCCCTGAGATTTGGAGGATTGTTTGGGACCAGCCCATGCTGATGATGGATCCCTGGTCTCAGCCATACAAAATCCTCTGGAGGTGCAGTGACAGGGAGGGGAACATCTGGCGGAGCTGCCAGAGGCTATGTGCAGCCATACACTGATGTTGGAAGAGTCGATCCAGGCCATGAGATGTGCAAGTACAAGGCTTCCTCCATGGAGAAGTTGGTGACCATTGTGGAAAGGCAGCTTCAGCAGATCACTTAGTGGCTGCCAGATATTTGCTCAGATCTGTATGCTGTCGCTCTAGCCATGGGCTGTATATAGTGGTTGCCAGGTAAGAGGGGGAACAAGTAACCTGGACATCCCTCCAGATGCCCCTCCTGCTCTGGTAGTCAGGGATGTGTCATTGCGCACTGAGAGGGAGGAGGAACACCAGTCAGCCACTTCCACAGGCTCCTCTCAAGGGGTTCAGAGGGAGAGCAGCTGCTCCTCAGCCCCTCTGCCATTCACCCCAATGTCTGCAGTAAGCGAGGCCAAAGAGG
The DNA here is from genome assembly GCF_017639515.1 of Carcharodon carcharias. NCBI lineage: Eukaryota > Metazoa > Chordata > Chondrichthyes > Lamniformes > Lamnidae > Carcharodon > Carcharodon carcharias. The sequence goes on along the minus strand of NC_054477.1, from coordinate 60,481,369 downwards.
ATGAACCTGCACCCATGCCTCACCTTGGGAAACAAGAGGATGGCTGTCAAGACAATCTCAGGCAGTGGGGCATCACAATCAGCAGCCTGCTCCACTTCAGCTACAGATGTCATGGTCACACCATGTCATAGTGATCGCAAGTGTAAGAGAAAGAGCATGTAGGTGTACCAGGGTGGCGCAGGTGTTCAAACATAATGTGACAGTATATGTTAGTGTGTGACTAAATAGCCTTGCTTACTTTATTCATGTGTGTAAGATGGTCTTATTGTCATGTCCTGGTCAGCAGTGCGAGTGCTTGCAGAGTAAATAGCAGCCTCGTATGAGTGAAGGTGGAGTTATGACCTCTCCATGGTTGGGGAAGCAAGGATAAAGTGGCTTGTCAACAGACAATGGTGAGCTGCTCACAGTGGGGAGGTGCAGAGGTCCTGTGGGTGCAAGGTCTAAAGCATAGGGCTTGTCAAAGGCATCATGCCTGCTGAAACCCAATGTGAATGAGGGACCTGCCTACTCTGATCCTTCCTCTCCATCCCGCTCATCAGATGAGGAGTGTCCTCGGCAAGGCCTCTTCCCTCTGCTGCATGAAGTTGCACATGGACAGCAGACAATGATAATCCTGGGGACCCTCTGAGGCACATATTGCCAAGTCCCTCCAGAGGATCCAGGCAGAGGAACCTCATTTTTCACAAGCCTATGGTCTGCTCAATCGTCGCTTTATGGATCAACGGGATTCATTGTAACCCTTAACTGCTGGAGGTCGAGGGTGCTTTACTGATGTTATCAGCCAGGTCCTGAGCAATAGGTTCCCATTGCTGAGAATCATTCCATGGAGGCATGTGGGGGCCTCAAATCAATGGGTCATCTGGGAATAGCGAAAGATGTATGAATCATGAGTGCTCCCTGGAAACCAAGCACACACCTGGAGGATCCATCTCCTTTGGTCGCAGGTTAATTGTACACTAATGGAGTGGAACCCTTTCCTGTTTATGAAAGTTGCAGACTGGTTCCAGGGTGCTCTGGTCACCATATGTGCACAGTCAGTAACCCCCTGCACTCATGGGAAGCCCATGATGGCCCCTAAGCCCACAGATCATTAGGCCTAGTTCTCAGGATCCATTTCATATGACACAAACTCTCTGGCCCTTTTAAACAGGGCATTTGACACTTCTTTGATGCAGTGATGAGCATTGCCTAAGAGATGCCACACATGTCCCCCATGGAGCCCTGGAAGGAGCTTGTGGCATAGAAGTTTAATGCTACCACCATTTTAAAAATTCTTGATTTCTATGGAGATTGTAACACCTCCAAAAATTAATGCACTCCCCCAGGAAGCCTCCATGCAGCTGGTAGCCTCCCCATGCACCGGAGGCTCTTGCCACCACTACCAAAATGCCGGTGGCCTCAGAAAATAACAGCCAATTGGATTTTTAATTATGTAAAATTGGAAATCCACTTCCAGTTGGTAGGCAGCCGAGCTGCTGCTATTCTCGCCTTTGGGAATATCCCCTGGCAACGTAAGCAGGTCCTTTCCCTCCCAATGCCTTTCATCACCCTTTTTCCATCGCTCCTGTCTCCTAACATGCCCCCAATAGGCTGGTTAAATCCCAGCCAGAGTTTAGTTCAGGGGAATTGTTATGCTATAAAAGAGAGGGTCATAGGAAATGGAAAGGCCCTGGTAAGGCAACAACTCGTGATGTTAAGAAAGTACTTACTAAACTGTTGAAATTCATTCCTCACAACTAATTGGAATTATTAAAAAAATCTTGGGCTTGGAACAGATGATAGACGTGAATGAGACACATGTTACCTCAGATGTTCATGTGTTTTGTGATAAGAGTTCTGAGGAACAGAATGCATTGATCAAGGATTGGATAGTGGTAATGTGTGATCCTGTCACACATGACAGAGCTATCACATCCACAGGCCTATTTCCCAGAGTGGGTAATTGGGTGGCAAATATTCCAGAGGGATCTAATGAATGGAGTGCTGCAGGAAATGTGGGATGTACAGGAAAAGCTAGTGGCAAGTTCAAATATTGGTTAAATGCTCAGGGTGATGCCAAGAAACGAGGTCCATGAAATGGCAAAATGGGGTGGAACAGTAGAAAGTAAGAAAGCGCGGTGCACGTAGTGATAGGGAGTCTGCAAGTGACGCATGTGGCAGAAAATGATCACAAACTGGAGAAAGAATCTTTGATAACATGAGGGAGATCTCGCAGTAGTAGCTATGACAGATGTAAAAGTGGAGGTAGAGGTGTAGAACAATAGATTAGACAATGAAATAAAGGTAACAGAACACTCTCGGAGCAAAACTAGAAGCAGAGTCATCACGACCATGAAGTCTTAATGGCTTCTAATAAACTTGAGGATAAGAGAGGTAGAACAAAGAGAGTTATATAGCTGGAGAGATTTTGAAATTCATCCTGAAGTACCAGATAATGGTTAACCAGCCTTGTCCAATAGGTGGATTTGTACTGAAAAAACCTTTGAAGGTGGGATTTATAATACCAAAGCAAAGCTAGTTGTTGAGGTTTGAAGACTGGAGATACAGATATTAGAGTGCGCTACAGCAAGAACAGTAATCTTAAAAATGTTTAGCTCTTTTGGCCATGTATTTATGGAAGTGCAGGTCAATCAACATAAACACTGCATTTCTGCAGGGCAGGACTGTTCCGAAAGAAGTGTTTCTAAAAACACACAAAGAGGCAACAGATGTATAAAGGGAACATTGGAAACTAAACAAATGCATCTATGGTTTCACTGATGCCTTCTGGGTATCTTTCAGTGAGATCTGTTTTGCTGAAAAAAGATTTGTGTTCAATTAAAAGCTGATTCCACAAAATTTTTAATTGGCACCATAAAGGAAAACTTTCAGATGTGTTCATGATACATGTTCATGATTTCTTATGACATGGCACTGTGGAATTTGAGATATATGTTATTTACAAGATTATTGCGTAATTTAAAATTGGGAATCACATGTGTGAGGGTTTTGAATATATTTGTTTAGATATTAAGCAAAGTAGTTCTGGAATAACTTTAAATCAACAATCCTATTTAGCGAGTGTAACTCCCATACCGGTTAATTGTACAAGGTCATCACAGAACAATTACATTATATCTCAAGGACAGAGCAATTGCAAAGCTTTATTGATCACTTGAACTGGTTGCGCACTCAGACTAGACCAAATGCCAGTTTTGATGAATTGGAGTTAAGTACTATAATAAAACACCCTTAAGATTGAAATATTTAAGGGCAAATAAAGCATTTAAAAAAACTAATTCTGGATAAATGCATACTTAAGTTCCCATCCTTAGGGAACCCAAAGAACTTGAAGCTAGTCATTTTAGCAATGCTTCACATGTTAATCTTCATGATGGGTATTCTAGCGAAGCTGGCTTCATAATATTTCTGATAGGTGAGAATGAGAAATGTCCTTTAGCTTGGAAACTAAGAAAATGAAAAAAAGTGGTTAAAGGTACTCTTGCTGCTGAAACAACTGCTCTGGTGGAGGCAGTGAATATGGAATTGCATTTGTCAAATGTTTTGAATGAAATTCTGTACAATGGAGTATTGAAAATAGTATACACATTGAGTGCTATGTAGTTAATTACTCCTTGTAGATTAATGCACACTCTACACAAAGTGTCAGTGAGAAAAGATTATGCATTGACCTTTCTGGATTGAATTTAATGGTGGAGAAAAAGGAAATCTCTAAAACTAAATGGGTAGTCATCAACTATCTGATAGTTTTACAAAAAGAAATGTGAATACCAAAGAATTGTTAGGGATCCCAAAGGGATGTCTCACAATATAATGTTTTGTATAGAAAATGAAGGTTTTTGATTTATTTGTACATATAATCTCTTATTTTTAATTAAAGTGAGAGAAGGGAATCTGTTAATTGTAAATTAATTGCATTTAATTGCATATAATGGGTATTACCTGTGGATTCACTTGTACCCCTATAAATAGGAACAGACTTGGATTATGGCTAAGTAAAAGCAAAATACAGTGGATGCTGGAAGACTAAAATGAAAATAGAAAGTGCTGGAAAAACTCAACAGATCTGGCAGCTATGTCAAGTGAAAAACAGACTTAACATTTCAAGTCCAAAATGACTCTTCTTCGGAACTGGAACTATGGTCTTTAGGTTAGGAGGTGCATACTTTTAATGAGTATCTTGAAAATAAATGCTTGAAAAAGCTTGTAAAGCTTGGCTGAAGTTCTGTCCTTCACCACCTGACTTTCTGGAATAGAACACATGGTGCCTCATAGATGTCCATTTTTGTGTTGCTAAATCTTTCCATCCTACTTAGCACAGTGGTAGTGCCATACAACATAATGGAAGGTTTCCTTGGTATGAAGACAGAACTTTGCCTCCACAAAAATGGTTCAGTTTCCTATCAGTGCTGTTATGGAATGATGCATCTGTAACAAATAGACAGATGAGGTTATCTCCCTGTTTTAGTTCTTTCTAACCACATGCTCCCACCCCAGTCTGTCAGTTATGCCCTATGAGACTTGGCTGGCTTGGTCAGTGGTGGTATTATCAAGCCATTCTTGATGATGGGCATTGAAGCCTGACCCCCATCTCACCCCCTCCTACCCAGATGTGTGTGTCTTTGCTACACTCAATACATCCTCCATGGTGTTCAACATGGAGGAACACTGATTCAACTACCAAGGGCAGGCAACAGGTTTCCTTGACCACGCTTTATCTGAAGCCATGCGATTTCATTGTGTCTAAAGTCAATGCTGAAGACTTCTAGGGTCAAACAGCCCACCTCCATCCCTCTAACTGTATACCATTGTGCACCCTCACCTTCCCCCTCCCCACCCCTTTCTCATCACAACCCTAACCTCTTAAGAGTCAACACATTGCTGTGGATTTGGTGTCACTATGCCAGACCAGGTAAGGACAGCAGGTTTCCTTCCCTCAAGGACATTAGTGAACCAGATGGGTTTTTATGACAATAACTTCATGGTCACTTTCACCTATAACAGTTTTTCCTTTGCAGATTTAAAAAAAAACTGAATTCCACTGCTCAAACTGTCAGGGATTTGAACTCAAAGGCCAGAATTTTAGGTCCCACAGGCGGTTGCGCACCAGACCTGAACGGACATGAAATAGCACGAGATGACGTCGGGTGAGTGTATTAATTGTTAATTCACTTGCCCTTTAATTGGCCAGCCAGCATAAAATTTTGGTCAGAGGCTACTCATGGCCAAAGGCTCATTTCCCGTCTGCTTCCGAGCACGCCAATCGCATGCGCCCAATGAATGAAAAATTCAGGCCATGTTCTCTAGATTATTAGTCCAATCGCTGCTTTACTAGACCAGTAACATAAGTACTACATATTGTATCCTTAGAAGGTTGTGTTTTAAGAGGTATGACTTGATCCCATAATCACAAGGAGCACTGTTTGAAGAGATTTCTACAACACAATATGCTGGGATTCTCTGAACTGCACTCCTTGTAACTGTGGCATCTCCTGGAAGCATGGAGTTGTGGAATTAGCTCTTTAACTTCCCTAATTTACAGTAATTAGAGAAACGTATGTACATTATACATAAAATATATGCATTGTGTTAAAAATAATGAAAATTATTTTTAATTTTGCAAAATATGTGTTTCGTTGGTAAATTAAAATATGTATTATTATTTTGTTTTACTTATCTTTCTCACTACACCCTTTCTCCTTTTTGTCATACAATAATACTTAGAGCATGGCACCTTTGCTTATATATTTTAGTAAAGAGTTAGGGCTATAGATAATATCCAGCATCCAATTGATCTCCAGAAAACTAAGATGGCTTCTGATCGGCTGCATTGCAGTATGTGGTGTACTGTGCTGTCCTGTTGTTTGATTATCACAGCCACTGTGAGCAGTCTTTCAAGCAGAACCTTTATTATTTCTGTTCTGGGGAAAAGGGTAGCCATGTATTCCTGAATGAATTTCAATATCATTGCTGTTTTCTGTGCCTCCAAGATCAGCTCACTGGATAGCAGTCAAAATAATAGGAATTAACATTTTAAGTCCCCTCCAGGCATTTTCTTTTCCCCAAGGATGCTGATGGTCAGTTTGCTGGCAAAGAAAATGAAAGACAATTGAAATCCTTTAGTGCCAACCTTGTGTGCTGAATAGCTGTCACTAGACAGATGATAATGATGGTTTTCAGCAGAAATTGTAGAAACCTTTGACCAGCTCTTGAGATACAATTCAGCTGTTAAACAGGAATAGTCTAATGACTTTAACCCATTGAACCCCTTTTAAAGCTTACAAAAATACATTTTTTACTGTTTCATATCAACAATGTGCTGCCTATAATTTATAAACATCATGAAATGAAGTTTCATCCTTTGTTAGTTGCATTCCTGCAATTTAAAGCAACAATGTGTTACAATGAATTAAATTTTCTTGAACGTTCATCAGATGACGGTGATCAGTAAATAATGCAAAATAACCCATTGTTTTATGGTGGGCCACATATTCATGTGTTTAAAGTTTGAAGTACAAATTGGTTATGTAGATAAACAGTATATGGATTTTTTTCAGAAGCCCCAAATAATTTGTTGTACTTCTGCCATTTGTGCTGAAGTAACAATATTTGAAATATGTTTATTCTTGTAACTATCTTTCCAGTTGCATATTTACATCTTCTAAATATTGTACCATGAGGCTGGTGCTGCTGTTGACTCTTCAGCTGATATTTAAAACAACATTCAGATGGAAAAGCAAGCAGCAAGTAAAACATAGTATGACATGTTTGGAGAGAAGGGCAGCCATGTATTCCTGTCACAGGCTGTGCTGTGACATCATGTTAAATTAGAGTGAGTTATGTTTTTCTGTTTTTTTATTGATTCTGGCAGATGCAGAGAACACAAACTGTCCATAGTGGGGTACTGAGCAGTCAGTAATAATGTCCCTGTGTGAGGTCCACTACTCAGACAACTTCAACATCTCCTCCCCTTTCCCACAGCACCTTTCCAGCACAGGAGATGATACACCTGGCCATTTACTGCCTACCTTTGCAACATCTAAGGCCGAAAACATTCCTTCTTGGTGAAACAGCAATAAAATTATACTTCTTACTATTTCGTCTACTGTTATTGCTACTCCCAATGCGGTCTGCTTTACATTGGGAAGATGAAACACAGACTGGGTGGTCACTTTGCAGAACACTTCCATTCAGTCTGCAAACATGACCCTGAGCATCCAGTCGCCTCATTTTAATTCTCCACCTTGTTGCCACTCTGACTTTTCTGTCCTCGTTCTCCTGCAGTGTTCCAATGAATCTTAGTGCAAGTATAAGGCCCAACATCTCTTTTTTGACTGAGCACTTTACAATCTTTTGGGCTCAATATTTTTAGATCAAAGCCTCTGTCCCCACTTTGTTTCCTTTCTCTTTGCTGATGTGAGCTTTTCTTTCTTGTTTCTCTCTTTTATCCTTTGCTTTTGAACAGCTATTATTCATGATTCTGCCATTCACACCTCCTCCAGACACGTTTTGTTTTATATTTTTTTCATCGCCACTTCCTTTGGCCCTGCACATTAATCCTTTGTCATTTAATTGCTCCTTCTCTTCCACTCTATGATATAACTTCCCTTTTTTTATTTCTCCCACCCTCCAAACCCCCCCACCTTCACTTATTACATTTCTAACTTGTCCCAGTTCTAATGAAAGGTCACAGACTTGAAACATTAACTCTGTTTTTCTCTCTCTACAGAGACTGCTAGGCCTGTTCATTATTTCCATATTTTTTGCTTTTATTTCAGATTTCCAGCATTTGTAGTATATTGTTTTTGCCCCTATGAATTATTGCTGCCCTCACAATTATATATTGGAAAAAGGATGGTTAACTCTGGGTGGAATCTTCTCCTCCCATTTACTACTACCATAGTAGGCAGGGAAATATCGGAAGGTCGCAAAAATCCGTTTCACGTCATCATGAAACCAATTTGCGATCGTCCGCTCCACCCGTCAAGGGCCGGTCCCATTTTCCACCACCGCACGTCGGGAACCTAATTTCAATACTTCAGCATCTTATTATAAGACCTGTTCACCGGAATCATCTCCCTACGCTGGATCATCCAGGCACATCATGCCAACATGTCTTACAACTGTACATAAGCAACATGCACATGGTGAGCTACATTTCACTTGAGACTTCAAGGTTTGTTTGCCTACCTTGCTTCAGGCAGCATTTGCAGTCATCAGCATCAGGCATCACAGGCAGCACCACATCACTTTTAGGGGGGCTCACGAGCTGGTCTCTACCTACCAGATCAGCTGTAAGGCAGGGGTGGCTTTACAATGGCTGCAGGGCTAGGGCTGCTTAGGGAAGGAGGAGAAGTGGCTTCAGGCAAGGAAAGAGGCTGCAGGGTGAGGGCTGTGGTGGGAAAGGGGGTATCCCAGGGTATGTGTGGAGGCACATGTTGATTTATGCAAGTAGCATCAAGATGGTGAGGGCTCAGGAGGCAGTTTCCAGAGGAAATAAGACCAGTTCGAGATGTGAGGGTGTGTGGGAGTGTTAGTTGTGAATGCCCTTAAGCTAGCAATGAGTGAGATGAAAATGAATGTGTGATGGCCTGGTGAGTGTGTATGTGTATGTATGTGTGTTTGTGAGTATGTGTAGTTAGAGTGATGAGATGGTTGTCTTACCCTGGTGACACCGATGAGATCATTCATCCTCCTTCTGCACTGGATGGCCAACCTCTTCTGTGCAGCGTTGGCACTGACCACCACTGTCACCACCTCCCAAGCTGGAGTGGTGAGATTGCTAGACCTCCTGCAGCCAGAGCGGGGGGGTGTAGGACATCACAGTGGCCTCCTAAACGCATTCCAATGACGGGTCACTGAACTGTTCTTGGCTTTCAGGACCATGTCTTCACTGGAGCAGTCCTGGGCTGCAAGCATTGAGAATTGTGTGTGCGGCTGCAGTTTAGATATAGCACCCAGAGTATGGAAAAGATGAAGTAACGGTGTGGCAGGCAATTCAGAGCCCGCCCACCAGTGAGATGGCAAGTTTCCTGTGTCTGCATAATTACTGAGGCGGGAAGCAGATAATATGGCACGAAAACCCGCCATTGCTGTTAGCAGATAAAACGTCATTTTTCACACCCGCTACTGTACTTAGTGCAATTCTGGGATGATCCCGCCCTTTGTGTTTGAAATTCTGCATTCAAGATGCAGCATTCTATTTAAAACAACTGTTGGTATAGAATCAATTATGCATAAACTCGACTTTGAGGATTTTATGAACAAAATAATTTTTGGGCTTAATACAAGCAGCTCTTGTGTTTCTAATATTTACATGAAAGCTTTGCAATTCTTGTGGTAATGGTTGTGTTAAAGAATGACAACTTGGCCTTATCTCTTAGATATTATAGAGATAGACTCTGGCAGGAGTTAAGCCAACCACGTTCAGTCCAATAGTCTTAATGGCTTTGGATTCTTCAAAAGTAAGAAAGTGTTTCCTTTCTAGTCTGCCAACCATGGGTGCATTATTACACTACCAGATAGATCGAGTTTGTAGAACAATGAGAGTGTTACACGTTTTGTTATACTAATAACATTTGAAAAATTCTCTGTCCAGGTGCAATTTCATGCCTGTGCTGTGATGACTTTGTTTTGCTGATAGCATCATTGAACAAATATGGTAGTACACTTTGTGCAACACTATTATAGTGACTTGTGTGGCCGATGTTGCTACTACAACGGCATTTCTGCTTTGAATGAAAAGTCTTTGTTGCGTCCTCACCCTTGTTCATACCAGGAAGTGACCTGTATCACAGTCAGTGCTGTGGTAGCTGCCTCAGTTGAAAATGCTGTTCAGGGAGTCAAGTCTGGAGGTGATCAGGTCCAACTGATGCTGATGCCCTGATCTTGGACATCTCCAGGACACCGTGGTTTTTTTCTGAAAGAAGGTGTTAGTTACATATTGTTCTTGGTAGCAGCAATGGTCATGAAGTCTCTAATGCACATGGTCCTGACATTTCAGCTTGCCAATCAAAGAATTGCTATCTTCTTTCCCTTTGTTTGTTTTGTTTATTTGCCTGATGCCATGGATTCCGCCCACTTCTTGAGCAGAACCTCTAAGCTCCAAGCACCCATGAAGCAGTTGGACTGTGGCAGCTCAGCACCTCACTTGTCAGGTGTTACCTGACTTGAGGTGGGCGGTGGCTGACCGGTGGGACACAATGGTCCTTCCCACCTTTGGAACGGCCCATACCATCCCTTCTCTAATCCAGTTGAGTTGGACTTATCACTCTTAACTACTATCTTCCATGTTGGTATGCAGCCTACCCAGATAAAAACCAACAGCTCCGTGACTCAATTGAGCAGGTGCTCTCCGGCATTCCTGCAATGAGTGCAGAAGCAAAATGGAACATACTTTGAGACACCATCTTTGAGAACACACTGTCAACATTCGGACGCAGTAGCAGAAGAGTGCTGATTGGGCTGAGGTTAATATCTTTGTAATGGAATCTGTTATTAAAGACAACCAGTGCACTCTCATTAATTACAAGAGAGATCCGGGCAAGAAATTTCTGAATGCATTAAGAGCCACTCTGAGTAAAGTCCAACAGACTTTACTCAGAGTGCAACAATGACTACTAGTTAGAACTTTGCCAGAATGTCCAAGATGCCCTTTGAAACAGAATGACAGGGGCATGTATGAAGGGATCAAAAAGGCAACAGTTCCATCAGCAAAGAAACAGTTCCACTGAAAACAAAGTCGGGGAGGTCATTACCAATTGCAATAAACAGTTGGAGGGTTGGGTGGGACATTATTTTGAGTTGTACTTCAGGGAGAACACTGTTACCAAGGAAGGTCTAGACAGTGTAGAAAACTTGCCTGTCACGGCAGAGCTGTGTATCGAACCCACAGTGGAGAAGCTTAGCAAAGCTATTCATTTGCTTGCCATGGGCAAAACTCCAGGTACTGATGCTATACCACCTGAACTCATCAGGCACAGGAAAGCGGCACCCCTGCAGTATCTACATGAACATCCCTGTCTCTGATGGAGGGAGGGGGCAGTGCCCCAGGATATGTGTAATGCAAAGATTGTGACCCTGTAGCAGAACAAGGGCGACTGCAGCGATTGCAACAGCTATTGAGGCATCTCCCTGCTGAATATCATGGGAAAAGTATTTGCTCGTGTTGTCCTTGTATGACTGCAGATCCTGGTTGAACACATCTACCTTGAATCCCAGTGTGGTTTCAAACTGGAACACTTACACTTGATACTATTTTCTCAGTCTGGCAGCTGCACAGAAAGCCGTGAACAAAGGAGACCACTGTATATTGCCTTCATCAATCTCACCAAAGCATTCGACCATGTGATCAGAGGCATCTATTTAAGCTGCTGGAGAAGATTGGCTGCCCGCCAAAGCTGCTCAATGTGGTCTCCCCTTTCAATGACAACATGATGGGTAAGGTAATTTATGACAGGGCAATATTGGAACCCTTTGGGATCTGCAGTGGGGTCAAACAGGGTTGCGTTCTCTTTGACATATTCTCTTCGCTGCTTTCAGATGCCTTCAAGTCATTAACAGAGTGTATATACTTAAGTACCAGAACTGACGGAAAGCTGTTCAGCCTTGCTCGCCTGAGACCCAAGGCAAAGGTGTGCCAAGTCCTTATCAGTGAGCTGCCCTATGTTGACAATGCCACACTAACATTCCATACTAAGGAACACCTTCAGCAGCAAATGGACAGACACTGTCATGTCTGTAAAGAGTTTGGTTTGACCATCAGCATCATGAAGATATACATCATGATCCAGGATGTTGCTATACTGCCATCTATCAGCATTGACAATGCGATGCTAGCTTCACATATCTAGGCTTCAGAATCCCCAGCAATCTGTCACTTGCTGCTGAAATCAGCACATGCATCACAAAAGCTGCAGCTGTTATGTCCAAGCTGAGTAAGAGATTGTGGAACAACAGCAACCTGACTGAGAACCACCAAACTGAGAGTCTACCAAGTCTGCGTGAGACTAGTGATGAGACTAGGAGAAACAGCTGAGACCACCTTCGCTGGCCAGGATTTTCTGTATCTTTTGGCATTGGGCTTTTCGGTGGTGTGAGCAGACAATATGGTGAGAAGGCTAAAAATCGGTTTCACAACGTCATGAAACCAGTTTGTGATCACCCGCTCAGCCTTTTGATGGCGGGCTGTGTTCCCCACCATCAGACGTTGGGAACCTCATTGTAATACATCAGCATATCATTATAAGGCCAGCCCGCCAGACTCATCCCCCCCACCGCTGGATCGTCCATATGTGGGTGAATTTTCAACAGCTGCTGGGCTAGGGCTTGCTTGGCAGGGAGAAGAAGTGGCCTCAGGCAAGGGAAGGGGCTGCAGGATGAGAGCTGTACTGGGGAAGGGGTGTATCCCAGGATTTGTGTGGGGGGCACATGTTGATCTGAGCAAGTGGCCTCAACATGGTGAGGGCTGAGGAGGCAGTCTCCAGAGGAGATGAAGCCAGATGGACATATGAGGGTATTCATATGAAAATGGGTGGGGATATCCTTTGAGCCAGTGAAACGGCATGTATGCTGGGCATGTATAATTAATGCGGTGGGTTTGGGACAATATGGCTTGAAAAGCTGCCATTGCGGCTGGTGGGAAAATGTTGTTCCTCCTGCCCGCTTCCGCACTTTGTGCAAATCTGGGACAATTCTGCCCACTGTCTCAGAAATATCCTCAGGATCTCTTTGCAGAACAAGGTCACCAACTCAGAGGCCCTGGAATGTGCTAATTCTATCAGCATAAGCTCATTGCTAAGCCAACAATGTCTGCACTGACTCAGTCACATTCATGGGATAGATGACGGTTGTATATCCAAAGACCTTCTGTATGGTGAACTGGCCACTGGGTTATGACCTTCTATGCATCCATTCTTCAACTGCAAGAACACCTGCAAGCGAGGTAAGAAGATGGCAGGTATTGACACTAACGTCTGGGAGACAGCCACTGATGGCAGTGACCTCTGGGAGCTGGTTGTTTGGAAGGGCATTGGGAGAGACAAGCAGAAATGAAAAGCCCAGTTAACCAAGAAGAAGGCCCAGAGACATCAGAGGCAGCGAATTGTGCACCTATCAGCTTATTTGTCTTCCTATGCAGCAAATGTGGCAGATACTGTCATGCCAGAGTGAGTCACACCAGGCAATGATTAACACAGAGAGGGTCACCACAGCACAAACCATCATCTTATGAGACAGAAGGCTGCCACTGCGTAATAGTGACTTCATTATGAAACAATACACTTTAGATGTTTGTCACTATTATGCAAATGACATTATCAACTAAACTGTATACTGATAATTTTTTTCATTCATGGGATGTGTGCATCACTGGCTAGGCCAGCATTTATTACCCATCCCTAATTACCCTTGAGAAGACGGTGGTGAGCTGCTGTCTTGAACTGCTGCAGTCCATGTGGTGTAGGTACACCCATAGTGCTGTTAGGGAGGGAGTTCCAGGATTTTGACCCAGTGACAGTGAAGGAACAGCGATATGTTTCCAAGTCAGGATGGTGAGTGGCTTGGAGGAGAACTTATAGGTGGTGGATGTTCCCATGTATCTGTTGCCATTGTCCTTCTAGATGGTAGCAGTCATGGGTTTGGAAGGTGCTGTCTAAGGAGCCTTGGTGAGTTTCTGCAGAGCATTTTCTAGATGGTACACACTGCTGCCGCTGTACATTGGTGGTGGAGGGAGTGAATGTTTGTGGATGTGGTGCCAATGAAGCGGGCTGCTTTGTCCTGGACGGTGTCAAGTTTTTTTGCGTGTTCTTGTAGCTGCACTCACCCAGGCAAATGGAGAGCATTCCATCACACTCCTGACTTGTGCCTTGTAGATGGTAGACAGGCTTTAGGGAGTCAGGAGGTGAGTTACTCGGCACAGAATTCCCAGCCTCTGACCTGCTCTTGTAGCCAAAGTATTTATATGGCTAGTACAGTTCAGTTCTTGGTCAATGATAACTCCCCCAAGATGTTGATAGTGGGGGATTCAGCGATGGTAATGCCATTGAATGTCAAGGGTGATGGCTAGATTCTCTCTTGCTGGAGACGGTCATTGCCTGGAACTTGTGTGGCACAAATGTTACTTGGCACTTGTCAGCCCAAGCCTGGATATTGTCCAGGACTTGTTGCACTTGGACCTGGGCTGTAATTTCCTTACAGTGTCTCTGATACAATAATAAATTTAGAAAATATTATAAAGAAGAAACACTTTTATAAAGTATCATGCCAACAATGACACCCCGGTGGTAGTTTTAACCTCCAAGAACGGATGGGTTTTGAACAGATGGGCGGGTTAAAATTTTTGATTTTTTGAACAGGAGCGCAACCTGGTTCCAACGCATCACTTCCAAGTTTAATAGAGACACATTTGGATGGCCACAAAAAACCTACTGACTGAGGTTGGGGATTTACTCACTGCAGGTAGGTGGGTACTTTCTGGAGGATTAATGTTCTTAGGAGACGTTAATGAGGCATTTGCAAATTGTTTTTAACATGGATCCATATTTAACTGGTGTAGCACAAGTTTCCACAGGCTTAAGAAATTGACCGGGGAAACAAAAGCGAGTTCGAGCTGAAGATCAGCTGTACAGGAACATAGGAAATAAGAGCAGGAGTAGGCCATTCAGCCCCTCAAGCCTGCTACATCAATCAACTAGATCATGGCTGATCTTCTATCTCAATGCCATTTTCCCACACTACCCCCTATATCTCTTGATATCTTTAATATTTTGAAATCTATCGATCTTTGTCTGGGATATACTCAATGACTGAGCTTTCACAGTCCTCTGGGGTAGAGAATCCTAATCCTAAAGATTTACCATCTTCTAAGTGAACAAATTCTTCCATATCTTAGTCCTAAATGGCCTACCTCTTATTCTGAGGTTCTAGGCCCCATCCCCACCCCAGCCAGGGTAAACATCCTTCCTGCATCTAATTTGTCAGGCCCTGTAAGAGTTTTGAATGCTTCAATGAGAACATATCTCATTCTTCTAAACTCTAGAGAATATAGGCCCAATCTCCCCAATCTTTCCTCATAAGACATCCCCCCATCCCAGGAATTAGTCTGGTGAACCTTCATTGCACTTCCTCTATGGCAAGTATATCCTTCCTTAGGAAAGGAGACCAAAACTGTTCACAATATTCCAGGTAAGGTCTCATCAAAACTCTATACAATTGCAACAAGATATCTTTACTCCTGTATTCAAATCCTCTTGCAATAAAAGCCAGAATTCCATTTGCCTTCCTAATTGCTTGCTGCACCTGTATGTTAGCTTTCTGTAACTTATAAACAAGGACATCCAGCTCCCTTTGGACAACAACACGTCACAATCCCTCACGACTTAAGAATTACTCTATATTTCTGTTTTTCCTATCAAAGTGGATAACTTCACATTTTTCCACATTATATTCCATCTGCCAAGTTCTTGCCCACTCACTTAGACTCTCCAAATCCTCTTGAAGCCTCATTGCATCCTCCTCACAACTTGTATTCCCACCAAGTTTTGTTCATCAGCAAACTTGGAGATATTACATTTGGTCCCCACATCCAAATCATTGATATAGATTGTGAATAGCTAAGGCCCAAGCATTGATCCTTGTGGTACCCCATGAGCCACAGCCTGCTAACCTGAGAATGACCCATTTATTCCAACTCTTTGTTTTCTGCCCGTTAACCAATTCTCAATCCATGCCAGTATACTACACTCAATCCCATGTGTTCTAATTTTGATTGCTAAACTCCTGTGAGGATCTTATCAAAAGCCTTCTGGAAATCCAAATACACCACATCCACTGGTTTCCTCCTTACTTATTCTGTTAGTTACATCCTTAAAAACCTAAAACAGGTTTGTCAAACACCATTTCCCTTTCATAAGTCTATGTTGACTCTTCTCAATCCTACCAGGCAATGACTAGAATTTAAAGAATTAATATGTAGTTTACAACAAATTTACTTCCTCTGAGGCACAAAAACTCAGCACAAAAATGATCCAAAAGTGGCTAACAAGAGAAGTTAAGGATTGTATTAGATCAAAGGAAGAGGCTTATAAAGTTGCCAAAAAGTAGTAAGCTTAAGGATTGGGAGTTTTTAAAATTCAGCAAAGGATAACCAAGAACTTGGTGTCCAGTGCCTAAGTGTCCAGTTATCATATCCTTTATAGGTTTTAGCATTTTCCCTAATACTGATGTCAAGCTAATGGGTCTGTAGTTCTCCATTTTCTCTCCCCCTCCTTTCTAAAATAGTGGGGTTACATTTACTACCTTCCAATCTGCAGGAACCATTCCAGAATCTATAGAATTTTGGAAGATGACCACCAATTCATCCACCATCTCTACAGCCCACCTCTTTCAACACTCTGGGATGTGGATCATCAAGTCTATGCGATTTATGTAGTTTCAGTCCCATTAATTTTTCCAGTATTACCTTTTTACTAGTACTTCAAGGTCCTTAATCTTGTTAGTCCCTTGGTTCTCTAGAATTTCTGGGAGGCTTTTTGTACCTTCCTCCATAAAGATAGGCACAAGGGATGGAATTTTCCCACCTGCCATGGCAGGTTTCAAGGTGGGTGGGAGCGGGGAATCCAGTAGCAGGCAAAAAGTCAGAAACCCACCAGCGGAAAAATAGTTTGCGATTCTCCCCATGGCAGGTTAATGGTGGGTCGGATACCCTGCTGACTAGTGACGTGAAGGCCATTCCATTTCTATCTCATGAATGCTCATTAAATTAGCTTCTCGCCAGAACAGTGTGGCAATCTTGCATCTAGCCAGCGGGAAATCATGTCAGTCTGAATCTCGTTTGAAAATGGGTGGGACTTCGAGGTGAATGCAACACAAATAGCGCTTTGCCAGTCTTGTTGGGATGCCAGTGCAATGCCACACTGTTGGCACTGGGGGTTACCCTCCTCCCAGTGCTTGCCTCCGTAGTCACAAGGACACCACTGTGCAGCAGTACTCAGGCAGGGCTCAACTTACAAATACTGACCAGTATTGCGACTCGGTGTTGGGGGGGTTTGGAGTGGTCTGCTCCCAGTTAATGCCACCATTGTCCAGAAGGACACCACTGTGCAGTGGTACCCAGACAGGGCTGAGCATTCAGGAACCAGCATATCGACCGGGGAAGGGGTTTGGTTGGAAAGGTATGGTGGGGAAGGGTGAACCCAGAGGAGGCAATGGCGAAGGAAGGCTATGCAAGGGGTTGGGGAGGAGTATGGTGGAGAAGGGTAAACAGATGGGGAGGCATTGGGGAAGAATGGCTATGCAAGGGGTTGGGGAGGGGGGAAGGGAGCATGATGAAAGGCAGAGGGGCAGGAAGGCTTCGCAAGGTAGTGGAGGAGGAGAGGGAACGAGGCAAAGGGCAGTCCGAAGGGTAGAAATCTGGAGCCCCGTTAGGATACTGCATGTATGAATGGGAAGGGATGAATGCAGAATCTCGAATAGGAACAGGGTGGGGGTGGTGGGTGGGGGAGGAGGGTTGTGTGTGTGTGGTGGGGGGTGGTTGTTAATGTGCCACAGGAGGGATGGTTCGCACACACACTCATAAGGTGGGGGTGTGGGGGTGTGGCTGAGGCGGTGTTGGGAAGAGAGACAGTGTAGTCTTCAATCATCGGGGAAATGGGCGATAATGTGAAAGTCACAGGCCTTGGTCTGGGGCTTGCAGTCAGGAGTCAGAGAGTATAGACACCCCTGGGGCTTTGTGGAAAGCAGTCAGCAAGCAGAGACACCCCTTGGGCTTTATGAACCTCAAGTCAACAGTCAGACAGTGGAGACAGTCAATGGCTGCAGTGAGCATGCTGCAGGAGTAATCATTGGGAGCTCTATGGAGAGGCTAGGGCTGTGGGCTCAGTGGGAATAATGCACAAATTGGTGTGCAGGGCAGTCTTGCAGTCACTGTCCATGGGCTGTCTGTCTCTGCACTGGGCTGCAGATATTATGGTGATTGTAATGGAAGGCATCTGCAGCCTCTATTTGGGGAACACATGGTAAAGGTTGTGGGGGGTGTTGGTGGGGGGGGGTGGTTGGTGGTGGTGTGCGAAGCTTTCCTGTGGTGCTCACCTCGGTAGGTGACTGTGCACACAGCCTCCAGATAAGGTCATGGGTCATGGGCTCGTCAGTAGTAATGGGCCCGGAGGGAATGTAGGAATGTCCACCACAGCAACTATGGGATCCAGTATAGGGGGAGGCTGAAGAATAACAGATTCAACCTTCACATTGTGAGGCTGCAGGTAAATATCGGGTACTCTGACGGTCAGAGAGGGAGCATCACAGCTCATTTTGAAATAGTGGTGCAAAACCACCATCTTACTCTACTGGAGTTATTGCACAGTTTTAATTTGAAAGTGGAAGTGAATCTGAATGGGAGGGATATGAGGCTGCGTGGGAGGAGTGTACTGCAGCACTAAGGGCCTTTATGGGGGCACCTTCTAACTTGCTGGTGTTGCAAGAGTGACTTGGTGTCTTATTCGACAGGAAGGAAGAAGATCTCCTCATGCAGAAAGCCATTGGAAGCCAATGCATTTAATAGTGCTGAAAGAGGGATACTCATTACTCAATGGCTTCACATCACATTCGCTGCATATCAGCATTAAGACATTGGAATGTATCATTTGGGAATGCAGGCACTCAGGGAGGAGGCAACGGTGCAGCATTCCCTTATGCAGGCCAGTCAGCTGCTGTCCAGAATTGGCATTCCTAATGAGGCATTAATCAACAGCAATTTATTGTTCATTAGAATGCCAGGTCATAGGTTGAATGCCAGGTTCGGTTGCTCGTCATTCAAACCTTCTCATACCAATCAGGGATTCAGATGTTACATTCCTGGGATGGTATCTTGGTCACCTTAATGTGGGTGGTAGCGTCTCAAAGACAAGGCAGCATCAGTGACAATGCAAGTAGAGCTAAAACCAATGTAGACCATTACAGTTCCTATAAGTCGCAGATTGTGAGCTTCACTGTGTAGAACTGTTCCTCATTAATGTCTGCAATGTTGTATTTCTGAGATCAGGTCAAAGAAGCAATGGATCCATGGCTCAATGCTGCCTTTTTGAGGGCCCTAATACAATGGAGGAGGGGGAGGGGGGGAGATGCAATGCAAAGTGCAACTCCACCAGGATGACGTCCAGGTCAAGAGGAACCATAGCAAGAATGAGGGTCAAGAAGAAAGACCCAGACAATGGAGATGAATCACCAGACCAAGGATATACCAAAGAAGACTTCTATTTACAAATGAGTGAGAGACAATGCCAGGCACACCTATACTTGTCCTGAGCTCTGTAGGTAACAAATGCCACATGCTTTGTGAAGACCTGACACCAAGGGGAGTTAGAGGCTACCCCTGCCAGTGGCTTTAAAGGTGAACGCAGCACTTAATCTCTTCACTTGTGGGTCTTGCCAGGGATCAACAGAGGAGATCTGTGGCATCTTGCAGTTATGTACATAGATGCATAAAGGAGGTCACAGGTGTCCTTTACAGGAAGGCACATCAGTATGTAAGGTTTGCTCTGGATGAAGATAGCCAGGCTGAAAGATTAACCGGCTTGGGAAAATGAGAAATTGTCCATTTGGGAAGAATAAAAGAGAAATATATTATCTAAATGGTGAGAGATTGCAGAGCTCTGAGATGCAGAGGGATCTGGGTGTCCTTGTGCATGAATCACAAAAGGCTAATATGCAGGTACAGCAAGTAATTAGGAAAGCTAATAGAATGTTATCATTTATTGCGAGGGGAATTGAATACAAAAATAGGGAGGTTATTCTTCAGTTATACAGAGTACTAATGAGACCAAATTTGGAGTGTTGTGTACAGTATTGGACACCTTATTTAAAGAAGGATGTAAATGTGTTGGAAGCCATTCAGAGAAGGTTTACCAGACTAATACCTGGAATGGGTGGGTTGTCTAATTAAGAAAGGTTGGGCAGTCTAGGCTTGTATCCACTGGAGTTTAGAAGAGTAAGAGTCGACTTGATTGAAACATACAAGATCCTGAGGAATGGATGTGAAGAGGATGTTTCCTCTTGTGGAAAAATCCACAACTAGGGGTCACTGTTTATAAGGAGTCGCCCGTTTAAAACAGAGATGAGACAAAATTTTTTTGCTCAGAGGGTTGTTAGTCTTTGGAACTCTGTTCGTGAAAAGGTGGTGGAAGCAGTATCTTTGAATACTTTTAAGGCAGGGGTGGGTAGATTCTTGGTAAGCAAGGGGGTGATAGGTTATCGGGGGTAGGTGGGATGCAGATTTCAGGTTACTATCAGATCAGCCATGATCATATTAAATGGTGGAGCAGGCTCGAGGGGCGGAATGGCCTACTCCTGCTCCTTGTTCTTATGTTCGTATCTCAGACTTCCCAAGAGTGCAGGATGCAATCAACTGCACCCATGTGGCTTTAAGGGCTCTTTGACAGCAACCCCTAATGTTTATAAACCACAAAGGCTGCCTTTCCATAAATGTTCAACTGGTGTGTGATCACTAGAAGCATGTACTGCACGTTTGTGCATGGTACCCTGGGAGTTGCCATGCCTCCTACATCCTGAGTCACTTCCAGGTGCCTAAGATTTTCGAGGGCCTGAATGTCTACAGGGATGGCTGCTTGGGATAAGGGGTATCCACTGAAACGCTGGCTGATGACACTTGTGTGATGCCTTCAAGAGTCATTCTGAGGAGAGGTACAATGCTGCTCATAGCTCCTCAGACTCCCTAATAGAGCAGACCATAGGGATTCTGAAGATGCACTTCAGGTTCTTGCTCCACTACAGTACACTCCTGATAGGTTCTCCAGCATCATCGCAGTGTGTTGCACCCTTCACAACCTGGCAATGCAAAGAGGTGATGATCCCTTGCCAAAGGGTGAAATGCAGGAGGATGAGAGCTCATCGGAGGATGAAGATCTGGAGGCTCAGGAATCTCAGGAGGCTGCTGAGGGTGAGATTGAATGCGACAGTGCCATGGAGGAAGCAAGACATGGGAGATGTGCCTCTGACACTTTAATCGGTGACGGGCTGCGGGAAAAGTAAAGTTAAGGCAAGGGAAGGTGGCCAAAGTTCTCCTCACCCTCAATGCCTTGTCCTTTCATCTCAAGGGATGTCCAACCATTCTCAGCGAAAATGAGTCCAGCATTCACACTTGTACCTTCTGGCCTCACAATTTGTCAGGCCATGACCTCTGCAAACATCCGTGGTGCCCCGTGAATGCGCTCACTCTAGGAAGCAAGAGCCCACTGAACGAGAGCGATGCGAGAACTGACTTGAAGCAGTCGCCACCAGATAATGATGATGTTACAGTGGTCAGTGAGATGAGGACATAGCTAGGGATCTCCTCCTCATGTCCATGTCTTGTCCTTTGCTACTACCACTGAGACATAACTGCCACTAGTCACTCAACGCTGATGAGCTGCCCTCACACAATGGTCTTCCATGAGGAAGAGGGGTTAGAAGTCATACAGCCCACACTTCTAATAAAGATTTTAACACTTCTCCCTGACATCTCACAAGGGTGAAGAAGCTATCTTCAGTGAGGTTGGCACCACATAAATGTTAATCTTACAGAGGGAGACTGTCACTGAGTGGGAAGATGGATAAACCCTGAAATAAGAAGATTCAAATGTATATAATCACAACGCCGTCAGTTGACCAAGCCATTCACATAAACATCAAATGTATTAACAAAAGTGCAATGTTTTTACAGTGGTAGCACATCTGTGGTCCAAAATTGAATTCAATATGTCTTAATTTTCATAACCCTAGCACTAAGCCTGGGTGCAGCCCTGACATCTGCAGCAGAGGTGGAGGAAGCCTGCTGACTGCTATTTCCTGATGTCTGCAATGACCTTGGCGGATGTCCTCTGGCATCCCGAGGCTTGGAGGGCTCCCCCCCACCACCGCACCCTCCTGATAAGGGTCACCTGCTCAGGGGCAGATACACCCTCCTCAGCTTGATGGATGGGGTCACAGGAAAAGGGGGAATGAAGCGGCTCTACGCCCTTGGAATGTCCTGAGAGGAGGTCCCTGGGGTGTCTGATTGACACTCCACCTCCCTGTGGGTGCCAAGGGCCCTGCCCTGATTCCTTGAGGAGATCCTGCACCTGAAGGAAGCCAAAGTGCCTCCCTGTCACCTACATCTTGATGGTGCCCACCAGAGTGTGTGGCCATGGAGTCCAGGGCCAAGTGCAAATCCAGCGAACCTTCCCATGGTGACCTCAAGGCTAGCATGTCAGAGCCATGACATCAGACGGAACGCGAACCAACTCCTCCATCATTCGCTCTAGTCTGCTGAGTGACTGCTGAACCTCTGCCTGATGTTCTGCTGCCTGTCGTTGCATCTCCAGCATTGATTTGGCGGCCACTCACAGAGGCTCATCATCTGACTCAGACTGAGTGGGTAGCTGGTCTCCAGCAGCCCTCCGAGTGCCAGAGACCTGGGCTGTCCCTGCCTCTGATTCCTGTGGGGATGTGTCAGCAAGGTGTTCTCCAGCAGGTGAGCCCAAACCTTATCTGGAGCTATGCCCCACTAAGACATGTTTCTCTGCGCTGGTGGAAGGTGCAGGTGAGCACAGTGATGGTTTTTCCTCAACTTCCTCTTTGGACATGGTCTGGGGACTGGGACTTATGGTGGTCATCCTCGTGGGCCTCGATCTGCTGGTGCCTACTCTGTACAGAGTTTTAGTTGATGAGCATGAGGAAGATAAGACTGCATGTCACTCACTGTGATTGCCAAGATATGATAAACTGATAGAGGTGTGATCCATACTAGATTGCTGGGACAATCCAATCTCCCCTTCCCCACAGGAGATTTCCCTGCCGGCTCAGCAGCATCCTCCCCAAATTCCGTGAGGGGTACAATGTTGGCCATGCCTCCCCAGGTCTATGAATTTTCCCATCTTTTGTGGGCAAGCTTGCGCTGGATGAAGACAAAGAAAGGCATGTGATGAGAAGGGATGGAGCAGAGTTTGAGAAACATGCATGCCCCCTGTGTATGGTGGGCCCTCCCCAGAAGGGGCTGAGGATGGAGTGTGAGCAGCATGGTAGATGAGATGGTGGTGATGTGAAAGTTTCTGTGAGACAATCAGTGGTGATATATGTCCCCCATTAATGGTTGTTTGAGATGCCTGAAGAGAACAGCCCTATAAGTACATGATGCCATGATGAGAGTTTGATATTGGAGGGGTTTAAAGGATTACTTACCTTGGTGGAGCGGATGAGATCGTTCATCCTCTTCCTGCACTGGGTGGCCACGCTGATGTCCCCTGCAATGGCCTTCCAGGCTAGAGAGGTGAGGCTGGTGTATTTCCTGAACCATCCCTGGGATACAGGACATTCCTGAGTGCCTGGACTCCTCTGATCAAGGCCTCGAGGGCCTAGCAGGTGAAGCGGGCTGCTGCCTTCTTCCTGAGGCTTGCAGACTTCTTCTTGTGTCTGGACAACATCTCTATGCATGTTCTGAAGACAGGTGGGCTGGAGACTGTGAGATGTATGTGCTTGGGTGGTGTTTAAATATGGCGCCCGGACCTTCGACCTCACCAGCTAACGGGGAGTGGACAAATCAGATGCCAACCTGCCAGGTGATTCAGAGAGATACTCACCTGTGCATAATTAATGAGCTTCCATGTGTGGGATCGGGCACGAGTTCCCACCATTCCAAGCAGAGGGTAGTCGCCACCAAACCTGCCCACCACTGCACTTAGTCTCAAAAATGGAAAATTCCACCCAAAGTATTTGTTTAGTTTCTCTGCCATTTCCTTATTCCCTACTATAAATTCTCCATTCTCTGCCTGTAATGGGCCCACATTTGTCTTTGATATTCTTTTCCTTTTTACATGCCTATAGCAGCCTTCACTGTCCAATTTTATGTTTCTCACTAGCTTACTTTCATATTCTATTTTTTTTCTTCATTAGTTTCTTGATCCTCCCTTGCTGAATTCTAAAATTCTCCCAGCCTTTAGGCTTACTACTATCTTCTTCATAAGCCTTGTGATTTAATATAATCCTTAACCTCTCTTGTTAGCCATAGTTGGATCACTTTTTCTGCTGGGTTTTTGTGCCTCAAAGGAATGCAAATTTGTTGTAAACCATGTATTAATTCTTTAAATGCTGCTGCTGATTGTCTACCATCATAGTTTTTAATGTAGTTTCCCAATCTACCACAGCCAACTTTCCACTCATATCTTTGCCTAGATTTAAGACCCTAGTTTCGGATTGAACTACGTCACTTTCAAACTTAATGTAAAATCCTCCATATTACAGTCACTCTTCCCTAAAGACTCCTTTACTACGAGGTCATTAATTGGCTCTTTCTTATTGCACAATAATAGGCTTAAAGAAGCCCATTCTCTAGTTGATTCCTCCACACACCTTGTATCCATTCCAGGAATTCATTCTCCACATCATTAGTGCTAACCAGGTTTACCCAGGGCAGAACTTTACGCTCGGCGTGCGGGTGCGTGCCCGAGCGTAAAATAATGCGCGATGACGTCTGGCATGCGTCCCGACATCATCGTGCACTTGGGCAACATTTTGTTTGGCAGGTGCGCATCAGAGTCGACTGCATGCCCACCGATCATTGAAAGGCCTATTAAGGCCATGAATGACCTCATTAATTTGGAATTTACCAAACGGTTGATGGGCAGGTGATAAAGGCCAAGCGGCCTTCACATTTTTAGGAAACTTCATCCACAAGAAGGATGAGGTTTCCTAAAGCTAATAAGCATTAAATTAAAACTGTATTTTGGAATTAAAAACGTGTCCCATCTCATGTTTTATTAAATTTTTACTGCCTTTATCAATTTTTTAAAAAATCGCTTCAATCTCCCTGAGGTAGCTCTGTGCCTCTGGGAGATTGAAATGCTCTTTCATGCGCGTGCATGAACTGTGCGCTAGGCCCGAGTCTCCCTCCCGCCCCTGCCCACACAGGCAGCACTCAGCACTGCCGCTTGCGAGCCACGCAGGGCGGGCCTTAATTGGCCCGCCCACTTGAAATCGGGTTGTGGAGTTGATCACGGGTGCCCCACTTGCCCCCATCTGCCCCCACCTGCCCCCCCCAAGCACCCCCGGCAAGGGCAAAATCCTGTCCCCAGTCTATATGTAGATTGACGTCCCCCATGATTGCTGTATTACCCTTGTTTCCTGATTTATACCATACCCTACATTACCTCTGCTATTTGGAGGTCTATAAACAACTCCTACCGATGTTTGCTGCCCCTTGCTGTTTCTTAGGTTCACCCAAACTGATTCTATGGGCGGAATTTTACATGCCCGTTGGCGTCAGGTGTGCTCAGTGGCATGAGCGGACACTCTGGCAAGAAGGCCAAAAATCCATTTCACGACATCATGAAACCAGTTTTACGATCATCCGCTCAGCCCATCGATGGCAGGCAGCATTTTCCGCCATTGGACGTCGGGAACTTCATTGTAACACATCTGCATTACATTATAAGGCCAGCCCGCCGTAATAATCCCCCCCAGCTGGATAGTCCTCCCCACGCCGACGTGTTTCACAACAGCATATATAAAGCGTGCACATGGCAGGCTGCAGTTTGAGAGGAACTCGGAGGTGAGTGCATAGTAATGCTGTGCAGTGCTCGCGAGGGTTCAAAGTTGAGGCACGTTGGGGGGGACAGGGTTGCCCTGCGATTGAAGCAAGTTTGGGGGTGGGGGCCAAGGGCTGCTCTGTAATTGTGGAGTGTTGGGGGGTTGCAAGGGCTGCCTTGTGGTTCGTGGTAGTGCACAAGCACGTGAGGGGCAGGGAGGGAAGCAGCCACGCATTAGATAAACCTTGTATAAAGTGACCATTCCTCAGCAGCTGAGACAGTTCAGATGCAGCCACATTGACATGCGTGGAATCTTGAGCATATCTGTCCACTCAAGCAATGCAGAGGGATGAAAGTGCCACCAAGTGCTCCAGAGCTTTTCACCGCTTGGACACAGACTGCAAACTAATGAGCATTTTTGTGGACTGCAGAACAGTTGGACACCTGGGCAAGTTGTACAATCTCCTTGCTAAAGCTATTCATGGAGCAGTCACTGGTGGAGGCGCTCACAGCCCCCTGCAGTGTCATCAATCTGGTTTGGACCAGTCTTCCCCATGGTTCAAGCTAACAGCACAGCCTTGCAGTGTGGACTAGGAGAATGCCTGCACCTGAGCTGAGAGCACAGCATACAGTCCAGTGGGCAAAGCTGCTGCTAATTGGTCAGGTGGAGTGGGGTGGAGGTTGGTTGGCACCAAGTGACACCAAGGGTTTATAGATGCCGCCTTTCATTCCTGCAGATGACCAAGAACTGTTGTTGCCAAAGGCTGCACATGTCTAGGGAACTGGTCAGTCACATCTGCCAGCTACTGCAGGATTTGGCATCACAGGCATATGGAGGGCATTCACTGCCAGTGGCTGTGAAAGTGACCACGGTGCTCAATTTCTACACCAGTGGCTCCTTTCAGGCCTGCAATGGTGACCTCTGTGGGATATCACAAGCTCCCACCCACAAATGCATCCACGAGGTCACAGATGACATCTTAATGAGGACACACAACCTTGTGCTTTTCACCTGGGACTGGGACAGTGAGGATGCAAGAGCGATTGGATTTGCTCAGATCTCGGGTTTCACAGCTGCAGGGTGCAATCGACTACACTCACCTGGTGCTCAGATCTCTGTCATCAACTATGCCAACCGCAAGGGCTTCCATTCGCTGAATGTGCAGCTGGTGTGTGACCACCACAAACACATCCTGCAGGTCTGCGCACAATTTCCAGGGAGTGTCCACGACTCCTACATTCTCAGTTGATTGCAGGTCCCTGACATCTTCCAGGGTCTCCAGTGTCTGCAGGGTTGGCTCCTTCGGGGACAAGGGCTACCCGCAGAGGATGTGGCTGATGACACCCATGCAGCGGCCTCAGACTGCAACAGAGTGAAGATATAATGAGGCTCATGCTGCAACTTGGTGGAGCAAAACATCGGGATGCTGAAAATGAGGGTGTCACCCATTGTCATCATCGGCTGTGCCCTTTACAACCTGGCGCTGCAACAGGAAGAGGAGCTGGCTGAAGAGGAGGTGGAGGAGCTGGAGGTCTCCTCCAATGAGGAGGAAATCAACAATGATGAGTGTGAGGAGGTCCTCAAAAGCAACAATGAAGGCGATGAGGCCCTCACACTGGCCAGATGAGGCAGGCATGCTCGGGAAGTCCTCATAGCTGCTAGATTCATGGAGGATGATGACGGCATGCAGTGAGGAGACAGCATAGATCCTCAAATTGCATCTTTGAACGTTTGTCTCCCGCCTGCTTATGGCAGCGCACCTACCCTCTGTGATAACGTTCCTGTCATGGAGATGCAGAGGAGGCCTTAATAGTCACTCGATTTCAGGAGGATGATCATGACATGCAGTGAGGATACTCCATAGATTTTCATATAGTCTCTGTGAATGTCTGACTCCTCTCTGGCCTTTATCTTGCGCAGAAAGGTTTTACATCTGAGTGACATGAACACTGCTCATCAGAACAAGGAGCAGTAGGCAGGGAGACATTGTTGAGAGTTTATTGACAATAGCGAACATTATGTACAAGTGGTTAACACCCATGCCCAGGCTGTGCAACTATATCTTCTTAATCTTCCTAACCCTGCTGCTACATGTTGGTGCTCCCTCGACATCCACAGCAGAGGTGGAGGCAGCCTGCTGACTGCTACTCCCTGTCTGTGATGACCTTGACAGACGTCCTCAGAAGGGCCGAGACCTTGAGGGCCCCAGCTTGCTTTTGAGGCCCCGCTGTGTGTCAGTGGCACCGTCCTCGGCCTGTGGATTTGGAACTGCTGAGGTCACAGGAAGAGAGGTTTCAGATGGGCCGGACACTCCTGCAGTCACCTGGATGGATGGCCCGGGGTAGGGGAGTTATACCTGCTAATCCTCCTCCCCATGGGTGTCCAAGGGCCCCTGGCTGACTCCTTGAGGAGAAGGGGTAGCTGAAGTGAGATCGAGCTACCCTGCACCCCTCTCACATACACACTGTAGGAGGCCAACTATGGCATCAGTGATGGAGTTGAGCCTATAAACCATGGAGGAGCAACATCCTGGATCAAGGTCTTCATGGCGGCCGCCGTCCTACCAGTGCTGACCTCGGTGCATTGGCGTGCTAGCGCTATCACCTCAGCCTGAAGGCAGACAAACTCCTCCATTGTCCCTGGCAGTTTGAGGAGTGCAGCGGACATTCCTTCCTGATTTTCCCGAGCTTGCCTTTGCAGCTCCAGCAACTGTGACATAACTGAGTCCAGAGGCTCATCATCTGACTTGGACTCAGCAAATTTCTGGGTTCCAGCAGTGTTCTGAGTGTCACGGACCTGAGAAGTCCCTGCCGCCGCCTGCTGTGGATCTGAAAATACGATATGCTCACCAGATTATGACCCCAACGCTACTCTAAAGCTAGGTCTCACCGAGGGCTGTGCCTCTGCGCTGGTGGAGGGCGTGGATAATCACTGTGATGGGTCATCAGGGAGGGTATTAGCAGATTCCTCTTCTGAGCTTCCCTTGGGCCCTGTGTCATGGACTCGCTTGGCTGTTTGGTAGATGTGCCTGCAAAAGCAAAGGGAGATTATTTGTGCAAGTCAGTGGCCTGTGAAAGAGGACACATCACTCACAGTATGGTTGTCTGATGAATGTTGCACTGCTGGGTCCTCACTTGGCAGAGCACCGCTGACCTCACCATCAGTGCAGGAATGGTCCAGATCCTCGCCGGCCAGTTGTATGGCTCTTTTTTCAAAGTCCACCAGACTGTGACCTCTCCATGTTGTTGTGTGCCAGATTGTCCTGCATGACTTGAGATGGAGAGAGTGTAAGCACGACACCTGCCAGGCCAGATGACAAGTATGCCTGGCATATGTGGGTGGTGAGTGGTCCGATGGATGGATGAAGACAATGAAGGTGTGTGTGAGAAAGTGAATGGTGATGTCCCTTGAACTGGCAGTGATTGAGATGTCTGTGATTGTGTGATGGGTTTGTGAGTGTGTGAGTTGAGAGTGATGAGAAGAGTGACTTACCCTGGCGGAACAGAGGAGACCATTCAACCTCTTGCGGGACCGGGTGGCTGTTCTCTTTTGCAAGGTATTAGCACTGACCACCACTGCCACCACCTCCCATGCTGGATTGGTGATGCCGCTGCCCCTCCTGCAGCCAGAGCGGGGGTAGACGACATCGCAGCAGGTCTTCATGGCATCCAAAATGCGCTCGAAGGACATGTCACTAAATCGGGGGACCACAATCTTCTTGCCTTTAAGGGCCTTTCTTCTGTGCAGCAGTCCTGGGCTGAGCACTGAGAAGGGTGTGCACAGCTGCACTTTAAATATGGCACCTAGCGCGATAAACTGGTGAGGTGATGGCGTGGTAGGTGAATCAGAGCTACCTGCCATGGAAACAGCGTGTTTCCCAGGAATGCATGATCAATTTGGGTTTGGGATGATATTGCGTGAGAAGCCGCCATTGCATCCGGCAGATAAAACATCTTTTTCCCCGCCCACTACCACACAGTGGGATGATTCCGCTCTATATCTTGATTTTCTGATCTAAGATCCTCTTTCATTACTGTACTGATCTCATCCTTTATTAACAGTGCTACCCCACCTCCTTTTCCTTTTTGCCTATCCTTCCTAAATGTCAAATACCCTTAAACATTCAGTTCCCAGCCATGGTCACCTTGCAGCCACGCCTCCGTAATGGCAATTAGGTCATATCTGATTACTTCTATTTATGTTGTCAATTAATCTATTTTGCTGTGAATGCTGCATTCAGACAGAGTGACACTAAATCTGTCTTTTTATTATTTTTGCAACTACTAGCCTTATATGCTGGCACAATCTTAAGTTTTTATGCTCTGTCCCTTCTTGCCACAATCAGATTATCAATTCCCGTATTGCTACCTTGCTCTCTTGCCTTCTCCCCTCTAATTTATCACATCTCCGCTCACATGATCCTTTGCCCCAACCATGTTTAAGGTGTATTTAAACTTGTCATTGCGTCATCTGAATAAAAACTCACTTATTTCAGCTAGTGTCTCAGTATCTCTGCCAAATGGATATGTGGATACATCTTTTTCTAACCTTGGAGGTTTTGAACTCTGAATGGGAGGCATTTTGGATATGCTTGACAGCTTGACTAGAAGAGGAAGACTATCATGATCCACAGCAGTGATGACATCATGTGTTGGGATCTGCACCTGCATAGGAGACATGTGTAGAGAAGAGGGCCAAGGTCACAGGAGGCCATGTAGCAGGGTTTATGGACAGAGGTTCAACTTTCTTAACGCCTCGGAACAGCAGTGCTTCTGCATGATGTGTTGTTACATCAGGTGGTAGCAGACTCTGAAAAGACAGATGACATCCTGCACTTCATTGACACTGGAGAGGAAAAGAAAGATCTGCTCCGTAAGAAAGGATAATTGAACCTTCTGCAGATCAATCCATTCTACCTTCTCCCTGCCAGACCTGGTGGACATACAATACCAGTACCTGGAAAGTAATCAATGCCCTCAACTTTCTCTTCTTGAGAATCTCCCAGGGCGTTACCGGAGATACATCCAGGATCTCCTAATTGGTTGCACATAAATGCATGAGGCAGATCGCTGATGGATTATTTTGCAGACCCAGACCCTGTGATGACAATTGCCAGAATGAGTGGATATTCAGATTCACCTTTCTGACTGGATCTTAACGTGGGGAAATGTGAGGTTATTCATTTAGGTAGGATGAATAGAAAATCAGAACATTTTAAATGGTGAGAAACTTTTAGATGTTGCTGTTCAGAGAGATTTAAGTGTCCTCATACAAGAAACACAAAAAGTTGACATGCAGATACAGCAAGCAATTAGGAAGTCAAATGGTATGCTGGTCTTTATTGCAAGGGGGCTAAAATACCAAAGTAAGAAAGCCTTGCTACAATTTTACAGGACTTTGGTGAGACCACACCCAGGACTGAATTTTACGGCACCCCACCAGGTGTGTTTTCAGTTGGGGGTTGTGTAAAATATGAGAGGTGGTAAGCCCACCACGCTCCCACCCATCCCCAAGCTGTCCCTCATAACACGGTAGGTGGACAGGCACCAAAATCGGCAGCCCACCGCCTTATTCAAACAAATAATTAAGAGTCAATTGAGCTTTTTAAAACACTGCACGTGGTTGGCCTGGCAGGTAAGTGGGATTGGGCAGGCTGTTTTTAACACAAGCGGTTAAAGGTGGAACTGAAAAGGGGTTACATCCTTTGGGAAGTGCCCTCTGCACATCGGGGGAACCCCCCAAAAGTTTACAACTCTTTTGTTGCCTCCTGGCTGGCCTCCAAAACCAGCCCCCCCGCCCCCCACCCCCACCACCACCACCACCACCACCACCACCACCACCCCCTTCATCCCTGTCCCGAGGCTGCCCAAATTCCCCCGCCCAAAATGTTCCAACTTACTTGGCTCCAGCATTCATCTTCTCTTCTTCCTGGGTCTGCTTACAGTCCTGGCAGTGCCCAATACCATGTTCTATCGCTGCCAGGACTGCTGGAGCTGCCAGCCAATCATATTGGTTGGCAGCTCTTGAGGGCAGGACTTCCCCCCACCGAGGAGCGGAAGTCCCACTATCACCCAGTTTAGCCTGCCCACAGCGAGCTATAGCCGTGGGCCAGGCTACTTTCAGGTTTGAAAGTTGCTGCCCAACTTTCCTTCCAGGGTGATGGGGGAACAAGCAGCCCAAAAACTCAGCCCCTCAAATACATGCACAGTTTTAGTCTCCTCATTTAAGAAAGGATATACTTACCATGGAGGCAGCAGAACAACGGTTCATTAGACTGGTTCCTGGTATGAGAGGTTGAGTAAATTGAACCTATATTCTGGAGTTTAGATGGATAAGAGTTGATCTCGTTGAAACTTGTAGGATTCTGAGGGAGTTTGACAGGGTAGATGCTGAGAGGTTATTTCACTGGCAGGAGAATCTGGAACAATGGAGCATAGACTCAGAATAAGAGCTAGATCCAAAAGACTGAGACGAGGAGGATTTTTATCACTCAGAAGGTCTTGAATATTTGGAATTCTATACTCAGAGGGTTGTGGATGTCCAGCCATTAAGAATGTTCAAGGCTGAAATCAATATATTTTTAGACGCTAGCAGAACGAAGGAATTTGTGGATCCAGTGGGAAAGTGAAACTGAGATCAAAGATTAGCCATGATCTTTGATGGAGCAAGCTCTAGACATTGCATTGCCTACTCCTGCTCCTATTTCTTATGTTCCTATTCCCACAGGCCAGGATGACATCAATTTTTTTTATCTGTTCACAGGATGTGGGCATTGCTGGCTGGGACAGCATTTATTGCCCATCACTTATTGCCCTTGAGAAGGTGGTGGTGAGCTGCTTTCTTGAACCACTGCAGTTCATGTTGTGTAGGTACAGTGTTGTTAGGGAGGGAGTTCCAGGATTTTGACCCAGCAACAGTGAAGGAATGGCAACATATTTCCAAGTCAGTTTGTTAAGTGGCTTGGAGGGGAACTTCCAGGTGGTGGTGTTCCCATGTGTCTGCTGCCCTTGTCCTTCTAGATAATAACGGTTGTGGGTTTGGAAGGTACTGCCTAATGAGCCATGGTGAATTCCTGCAGTGCATCTTGTAGATGGTACACACTGCTGCCACTGGGCATCGGTGGTGAAGGAAGCGAATGTTGGAGGGTGGGGTGCCAATCAAGCGAGGCTGCTTTGTCCTGAATTGCCACAGGGATATTGTTCCATCAATTCACAGTTGGTGTGCAACCTAAGAAGAGATCTATGCAATTTGCATCATATTCTCTGGGAGCTGTTATGATGCCTTCCTGTTGCGGCGTCCAACATTCCAGAATTTTTAATTCCAGGGAGCAGTTCAAGGGCTGGCTCTTGAAAGGCAGTAGATACCCCCTTCAAAATTTGGTCATGACACCTGTGAGGAGCCTCTCCAATGAGGAGCAGGAGCACTACATATGACCCATATGACTCTCAGGTGTGTTATGGGAGCAAGCCAACAGAATGTTGAAGATCTGCTTCAGGTGCCTAGGTAGGTTTGGAGGTGCCCTTCAGTACTTAC
Organism: Carcharodon carcharias; assembly: GCF_017639515.1. Taxonomy (NCBI): domain Eukaryota; kingdom Metazoa; phylum Chordata; class Chondrichthyes; order Lamniformes; family Lamnidae; genus Carcharodon; species Carcharodon carcharias. Next base: position 60,448,285 of record NC_054477.1, on the reverse strand, counting down.
CACTGAGGGTCTCCAGAACAGAAGACATGTACTGTGTCCTGGGCAACATTTTGAAGCAGAGAGGATTGCTGCGGATGAAGAACAATGGGGCTCATCTCTCATCTTTGTATAAGGAGAACATAGAGGAGGGGGAGGGAGAGGAAGATGAAGAGGGGGCATCTGCTGATTACATTGCTGCCTAGGATGCTAGGGATATCCTAATTTACCACCAGAACCACTGCTCACCATTCACTTTATACAATGCTTCAACCACTCATCCACCCATTGCATGGACGTCGATGTGCTGGTATTCTTCACAAAATAGGTGAAAGGTGAGTTGACACGGTAAATGCAACAATGGACAAGAGGTGGAAGTGGTGCAAAGCAATAAAGTTGATATGTCGTTATTTAAAAAAGGAAACTTCAGAACAGTGTGTTTTTACAAACATACATGTATATACCATTGATGAATTACAACTTCTTGACCTTATGCTTCCTATCCATCATACGTGGTGCATCCTGTGTAGTTTCAGATGAGGTGCAGAAGGCTGCTCAGAACCCCACCTAAATCCCTGAGATACTTGTAGCCTACACATTCTGGGTTTTGGAGTCCCTGAGGGCCCCAACAAAGACTTTTCCACTGTTACATGTACAGTTTCAGACTGGGACATTGAGAGATAAGATAACATGTCAGATACAGGCTGAGGGGATAGGGTGGGGACAATGGGTTGGAGCAAATTGAGTGGAGTGGAATGGAGTTCCCACTTCCATGTTCACTTTTGCCTTGATCCCTCTCCTGGATCAGAACCAGATCACTCCTACTGCTCTGCTGCAGATTAGCTTGTTAGACATCAGTGACTTATTGTAAGGCCATGGATAAGCAGCTGTCATCATGTTTAAGGCAACAGACATCTCCTATATGGCCATAGTCCATGGACTCATTTGAAAGCCATATTTGAAACTCCAAGGAGGTGGTCACCCTCTCTATGCCAGACATTTTCACAATCCCCTATGCCACCAATCCACTAGTGATCTAGTTAGACACCTTCATCAACTCTGCTGTTGTGGAGAGTGTGTTGGCATGTTTATCAGCACTTGGCTAAGTATCTAATACACCTCTGACATTCTCTATCTCAAGATAGGCCCTGAGGTTCAATGTCTGTGTCCAGCCAAGCAGAGCTTGGAGAGGACTCTCCACATCTGCCCCTGCCATTAGTGTCTGCTTGTAAGGTGTGTATCATAAGAAGAAAATATTAGTAATTGTCTAAATGGACACATCAAAGTGCAGATGTTTGCACCAGTGCATGATTGCACGTCCTGTAATGGTGCACCCTCAGAAGAAAAGAGGTCCACTGAGGAAGCATCCTCATGGATGTCCTGTTAGGGATCATTAATGTTTAAAGAAATCCAAACACCCAACAATTAACCAAGAGAACTACACCATAAGATTTCACGTTTTTAAATAAAAACAAACATTATTGTATAGCAAAAAGAATTAAACAAAGGAAGAACTATGACTTTAAAACTATAGCTTATTAAGACTTATGCTGTAAACTCAATTCAACTTTTTAATCCCCCTCCTAGAGTTCCTTACCTTATGAAATTTTGCGGGTTCATTCATTTTTCCTGGGAACAACTCAAAGGTATGCCACAGCATTCCAGAATTCACTAATTCTCCTCAGTATTCTGCCTATCCTTCAAAGTAAGATTCTATGGAGGTCCTTCCATTAGCTTTTTGGATAGACAATCCTCCACCTTTTCTTTACAGACCTCATGATTGTGGATGCCTCAGCTCCTTGTTCAAGTTACCAGCAGATACCCAACTGCCTTCCCACAGCTTTCCAAGCTAACTCTGCTGACTGCTTTCTGCCACAAGGCTCTGTGAGGACCACCATAACTTTTTTACACTAGCTGCAAGCTAGAACAAATCTTCCAACTGTCTTTCCCTCACAAAATTGAAACTGAGATTGAGCCCCATCTGCAATCTAGATGGTGAATGAAGAAGTTAATATTTTATCTGCTTGAAGGACAGACCCAACTGACTACCATTTCCTGTTGGCCCACTTAATCCTGTGAGATGCAGTCTACACCGAAGCAAAGCTACAACTGCCTCTGGCTGTTCCGCAAATGGAACTGCTTGCTTCTGTCAGCAAATGCACACAGATAAATTAAATGAAAGGATTAAATGAAAGGAGCCAAAAGTCCACCCTGGATCATTGTCTCTATGGCAATCTGACATGCTTTGGGATAGTTCGAACAGAAATGCAAACAAATTATTTTACCTTGAATACAACTCTTTGGTTCTGCAACCCATATGAATAATTTCTACCTCTAATCGAGTGTTATAACCCTCTTTCCCAGAATTGCTAGCATTTAGTTTCTTTTATAGAGATAATGCTAGACATCCTGGCTCTACTAGGCGGTCCAGAAATGGGTCATCTATTGTTCAGTGTTTACACTTTAACTCTGGCCTTGAAGATAAACATCGATTAGCTTTTAACTGTAATTAACTTCAGGTTTATCTGAATTACATTTACTTCAGTGTGGTTTATCATTTGTCAATCAGATGCCTACTTATCTAACACTTTAACTTCCAATCTAAAAGTTATATTCCTAAAACTATAAGTTATATTGTAAGACATTTGAATTATGAAACAAGTTTTCAAGCTGTATGCTTGAAGGCCCTGGAAAACAGAAGTATGGGATATAATTTGGCCATGGCAATATCACAATCTTGACAATCACCATATCCACCTTCTCACTGTTCAGTCATTGATGAAATAAAGTCAGCATATGTGTTATATGTTTGTAATTCTGTCACCAGCTATCTGTTTCCTGCCTCTTCATCTCCAAATGAGAGGGATGCAGATGTGCCACTTTTCTCCCAGGTGCCCTTCTTTATCATCAGTGTGCTGGACTACTTGTGGGGAGCCACCTCCAGTCCTCTCTCTTTCCCAAGTGTTTTGCACTCTCTTCTACAAGAGGTGAAAAAAAAACTGTGTGAGTAAGGTTGGGATATTTGGTATTTACCCTGTGGGTGCTGTGCGTTCAGTGAGACTGATGCAGCACATCGCATGAGAATTAGACTGAGTGGCAATGGTGGATCAATAAATGGGGAGGGTGATGGGAGGTGATGAAGTGCATATAAAATTAGGCTGGTTGCTCTTGAAATTTGAGTGAGTGTGAGGAGTGATGTGATGGAGCACGCTTGGCAAGACAAAGTGAAAGAAGGGGTGCAAAATACAGCTTGTTGGTGAATCAGCAATGTACTCACTTTTCCTGACCTGGTTAGGTCATAAAACTGCTTCTACATTGCATCCATGACCTTGGCACAATGTCCCCACTGTTCACCTCCTCAGTTACCTCTACCATGCCTTCTTGGTGTGGGCTGTAGGTTTCTTCCTTACATTGCTGGTGAAAAATATGTCCCAAATCCTGGCTGCATCCAGCAATGGTTGCAGCAATGTATCATTAAATTTAGGTGCTGCCCTTTCTCTTATGTCCATCATCATCCTTCAATTTCCATGTGTGGAATGTCCCTTTAAATACAACGGAGATTAGGTCCTGCCCTTGTGCACCCTCTCCACTATACAGCTGCGAAACACAAAACCCAGATATCAAAATGAATGGGCACAATTAGCTTGACATCATGGATTCCAATCCATTCATTTGACTGCCAGGTTTCATCCATGTAATTCCCATAATACCCTTCGCCAACCCCTGCCACATCCACTGACACCCCCACACACCCACCAGCTCAGAAGGCACCTTCGGGTTAATATCTGGACCTTAGTTTGTACTAGAGATATCAAGGTTCCATGAAATTCAAGCAATCATTTAAACTTAACAGCTCCAGGCTTGGAAGGCTGGATTTTCCTGCTCTTGTCCCTTGAGGGTCAGGGCAGGCCTTCCATTCACCAGCCCAAGATGATTAAGCATCAGTGGTAGCCCACCTCATGAGGAGTAAGGAACGGGGGAGGAATAGCCAATGCAGCCGTAGTAGCTGAAAGAGTTAAAACAGCCTGTTTTGTTTTTGTATTGTGGCTCAATGCAATGTTGGAGCCTAGTTCAGAAGAGTGTTCAGTTGTCACGTTTATAATCCAGCATTGGATGACCCAGCTTTTAGCTCCAGGGAAAAAGGCCCACAAAGAATCTGTGAAAGAAGATGACCCTGACAGTGAGTGACACCTCACACCCATTAAGGGAATCCCTTCTGGAGCCCTGGTTGTATTCCATATGACAGCATGGAGGGGGTCTTCACACTCTCTACTTCCTTCTCAAAGGAGAAAATGTCCTCAACTGAAAGCAAATAGATATCGCCTCAATTCCAAATTTTCTATTGCTTATCATCTCAGTCACCTCAGAGGCCCATTTCTGAAGAAGTTGAGGGCCAAGTTTGAAAGGGCATGTAAGACTATGCACTGAGGGGAGCCATGGCAGTCTTAAACAGTAAGAATCTGTCAGATGTGTTGTCAGTGAGATGTTTTTCATTGCTGGTAGGATTACATACAGAATGAAATGGAGCAAGATTGGACAATATTTGAGTGAAGAGTGGCAGAATGATCCCCAAATGGCAACCTTGGAAGTTGTGGAGGAGAATTATATGTCACCTAACAACTGATTCATAATGTTACCTCATGAGACTTTGCTGGCAGGACTCAATTGACAGTGTCCACAGATCTTAATCAGCTGAAAGTCTACCATAAGAGATGTTATTCTTTTGTAAGAGGATTTTTAAGCATTAGACAACTGGATCTGTCGACAGTGAAGTAAGTCTACCTGTGGATAGGACCTGGAAGCTGCTTACAGAGTCTGCTCATCCCATCATCTATGCAACTGTCCTGTTGATGCATTTTCTCTTCCTTCTCAAACCAAAATAAAGTAACCTCACACTTACCTGTACTTCCTCCACACCTGTACTTCCTCCACATCATCACAAAGTCCCTTAATTTCCAAAGATTTTCATAGTTGCTTCTTGCTACATCTCTATTACCTTGAGGTGACTGTCATCTCAGGATAGCTGCTTCATCTCAGGATAGCTGCTGTCCTTTCTTTTGCAATGGCAAATTGTGCTGCACCCATGTCTGGAGATCCCTCATGTGAAGGCATTAGAGAAGGCCTTAGGTAGCAAGGCTACTGCCACTCTCCAGAGAAACAGCAACATCCGTGCACACCTCTTGCAGCAATATTTTACAGGGCAGATGCTCAGGGCTCCTACTAGTTACATTCATCACTGACCAATTAATCCCAGTGACACTTCCCTGTTGAAGGAATTCATGACATAATGGAGACTGTAACCCCAGAAGCCATCAATGTTCTTAAAAGCTTTACCTGACTGCTTGATGATGCAGCAATCTTCCAGGCTCTCACAGTCTCTGTACTGTTATGTGGTTCATGCAATATTTCTTGTGTTGCAGAAGTGGGTTTTCATATGTGTAGTGCAGTGCTGTTAGGGAGAGAGCTCCAGGATTTTGACCCAGCAACAGTGAAGGACCAGCGATATAATTCCAAGTCAAGATGGTGAGTGACTTGGAGGGGAACATGCAGGTGCTGGGGTTCCCATACACCTGTTGCCCTTGTCCTTCTAGGGGGTAAAAGTTGTAGGTTTGGAAGATGCTGTCAAACGAAGTTTAGTGAGTTGCTGCAGTGCATATTGTAGCTGGTACATATTGTTGCCACTATGCACCGGTAATAGAGGGTGTGAATGTTTAATGTGGTAGACGGTGTTTTTTGTCCTGGACATTGTCAAGCTTCTTCAGTGTTTGGGAGCTGCACTCATCCAGGCAAGTGGAGAGTATTCCATCACACTCCTGACTTGTGCCTTGTGGACAGGCTTTAGGGATTCGAGAGGTGAGTTACTTGTAGCAGTATTCTCAGCTTCTGACCTGCTCCTGTAGCCACAGTACTTATATGGGTGATCCCAATTCTTTTCTGATCAATGGTAATACCCTGGGATGTTGATAGTGGGGGATTCAGAAATGGTAATGCCTTGAATGTCAAGGGGAGATGGTTAGATTCTCTCTTGCTCGAGGGAGTCATCACCTGGCACTAGTATAATGCGAATGTTAGCTGCCACTTATTGGCCCAAGCATGAATGTAAGCCAGGTCTTGCTGCATGCTGGAAGGACTGCTTCAGCAGTTGTAAATGCTGCTGAACACTGTGCAATTATTAGCAAACATCTCCAATTCTGACCTTATGATGGAGGGAAGGTCATTGATGAAGCAGCTGAAGATTTTTGTTTCATTCATTCATGGGATGTGGGCTTTGCTGGCTGGGCCAGCATTTATTGCCCATCCCTAGTTGCCCTTGAGAAGGTAGTGGTGAGCTGCCTTCTTGAACTGCTGCAGTCCATGTGGTGTAGGTACACACACAGTGCTGTTAAGGAGGGAGTTCCAGGATTTTGACCCAGTGACAGTGAAGGAACAGTGATATATTTGGAGGGGAACTTCCAGGTGGTGATGTTCCCATATATCGGCTGCCCTTGTCCTTCTAGGTGCTAGTAGTCATGGGTTTAGAAGGTGCTGTCTAAGGAGCCTTGGTGAATTCCTGCAGTGCACCTTGTAGATGGTACACATTGTTGCTACTGTGCGTCAATGGTGGAGGGAGTGAATGTTTGTGGATGTGGTGCCAATCAAGCGGATTGCTTTGTCCTGGATGTTGTCAAGCTTCTTCAGTGTTGTAGGAGCTGCACTCATCCAGGCAATTGGGGAGTATTCCATCACATTCCTGACTTGTGCCTTGTAGATAGTGGACAGGCTTTGGGGAATCAGGAGGCCAGTTACTCATCGCACGATTCCTAGCCTCTGACCTGCTCTTGTAGCCTTACTATGTATATGGCAAGTCCAGTCCAGTTTCTGGTCAATGGTAACTCCTAGGATGTTGATAGTGGAGGATCCAGTTATGGTAATGCCATTGAACATCAAGGGGCGATGGTTAGATTCTCTCTTGTTGGAGATGGTCATTGCCTGACACTTGTGTGATGCAAATATTACTTACCACTTGTCAGCCCAAGCCTGGATATTGTCCAGGTCTTGCTGCATTTGGACATGGACTACTTCAGTATCTGAGGAGTTGCGAATGGTGCTGAACATTGTGCAATCATCAGCGAACATCCCCACTTCTGACCTTATAATGGAAGGAAGGTCATTGACGTCTCAGCCGCTACCCTGAGGAAATCTTGCAGTGATATCCTGGGGCTGAGCTGTTTGGACTAAAAAACCACAACCATCTTGCTCTGTGCTAGGTATGACTCCAGCCAACAGAGAGTTTTCCCCCTATTTCCCATTGACTTCAGTTGTACTAGGGCTCTTTCTTGCCACATTCAGTCAAATGCTACCTTGATGTCAGGGGCAATCACTCTCACCTCACCTCTGGAATTCAGCTCTTTTTCCGTGTTTTGCCCAAGGCTGTAATGAGATCTGGAGCTGAGTGGACATCATGGATACATATATATATTTAAAAAATTGTATCTTTTTGATATATATTAATGACCTGGATTTAGGTATACAGGGCATAATTTCAAAGTTTGTGATTGTGATCAAACTCAGAATTTCGTAAACAATGAGGAGGATAGTAACAGCCTACAGGAGGACATAGCCAGGCTGCTGAAATGGGTGTATACATGGCAAATGAAATTTAACGCAGAGAAGCATGAAGAGATACATTTTGGTAGGAAGAACAAGGAGAGGCAATATAGGCTAAATTATACAATCTTAAAGAGGGTTCAGGATCAGAGAGAACTGGGGATTTACAAGCACTAATCTTTGAAGGTGGAAGGACAGTTGGAGAAAGCTGTTAAATCACAGAATCACAAAATCACAGAGGGCAGAATATTCTGTCCGTCAGGCAAGTGGGCGGGGGGGCGGGATTCCCCAAAAGCGAGAGGGCGCTCTTTCACGCATGTGCATGAAAGAGCGCGCATCTCCCTAAGGCAAAGTGCTGTCTCAGGGAGATTACAGACAGTTTTAAAAATATTAAAAATAAAGAAAAAAAAGTTCTCTAACATTTCCCCTCATGGGACATGTTCATAATTTACATTATAACTTTACTAAAATGTTTAAAACCCTGCATGAAACCTCATCCTGCCGCTGGATGAGGTTTCATGTTTTATCTATTGCCTGCTGGGGCTCCTGGCCTGCCTGCCAACCTTAAGGTTGGACAGGCAGGTCCTTTAATTGTTTTAATGATCCTGTCAATGGCCTCAATTGGCCATTGACAGGTCGGCAGGCGCACGGCTGATTTTGCTGCGGGCCCACCTTCCTGAAAATTTAAATGGGGCGGGATGACGTCGGGGGTTCCGCCCAACGTCATCCCGCATCATTTTACGGGTCGGCGAGCAGGCCCCGCCCCCTGCTCACCGATGACAAAATTCTGCCCAGAATCTTAAAGGCACATAAGGAGGCCATTCGGCCCATCATGTCTGCACCATCTCTCTAAATGAACATTATGACCTAGTGCCATTGCCCTGCCTTTTCCCCATACCCTGGCACATTGTTTCTATTCAAATGATCATCTAATGCCCTCTTGAATGCCTCAATTGAACCTGCCTCCACCACACTTCCAGGCAGTGAATTCCAGACCTGAACCACTCGTTGTGTGAAAAAGTTTTTTCTCACTTCACACTTGCTTCTTTTACAAATCACTTTTTAAATCTGTGCCCCCTCGTTCTTGATTCTTTTACGAGTGGGAACAGCTTCTCGCCATCCACTCTGCCCAGTCCCCTCATGATTTTGAACATCCCTATCAAATCTCCTCTCAACCGCCTTCTCTCCAAGGAAAACAACGTCTCCAATCTATCCTCATAACTGAAGTTTTGCACCCCTGGAACCATTCTTATAAACTTTTTTTGCACCCTGTTCAATGTGTTCACATCCTTCCAGAACTGTACACAATATTCCAGCTGAGGTTTAACGAGGACCTTATATAAATTCAGTATAAGCTCCTTGCTCTTGTACTCTATGCCCCTATTAATAAAGCCCAGGATACACCCAGGATCCGCACTGTTCTTGAAATTTTGAGTTTGATCACAATCACAAACTTTGAAATGATGTCCTGTATACCTAAATCCAGGTCATTAATATATATCAAAAAGATGTAGATTTATAAATATATAACATGTATCCAGATGTCCACTCAGCTCCAGATCTCATTATAGCCTTGAGCAAAACATGGAAAAAAGAGCTGAATTCTAGAGGTGAGGCAAGAGTGACTGCCCCTGACATCAAGGTAGCATTTGACTGAATGTGGCCAGAAGGAGCCCTAGAAAACTGAAGCCAATGGTGAACAGCCTTTCCACTGGCTGGAGTGATACCTAGCATAGAGCAAGATGGTCATGGTTGTTGAGGCCACCTACAAGATTTCCTCAGGGTAGCGTTTGAGACGTAACTATCTTCAGCTGCTTTATTAACTGTCCTCTCCACCTGTCCTGCCACTTCAATGATCCATGCACATATACACCCAAGTCTTTCTGCTCCTGCACCCCATTCAAACTTTCACTCCCTATTTTATATTTTCTGTCCACGTTCTTCCTACCAAATTGCTTCACCTCACACTTCTCCGCATTGAACTTCATCTGCCACCTATCTGCCCACTCCACCAACTTGTCTATGTCCTCTAGAAGCTCCACATCATCCTCCTTGCATTCACAACACCCCCAAGCTTCGTATCATCTGCAAACTTTGAAATTCTGCACACCAAGATCTAGATCATTTATATATATCAGGAAAAGCAAGGGTCCCAATACTGACTCGTGGGAAACTCCATAGCAAACCTTCCTCCAGCCTGAAAAATATCCATTGCTTCCTATTTTTCAGCCAATTTTGAATCCACATTACTACTGCCCCTTTTATTCCATGAGTCGGTTGTGTGGCATTATATCAAATGCCTTTTGAAAGTCCATGTAGACCACATCAATAGCATTACCTTCATCGGACTTTTCCATTACCTCTTCAAAAAACTCCAACAAGTTAGTTAAATGTGATTTCCCCTTTAGAAATCCATGCTGGATCTTCCTTATCAACCCATAATTTTCCATGTGATTACTAATTCTAGATTGTTTCTAGAATCTTGCCCACCACTGAAGTTAAACTGACTGGTCTGTAATTGCTGGGCTTATCCTTACGATCTTTTTTGAACAAGGGCATAATGTTTGCAATTCTCCAGTCCTCTGGCACCACCCCTGAGTCTAGGGAAGACTGAAAGATTATGGCCAGTGCCCCTGCAATTTCTACTCTCACTTTCTTCAATATCCTTGGAGGCATCTCAGCCGGTCCGAATGCCTTGTCAACCTTAAGTAACATATGGGCCAGGGTTTTACGGCCCCGCCCCAGCGTGTCTCCCCCAGACAGGTGTGGCGAGCCATTTAAATCTCCGGGACCGTAATATCTCGCTGGGCGGGAGGAGCAGTAAAATCCTGATCATGGGTCTTTTGCTTTATTAATAGAGGGATGAAGCACAAAAGCAAGGAAGTTATGCTAAACCTTTATAAAACACTGATCTGGCCTCAGATGGAGTAATTGTGTTCAAGTTTGGGCACCATACTTTAGAAAGGGTGTTGATCTCTAGTAAAAGCACAAGGAATTACTAGAATGATACTCGGGATGAAAGACTTCAGTTATGTGGAGAATCCGGAGAAGCTGTTGTTGTTCTTCATAGAACAAACAAAAGAAAAGGAAGAGTTGCAATTAAATATGCACTTTTCATGACCACTGGGTGTCTTAAAGTGTTTTATAGCCAATCAATACTGTTGCATTGTAGGAAACATAGCGATCAATTTGCACACAGCAAACTCCTACGAACAGCAATGTGATAATGACCAGATGTTGATTGAGGAATAATATTGACTAGGACAAGGGGGATAACACCCTTGCTCTTCTCTGAAATAATGCCATGGATCTTTTACATTCACTCAAGCAGGCAGATGGGGCCTCGGTTTAATGTCTTATCTGACAGTGCAGTGCTCCCTTAGTACTGCACTGGAATGTCAGCATGATTTTTGTTTGTACAAGTCCTGAATGCTAGAATTTGAATCCAGGACCTTTTGACTCAGAGACGAAAGTGCTATCAACTGAGCCGCAGTTGACACTCCAACAGAGAGGGTAAGAGGAGATTTGATAGAGGTGTTTAAGGAGAAGAGTCAATAGCAAGATGACACAGGTTTAAGATGATTGGCAAAAGAACCAGACACAGCATGAGGAAAATTATTTTATGCAGTGAGTTGCTGAGATGTCAAATGCACAGCTTGAAAGGATGATAGAAGCAGATTCAATCGAAACATTCTTAAAGGGAATCGGATAAATACTTGAATGGGCAAATACATAAAGCTATAAGGAAAGAGCAGGAGTGTGGGACTAATTGGGTACATCTGGGACAGTTGATAGACACAGATGGACTAAATAACTTCCTTTTGTGGTGTCTCATTCTATGATTCTCTCTCTCTCTCTCTTTCACTCTCTCTCTCCCAGTATATATAAAGAGGTCATCCATTTACAGTTTGAAGAAGCATGGAATTCAGGCTTAAAAACATGGATAAAAGTCTGAGAATCCTATTAAAAAATGGAGTTCAATTTACCCAGTCACTGTAAATTAGTAGCCCTGACATTACGCCCTTATACAATCACAAAGTTGTTATAGTGCAGGAGGAGGAGCCATTCAGCCCATTGTGTCTGCAACAGCCCTCTCTGAATGAGCAATTCATCTAGTCCCAGTCTTCTCCCTGTAACCCTGCACAGTTTTGCTTTTCGCATAACTATCTAATTCCCTTCTGAATGCCTCAATTGAACTGCCTCCACCACACTCTCAGGCAGTTCCAGATCCTAACCACTTGCTGTGTGAAAAACTTTTTCCTCATGTCGCCATTGTGTCTTTTGCCAATTACCTTAAATCTGTGCCTCTAATTCTTGATCCTTTCATAAATGAGAACAGCTTTCCCCTATCTACTCTGTCTAGACCCCTCATGGTTTTGAATACCTCTATCAAATCTCCCCTCAGCCTTCTCTTCTGCATGGAAAACAGTCCCAATTTCTCCAATCCATCTCCCTAACTGGAATTCTTCATCTGTGGAACTACTCTTGTGAATCTTTTCTGCACTCTCTCTAATTCCTCCACATGTTTTCTAAAATGTAGCACCCAGAACTGGATGAAATACTCCAGCTGACGCCAAACCGATGATTTATACATGTTTAACATAACCTCCTTGCTCTTGTATGCTATACACCTATTAATAAAGCCTAGAATACTGCATGCTTTATTAACCACTCTCTCAACCTGTTCTGTCACATTAAGTGGCTTAAGCACATATAGATCTGGGTCCCTGTGCTCAGAATTGTACCCTTTATTTGTCTCACCATGTTCTTCCTACCAAAATGAATCACTTCACACTTCTTCACATTGAATTTCATCTGCCACTTGTCCAACCATTCCACCAACTTGTCCATGGGCAGTTCACGATACTTCCAAATTTCATATCATCTGAAAATTTTGAAATTGTGCCCTGTATTTGAAGGAATGCAGCTATAAATATGGAGTTATGAGATTAAAAAGAGTGATTCTCTATAAAGTAGGGATTAAAAATTAAAAACAGAGCACAGCTGCTGGACAAAGGATCAAGAAGTTTATAAACATGCCTGGGCATAATTGTGTGCTGAAGGACAACAACATCCTGTATTATAGGATATGATATATCCTCTAAAACAAAGCAGTTCTGAAAAAAACAGGAACTGGCCTCTACATCACCTCAGCAAGGCATTACTAAATTGTAAGATACTACAATCTAATAATGGATAACCTTAAGGATGTCCCTAAATAACTTGAGTCCTGAAAACTGAGTGTAGTGACCACTATCTTCACCTCTCAGTGTCCTGTTTCATTTGTTACGACCAGGTGAGGGGGAATGATCTGGCTCCCCTTTTATTGAACTCCTCGGCTGGTCGCAACATAGGTTTGTTCAAAATTCTTTCCCTGTGGATACCTTTTCCCAATCCAAATGTATTTCCCTTTTTATAAGGAGCCAATCCAACCAGGTTTTCTTGAATCAAAGAAAGAGTGGGCAGAATCTTCTGGCTGGTGTGCGGGTGGCGGAGTCCGCACACCAGCACTTAAAGTGTCAGTGTCCCGACGTCAGCATGCGGCATCGCGATATTTCAGTCAGCGGACGCATTATGCAGCTCGCCATTAATTAAAGACCTTGTTAAGGCCATTAACTCTCCAATCGACCAGGATTTTGAGGGGCCTGTGTGAACTTTGGGTCAGCGCACAGGCCCAACGGGCAGGTGGGTAAATGATTTTTTTACAAACGTCATCCAGCGGCAGGATGAGGTTTGATATTGGGTTTAAAAACTTTTAATAAAGTGTTTGTTTATTTTATTAACATGTCCCATCTTGTGTGACATTTTCACATCAGGGGGACATGTTAATGATTTTTAAATTTTTCTACTTTTAGAGATTCAGAGAGTTTCAGCGATCTCCCTGAGGCAGCACTTAGCCTCAGGGAGATGTGCACTCTTTCGTGTGCATGCGCGAAAAAGCACACTCTGGCAGTTGGGGAATCCCCCCCACCCGCATAGGAAGCACACAGCACCTCCTGTTGGGCGACATGCTGGGTGGGCCTTAATTGGCCCACCCACTTAAAATGGTGGTGGGGCCCACTTCAGCAGCGGTGATCGGCTGCCCACCCGCCGCCGAGTCGGTCAGGCCCGCCCGCCCATCAAGGGCAAAATTCTGCACAGTAAGTTGATTAGTTACTAAAAACCCAAGGAAAAATAATAAAAGACATGACACATATAGACACACACAGATCAGAAATAAGAAAGGCAAGAGTCCAAATAAAAGTTAAAAGAATAAACAAATCAGTCCTTGACTTGTCTGTGAGGTGTAGATGGTGGTATGTTGCGGCCATTAGTTGGGTGATTTCAGTAGAACTCTGGAGCTGATTTTGGCAGTTTTTCGGCCTGTTGTTGGCTTTTTCCCAGAGGGAGAGATGACCTGGTTGTCTCTGCAGGGGTAACTGAAGAGGCTTTCCTGTTTCTTTCTGCTTGCTGCCTGCTTACTAAACAACTTGCCTCCAGCAAGAGAGAGAGAGAAAGATCACTTACATATCTCTGCAGGGATGACAGAAAACTGGCATTGCTTCTTGCCTCTGTCACTCACTGGTCTTCAGCCAGTTTTAACTCATTTTCTCTGTGTATTCCTAGGAAGGGGGAAATAGGTGTGTCTTGCATCCACAGTCCATTTTGCTTTCATCTCAGAACTTTTTTACAAGCTCTGAGATATAAATCAACAGGAGATGGGTTTTTGGATGTCTGATGAGATGTAGGAAACAGTCTCCATTATCTTCCCAAACACAGGAGATTAATGTCTAGCCTTTTGAATTTTCCATACCTTTTTTTCAAGTGTCTCTGTTTGAATTGAGCCTTGACATCTCTTCAGGTGCAAAATTCCATGTCTTCTCAGACAGGTCTGTCAGTATAATCCGCACAGGAACTTACCAGAAAGTGGTCACTTAACATTATCAGCCATCAGTGTCTTTTCTTGTATTTTTTTAAAAAACACAGATCTTCCTTAAAATGTCCAATATACTCGTAGGTAGTTGGTGAAGCCATAGTCCATTTTTGTGGCATCTTGAAGGATACTGATTAAAATGAGGATGTTGATGAAAACAAAGGATGTTGTCCAGCATGTGTGCTCAACATGATTCCTGCTGGTTCAGTTCTTTCATGGTATAAATATTGAACCACACAGTAGGGTTTTTAGATTTATTGGATTCACTCCAGCATCTGTCAAGGTAAAGACATAGTTACTGTAGTGTAGTGAGGACAGTTCTCCCCTTAATTGAGATAGAGGTATTTCACTAGACTAGGTAGCTTTCTACTCGGGAATATTACTTTAAACTTTGATAGAAATCTTAAAAATCTCTCTGTAATATTATTAAAACCTGGATTCTCTAATAGATTATACTTACTTTTCCTAGAACTATCAACGTTGTAATTACCATCAAAAATGAATTATATGTTTGGTTCTTTCATAAACTTTTATATAACTTAGAAAGTATATTGCTTCATATAGTTGTCTGTATCCAAACTGGAAAACCCATCTCCATACACTCTTCAGTGGGCAGCTACATTGTTGAGGAGAAATGCCTGGACCCTTATAATATCCGGGTTGTTATAATCTTGCTAAAATTTGTTAAAAGGATATCTGGAGGACAGTAATATTCTCTGGTGGTTCCTTTCCTTTGGGGTGAGTTATATCAGTTCTTCAGACACTTTTAAATGTCTGTGAGGTCTGTCTTTCTCAACCTTAAGTGAGAGGAATATGCCTGTTCTGGAACAATGCCAAAGAGGAGTTAGGATGAGAATCCGCTCATGTACACAAAGGTCGTGGTCATTAATATATACCAGGTCCCAACACTGACCTCTGGGAAACTCTTCTACAAACCTCGCTCCAGTTCAAAAAACATCCATTAACCACAACTCTCCATTTCCTGTCACTCACCCAATTTTGTATCCATGTTGCTATTGTTTCTTTTATTCCATGAGCTCTAATTTTGCTCATAAGTCTGTTGTATGGCACTGTATCAAATGTCTGTTGGAAGTCCATGTACACCACATCATCAGCATTACCCTCATTAAACTGGGAGTAAAATATTTGGAGTAATTTCAATCTATGCCATCCGGTGGGAATTATAGAGAACTGATTCAGCCATTGCTTTTAAACCCCGTTAATGTTATTTTTCTTTGACTGTAATGAAAAGCTAACTCGGACAGAGTGTAAAGCAAGCAGCTGATCCAGACCTGTCAGTTTCCTTCTCTACAGAGGCAATGCCACAGGAGATTTACTAATTTCTTTACATATCTGCAGGAATTATGTCACATCCACTGTATTGCGGTAGTATCACACAAAACCAAACTGAAGCGCACAGGCATCCACAACTTTCCAGAGAGCAACTGACAGCAGAAAAGTACACTAAAACTAAATTTAAATGTTATCACACATTTGTTATTGTGATATTGCTTAATAATAAGGAACCAGGCAAGAATTCTATTGTAGTAATATGTTATTCAAGTAATAATCTAATAATACATTAGTGATTTGTAATCTTTTCCAGTGATCTATTATTCAGGAGATATTATTAAAGTTTTACTTGTTCAGTATTATTATATTTGTTCTTTGATGCCACCATTAAATTCTTACATCATTTTTAATCATGGGGAAATAGACTATAACTGACAAAATATTGAAAAAAATGTGACAATTGCTTTTAGTTCTTATCAGGAATGAAGAAGACATTTGGAAATATTGCTTTGTTTTATAAATTCATGAGTTCAGGCAAGAAAAGAAATTAATTTGATTTGAGTACCTGCTGAAAGTTGACTGACAGCCTACCCCTCCCTGCTTCCAACAAAAAAAATGATTTTTTCTATTAAAGGCTAAATCTCAATCATTATTGCCCTGGAGGCTATCAATACTTTCTATTAATATTAACTTCAAGAAATCACTGTACTCAGCAAAAAAATCTATTAATATTATCTTCAAAAAGTTACTGCAGCTAGCAAAAAAATTCCATATCTCAGTTAAATGAGAGTCTCATTTATAATGTCATACATTTTACATTCAGAATAAAAAGTCTAGGATGGATGGACCAGCAATAGGGTTCCTCACAATCAGTATCCAACTGGGAATAAATACAGTTATTTAGTAATGTGTCAGCCATGATTCAGTTGGTAGCACTCTCAGCTCTCAGCCAGAACTTGAGCACTAAAATCGTGACTGACACTCCAGTGTAGCACTGAGAGAGTGCTGCATTGTCAAAGGTGCTGCCTTTTGGATGAGATGTCAATTTGAGGTCCTGTCTGTCCTTTCAGGTGGGCATTCACAATCCCAAGGCACTGTTTTGAAGAAGGGCAGGGAGTTACCTCTAGTGCCCTGGCCAATATTTGTGCCTCAATCAACATCATTATCTACTTATTATCACATTGCTGTTCATGGGAAATTGTTGTGTACAAATTGGCTGCAATGCTTCTTACATTACAACAGTGACTACATTTCAAAAGTATTTCATTGGCTGTAAAGTGCTTTCTGATATTCTTTTCTGTTAATCAACTTCTCTTTTTAATCAACTTAAACCTGTGTCCCTGTGGTTACCGACCCTCCTGCCAGTGGAAATGGTTTCTCCTTATTTACACATAAATAATTTTGTATATCTTGATTTAATATCCTCCACTTTCTCTGTTCTCAGGAGAATCCCAGCGTCTCCAGTCTCTTCACATAGTTCAAGTCCCTCATCCCTGGAGCTAATCCAGTAAACCTCCTCTGCACCCTCTCCAAGGCTTTGACATTCTTCCTGAAGTGTGGTGTCTAGAATTAGACACAATGCTCAATGCATAACCAGTGATTTATAAAGTTTAGCTTGAAATTCTTCCTAAATTCATCAACACTTCCATGTTCAGTCATGATTTCAAAGACTGGACTCCAAAACAGAGAGCTCCCAAAAAGTCAACTTAAAAAGAAAATATAAAATGTTGATGATTTTAACAGATTAAGCAGAAGCACAGAATCGCACAGTGCAGAAGAGGCCCTTTGGCCCATTGAGTCTGCACCAACACGTGAGAAACACCTGACCTACCTATCTAATCCCATTTACTAGCGCTTGGCCCATAGCCTTGAATGTTATGACGTGCCAAGTGCTTTGTAAAGGATGTGAGGCAACCCGTCTCCACCACCCTCCCAGGCAGTGCATTCCAGACCTTCACCACCCTCTGGGTAAAAAAGTTTTTCCTCACACCCCCCCCACCCCCAAAACCTCCTGCCCCTCACCTTGAACTTATGTCCCTTTGTGACTGACCCTTCAACTAAGGGGAACAGCTGCTCCCTATTCACCTTGTCCATGCCCCTCATAATCTTGTACACCTCGATCAGGTCGCCCCTCAATCTTTTCTGCTCTAACAAAAACAACCCAAGTCTATCCAACCTCTCTTCATAACTTAAATGTTTCATCCCAGGCAACATCCTGGTGAATCTCCTCTGCACCCCCTCCAGTGTAATCACATCCTTCCTATAATGTGGCAAGCAGAACTGCACACAGTACTCCAGCTGTGGCCTCACCAAGGTTCTATACAACTCCAACATGACCTCCCTACTTTTGTAATCTACGCCTCAATTGATGAAGGCAAGTGCACCATATGCCTTTTTCACCACCCTACTAACATGCCCCTCTGCCTTCAGGGATCTATGGACACACACACCAAGGTCCCTTTGTTCCTCAGAACTTCCTAATGTCATGCCGTTCATTGAATACTTCCTTGTCAGATTACTCCTTCCAAAGTGTAGCACCTCACACTTTTCAGGGTTAAATTCCATCTGCCGCTTATCTGCCCTTTTGGCCATCCTGTCTATATCTTCCTGTAGCCCAAGACACTCAACCTCACTGTTAACCACCCGGCCAATCTTTGTCTCAAACTTACTAATCCTACCCACCCCCCCCCCACCCACCCCACCCCCCACCCCCCCCAACCCCATAGTCATCTATGTCGTTTATATAAATGACGAATAATAGGGGACCCAGCACAGATCCCTGTGGTACACTACTAGAAACTGGCTTCCAGTCACTAAAGCAACCTTCTGTCATCACCCTGCGGTCATGAAAGACAATATATAAATGCCTTCCTTTTTAAGTAGAAACGACAATGAAGAAATTATGTTATTCAGTATTGTTACTATTTCAACGTTTTTAGTACTGTTTTACTCTCAGTGACCTAAAAGAATTCCCAAAAATAGCTCTTGTCCTTTAGGGTCTGGAAGCTTTTTACCTATTCTATAATTTATTACCACAGAGATGGATACCTAAAAGGCTAACAATTATCTGGCTTGCAGTAATCCTACTAGACTGCATGTAGTCTCTTCAAAATGGTAAAAATTACCGAGGATTCAAAGGTTTCTAAGTAAACCAATTAATTTATTTACAATTAAGCATGAATATGAAGTTCAAAAATCAGCAAATACTTAAGGTGTAAGGTATGCTCTAATGTTAATATTATTAGACAAACTGTAATGGGTCGATTAACCTTCATCGAAATTTCTTTGGATTGAATTTGACAGACTCTGATGTTACCACCAACATAGATTTCCCATGGCATCACTCCTGAGTAGTCTGGTATCTTAAACATAGTTCTAATATTTGGCCTGTAAGATGAAACTTGGTAGTAGATTCTCTGTAAAGCAGAGAAGCTGGCAAAGTGTTCTTGAGCACAGCATTCTTCAGTTTCTAGTAGAAGTGATCTCGCATGATTTTCTGGGATTGGCCCTAATTGCATAGCCACAGCCCAAATCAAACCTGATGCTGTGAGCTTAGAAGCAGGTTGGGGTGTAGGATTGCATTTATCAGCCATCCTCATAAAGCTGCTTAGCAAATTGAAAAGATATGATCATCTAAAATTAAGTTGCCAACATGGAGACAACAAAATGCTTTTAAAATGATATAAATTATTTCACCAAATATGTCAACCTTTCCAAAAACGCCGTAGAACAAAAGTGCTTGTAAAACGCAGAGACTGGCAAATTCATTGAAAAAACAGCATTTGGTTTAGCCCCTTCCACAGAATGCTGAGGGAGGAGGGGATGGTGAGCATTTGACAATCTTTCAGGTTGTTTGGGGCAGTTGAGTGCCCTAAAACACACCCACAATGACACCACTGGGCCTCTGCAGATGCAATAACTCCTGGTGACCCTGCAAACTCTGGCAGGATCAGGGCCCAATGTTTATCAGGGCCAAAGGTTTTTCAAGGCCAACACTTTTAAAGGGGAGAACTTCATTGAAACAACTAATGCTTCATTGTGTCATTCTGTGTGGAAAGGCTGCCCTCTAGCAACAGTTTGGTACACGATTATTATTGAACTAAAGAAGAATTGTAATTATAGGAAAACGTTATGGTTAATTAATCATAGCTAATTCATGAAAAATCGATTTCACTCTAAGGATTATCGAAAATTCTGGTTTAAATTACTTTAGAGACCCTTTATTGACCTTCATAAGCCTTGAAAGGAAACAGTCATATTACAGGGAAGGCTTAGGGGTGACCTGGGAGAAGTTTTTAAGATTATGAGAGTGTTTGATAAGGTAGGCATTAAAGAAAATATTTCCATTTGCAGGGTAGACCAGAAGCATAGGCCATAAATATAAGATAGTCACTAATAAATCCAATAGTGAATGTAAGAGGAATTTCATTACCTCGAGAGTGGTTGAAAGGTGGAACTCTTTATTATGGAAAATAGTTCTGACAAATAACATTTAAGAAGAAGCTAGATAAACAATGAGGGGGAAAAAAATATAAAGTTATCTTGATGGGGTTAAATGAGGAAGGATGGGAGGAGGTTTGTGTGGTACATGGACACCAATGTGGACCTGTTGGGCCGAATGGCCTGTTTCTGTGCTGTAAATGCTATGTAATGTTATGTAAAAAGGAAAAGTTTAGTAAAGGCAAATGTGGGCCCATTACAGGCAGCGAATGGATAATTTATAATGGGTGATAAGAAAAAGGCAGAGAAATTAAACAAATATTTTGTGTCTGTCTTCATGGAGGAAGATACAGAAGACCTCCCTGAAATATTGGGGAGCCAAGGGACTAGTGAGATTGAGGATCTGAAAGAAATAGGTGTTAGTATAAAAGCATTGCTGGAGAAATTGAGGGAACTGAAAGTTGATAAATCCCCTGGGTCTGATGATCTACATCCCAGTCTGTTGAAAGAGGTGACTGTAGAGATAATGGATGCATTGGTGATCATCTTCCAAAATTCTATAGATTCTGGAATGGATTCTGTAGATAGGAAGGTACAAAATATGATCCCACTATTTAACAAAGGAGGGAGAGAGAAACAGGGTACTACAGACCTGTTAGCCTGACATCAGTAGCAGGAAAATGCTAGAATCTATTCTAAGGGATGGATATTTTTTAAAAAATGGTGAGATTGGGCAGAATCAACATGGATTTATGAATGGGAAATCATATTTGAAAAACCTGACAATATACTGGGGAAGACTTAATTGGATCAGAGTGGGACTCCTGCCAACATCTAGGAGGACGTCCCACCCTAGAGAGCTGCCAGCCAATCAGATTGGCCAGCAGATCTGTAGTCCCAGCAGCGCCAGAGTCAAGTAGTGGCTGCTGCTGAGACTACAGGCAGTCCACAGAGATGAAGCAGTGATGGATCCAGGTCTTCAGGTGAGTCAGGAGTTTTGGATGGGTCTGCCTGGCAGACCCCAGCAAGGGGATGGGGTGGGATGAGGTGGGGTGGAGGGGGATAGTGAGGTTGGGATTTAGAGTTTGGGATTCAGAGGGTAAGGCATAAAAGGGGGAGGTATGATCTTGGGTAGGAAGTGCCCTTGATGGGCACAGGGGAACCCCCCCAAAGGAGGTACCTTACCTTTCTGCCCAACAGCAGCCTGTGCAGTGAAAGCTGCCAGGCTAGTCGCCTTGCCTCCGCCTTCTTCAGCCACATGTAAAGTTGCGGTGGAGTCGGAATGAAGCCCTTAAGGGCTATCAATCGGCCCAAGGGTGAGTAGGCTGCCTGAGAGGTTGCCTGCCCACGATAATATTAGAGACAGGTCGGGATCTGGCAGGCAGGTCACCCATTTTAATTTACAAGCTGCCTCAAATTCAAATATGTCAGCAGGGGACCATAAAATTCACCCCATAGTTACTGTATGCTAATATTTATGGTTTTTTTTTAAAAACCTGATCATTAGGCAATGTTCACCTATTGATAGGTATGACATAACCACACAACCCCAGAGGCTCTTCAATAGCCAGGGAAGATGTTAGCATAGTGGTAATGTCACTGTGGTAGCTGGTGGGATTTAAATTTAATTAATAAAAAACCTGGAATATAATGCTAGTCTCAGTAATGGTGACGATGAAGCTGTCATTGATTGTACCCATCTGGTTTACTAACCCTCTTTAGGGAGGGAAATCTGCCATCTTTCCCTAGCCTAACCTGAATTTAACTACCCTCTGAAATGGCCTAGCAATGAGGAATGGGCAACAAATGCCGGCCTTGCCAGTGATGCCCACATCCCATGAAAGAAAGGAAAACACTGTAGCATTTGCTAAAGGCATAGGCCTTAAGAGCAATTTATATTTGACTAGAGATTTCATCAGCATATTGAAAAGAAAAATTCCATTGCTACATAAATTTTAAACAGTACAGATATGTCAATTAAAAATAGCATTTTAGAAGAGGCAATCAAAATTCTGACGATGGCAGTCAAGTGAATGCAGGTTTTGACAATGTGGCAGTGGTTCCAGAACTTATGTGTACATCTGCACTGTAATGAGCTGACTGGACGCTATGTGAAGACAGTTCATTTACAGAATATCTCATCAGTTCGGGTACATAACACGTGATTCACTGGTGTTTTTAAGAGCAGAGGGGTGAGGGAGTATGTTAGATTATGGAATTTAGCACCGCGTAAGGAGCTGCTAATCACCCTTAAAACTGTCCTGGCAGATAAATGGCTGGGGCAAGGCATTGGTCATTCAGTGAAGCCGATTTAAAGCTATTGTTGCAGAGGCTCGGGAAAAAGGAACAGGAGCCAATTCCAGAGCATTTCCTTCCATTTGTGCACATTGGGGGCAATTGCCGTTGCTACTGTCAACCTACCGGCACCTTCCACCAGACAATCCTATGGAGTGGCGTTAATAGGAATGGATGAAAAGGAAGCGGGTTAAGAGACTTTGGCCCTGTGCCCCAGCCAGCATTTACGTGTGGCAGGTGGGGAAGGGCAGGCTAGTGGTGGTCCCAGCAGGGCAGCAGAGAAAGAAATAGAGGGCAAGATAGAGAGGTAGGGGTTGGTACAATTGCTTCATTTTCCCACCATTTCCATCGCTATACTGTCTGATTTTAGGTGGCACTTGCGAAGAAAGTTTAGCCCACAGTCACAATAATGCTGTAACATAGAGTCATAGAGGTCTACAGCACAGAACGAGGCCCTTTGGCCCATCGAGTCTGCGCTGGTCAAACAAGTACCTAACTATTTTAATCCCATTTTCCAGCATTAGGCCCATAACCTTGTATGCCATGGCATTGCAAGTGCACATCCAAATACTTCTTAAATGTTATGAGGGTTTCTGCCTCTACCACCCTTTCAGGCAGTGAGTTCCACATTCCCACCATCCTCTGGGTGAAAAAATTCTTCCTCACATCCCCTCTAGACCTCCTGCCTCTTAGCTTAAATCTCTGCCACCTGGTTATCGATCCCTCCACCAAGGGGAAAAGTTCCTACCTGTATACCCTATCTATGCCCTCATAATTTTATACACCTCACTCATGTCCCCCCTCAATCTCTTCTGCTCCAAGGAAAATAATCTCAGTCTATCCAATCTCTCCTCGTAATTAAAACTCACCAGCCCAGGCAACATCCTGGTAAATCTCCTCTGCGCTCTCTCTAGTGCAATCACATCCTTCCTATAATGCAGATTCCAGAACTGCACACAATACTCTAGCTGTGGCCTAACCAGCGTTTTATACAGTTCTCACATAACTTCCCTGCTCTTATATTCTATGCCTCTGCTAATAAAAGCAAGTATCCCATATACCTTCTTAACCACCTTATCTACCTGTCCCGCTACCTTAAGGGACCGGTGGATGTACACCAAGGTCCCTCTGATCCTTGGTACTTCCCAGGGTCCTACCATTCATCTTGTATTCCCGTGCCTTGCTTGTTCTGCCCAAGTGCATCACCTCACACTTACCTGAGTTAAATTCCATTTGCCACTGATCAGCCCTTCTGACCAGCCCGTCTATATCTTCCTGTAATCTAAGACTCACTATTTACCACCCCACCAATTTTTGTGTCATCCATGAACTTACTGATTGACCCTTCTACATTCAAGTCTAAATCATTTATTTTTCCACAAACAGCAAGGGACCCAAAACTGATCCCTGTGGAACCCCACTGGACACTGGCATTCAATCACAAAAACACCCCTCGACCATCACCCTCTATTTCCTGCCATTCAGCCAATTCTGGATCCAATTTGCCAAATTGCCTTGGATCCCATGGGCTCTTACCTTTGTTATCAGTCTCCCACGTGGGACCTTATCAAAAGTAACACAGGGGTGAACACATCAACTCTGCTATTTTAATGTGAACGAGATCAGGGATTCTATTACTTTTATTTATCTCATTTAGGATGCAGCCGAAGAAAGACATTTGGGAAATAATGTACTCATGAGCCCTGATGTAAGGCTGTGAAAAATAGCATCAGTATTCCTCAGGCAATGAATGATGCACACTTTCGGATGTTTGTTGTGAATTGAATGTTTCAAGCATTTAACTGAATCTGCTATTTATGTGCCTTAAGAGTCTTGTTTGCCTGAATAATTGCACAGATGTGTCTGGACGTGGATTGGAATAATTTTAAATCAGTGGTTGCTGCTGCCTGTCTTGGTGACCTCTCCATGGGTGCATGCTGGTTGGTACTTTAATAGTTCACCCAGGTCCTATTGATTGCATAGGAACCAGATTTACATAGCCTAACAAGGTTTCCAACAGCTCCCACTGGGCATCTGAGACTCGTTTCAAGACCCCAAACAAAATTGTTAGTGTCACCTTGACAGGAATAGGGTGGTAAGAGCTGCAATGTTATTTTAATTAAACTACTGTCCTATCACCATCTGCCAGAGGTGGTGAAATTGGACCTACTGTGTTCATTCCTCGCAAGGGAAAAGGTTGCACAGAACCAACTGTAAGTAAATGCAACGAGAGGAGGAACAGTCAATTTCAGAACTCTATGCCTATGTGAAGCATTGCAGCTGATCCAAAGACACTCTGGAAAGGCTTTGAGAGATGGGGAAGTAAGTTGTGAACTAAAAGAATCAATGGCGTGATTCATGCCTTTAATTTGCACCACTTGCACATTTATTGATAATTTGTGGCATTCCACACAGGTAAGATGGAAAATCCCTGTCACGGATGTCAGTTATTTTTGTGTTGCTGTTTCTCTATCCCTCTGTCTCTCCTCTTCTACTTTTCTCACTGCCCAGAAATTCTGCTGGGGTTGTCCGAGTTTCTTGCTGAAGCCATGATGGCAGATTAGTAGAACCACTGCAAAATTGCAGTGCATCCATCTTTTTCTTCTTTCCTTTCCTTTCAGGTAAGGGAAAAAAGCCACCAATGATTACAAGATGCATCTTTTTCTAGGGTTTTCAAGTAAAATGTGGCCTGCAGCCATCAGCACCTCCCTTAGGATACACTCCTAAAATCATTCATTCTTCCCCACATTCCCTTCGTTCTTATCATGTTTTCTATATCTTCAACTTTGCATTGTCCACTGCCCTTCCTATCAGCCCCAACTCCAATTGCTACAACTACTTTTTCCACTTTTCATTATTCACTCAGCCTGTGTCTGCCCCGTGCACCTCCACTGCCACTCACCCTTAATTCTCCATCCACCAATGTTCCCCCTAATTTTTTCCATTAATGTGCAGAATGAATTTTGTGTCGTGCACCAATATCAAGGTAATGTGCAGATGTGTGCAACCAGTAGAAACAAAAAATTATATCTAAAATATATTTTTTAAAATTACCATAGGTATGGAAGAAGAAGAAAGAATACCACCCCCAGCCACTGACATGGTAGCACACTAGTCCACACATCACCAATTTACTAAATTCAATTTTAAATTACCCGGGTGACATTTGACTGCATGACCTTTAGTCTTTAAGTTCACTACCATAACCACTGCACTACCAAACATGAGAGAGGTATGTGTTAGTTTTTATATTGTAGCTTGTATTTTAGTCATTTGACAGAAGAGAAGTTGAATTGGTAGCACTGGCTCAAGTCAAGATAAGGATCTTTTGTTTCAATTTGACAAGTTCAAGATAACAAGATCTAAGGAGGCCTTGCCTTTCAAATTGATAGAAAATGTGGAAAAGTCAACTTTCAGTTTTTCAGCTTATTGAGCATTTTCTTTATTTAAAACTGCTATGAACAGTAAGGAAAATAGCTCAGTCATTTCTTCACATCGACAAACATAATCAGGCAGAGGTAAAGTGCCTCTGGAGAGAGATTGGCTCTTGTGAACTGGAGAATGAAAGTCAGACACAGTGGACAGAATATTGTGCCCTCTCAACTGTGATGAGTTTGATGGTGGGGAGATATTTCATCAGGTAGGAGGGTGGTGGGTGAGGACCCTGCCATCTTTCCATGTCCACCCCGATTAAGTCTGTGGTGAAAAGCCCCTTGGTTGGCCTTCCTCGGCCACCACCAATTAATGCCCACTTAAAGGTCTCATTCCACCACAGCTGTTATTAACCCAGTTACAGGCGGGGTCTCATCATATGGAAAGCACGAAAGCGGTCTGTGCGGGATTATTTGCTGGCTCCCGGGGTTGGGAGGGGTCCTTCGTTCAAAGGCATCAGGAAGAGGGGAACCCACTGCCCTTGCTGCTGACCCCCTCCCCAAATCCAGTAATGATCCTTGGCCTCAGGTTGGTGTTGTACCAGCAGCAACCACCTCCTCCCCAGTGGCGCTGACATTCAATAGTGCTGCCAGCCTCTGATTGGCCGGCAACACTCAGCAGGCAGGACTTCCCAGGGGCCTTGGTCTCTGGAAGGCCTGCTAAAGGCGTGTCGAGTGCCTGTGTGAAATAAGATGTGGCCTTCCTAGAAAGAGGCGGCACAGGTGTCTCTATGGCTCTCCAGCTGGCAGCCATCTTGCCTCCAACAAGGTCCTACCTGGTGCCCCTGTAAATTAAGTG
Source organism: Carcharodon carcharias (assembly GCF_017639515.1). Classification (NCBI taxonomy): domain Eukaryota; kingdom Metazoa; phylum Chordata; class Chondrichthyes; order Lamniformes; family Lamnidae; genus Carcharodon; species Carcharodon carcharias. The sequence continues at coordinate 60,421,551 of NC_054477.1, read as the reverse complement.
ATGTTGAAAGGGGAAACTACATATAGGAAATGGGGAAGAAAGCATTGTGGTGAAGATTGAGATTGAAATCCCAGGAGGAGAATGACTGTTGAGGTAGATTTCAGGGAAGTAGGGGCATTTATTCCATCTACTCTTTTTTAGATTAAAATCTATGAATTGTGAAATAATAAACCAGTTCACCATTTTTAAAGCAAAGTAAGCAATGCATACAAAAGTAAATTGTGGAGAGATAGTATTCGGAAGTACACACGTTTTAAAATGTCCCATGAGGTAACCTCACAAGAACCTTTGCATTATTAATTGGAAATCTGGGCTAGGAATCCAAAACCTTTCACAAGCTCCGTAGAAATGCTCGTGTTTTTAATGTGCCAAATGTCTTCGTGATCAATCATCCTTTACAATGCCACGAAACCAGCAGCAGTGGAATGACCAGATCAGTGGTATTAATTGGCTCAAAAATCCTCTTACTAACTGTTAATAACTTTCAAGGTATCTCTTGCTTGTCACTTCCCATCTCCTACTCACCGCATCTCTCCCACTCCCTACCACCCTCCCAACCCTCCCACTCACTGCATCTCCCTCTCGCCTTCCCTCCCCAGCCCTCCCATCAGCCACTTCCCTCACCTGAACCCTCACTGTGAACAAGGGCTCACGAGAGGGGCAGCGAGTGGGAGGAAGAGAACAAGAGAGCAAGAGGGGCTGCTAGCAGAAGGGTTGGGTAGGAAAGTGGCAAGTGGGAGCATTAGGGAGGGAAGCAGTGAGAAGAAGGGTGGGGAGGGAAGCAGTAAGTGGGAGAGTTGGGAAGGGAAGGGGCGCATGAGAGGGCCGGGGAGGGAAAGGGCGAATGGGAGGGTCGAGGAGGGAAGGGGTGAGTGGGAGGGTCGGGGAGGGAAGGGGCGAGTGGGAGGGTTGGGGAGGGAAGGGGCGAGTGGGAGGGGCAGGGAGGGAGGGGGGCGAGTGGGAGGGTCGGGGAGGGAAAGGGCGAGTGGGAGGGTCGGGGAGGGTAGAGGGCGAGTGGGAGGGTCGGAGAGGGAAAGGACGAGTGGGAGGGTCGGGGAGGGAAGGGGCGAGTGGGAGGGTTGGGGAGGGAGGGAGCGAGTGGCAGGGTCAGGAAGGGAAGGGGCGAGTGGGAGGGTTGGGGAGGGAGGGAGCGAGTGGCAGGGTCAGGAAGGGAAGGGCAAGTGGGAGGGTTGGTGAACAGGCCACAGGAAAGAGAGTTATTGGTGACAGCTTCGGGCTTCATGTATTCACATAGGTGAATTCCAGCTGTTAATCCCACCTGATTAATCACATCAGGCTTGGCTCTTGACTGTTAATTCCTGTTGTGGGGAAGTCTCCAGCTCTTTGTTTGTGAGCGAGAGAGGGAGTAAACTTCATTTAACCATATGCGCAGCTGTAATAATTAAGTGCGTGGTGCTTGATGGACTGTTGTGCAAACAGTCATCTATTCCCCACTCACTCCGACTGACTCTCTCCCATGGTCAATCATGAGAGGCTACAATTCCTTCAATTGTGTTCTGTAAAGAGGCCTTACTTGCTTTCAAAACTCAAGATTTTGTAAAAGCAAAGTCAAAATTGGATGAGGAAAGAGATTGGGCGGAATTTTCCATGCCCACTGGCGTCGGGTGTCTTGGTGTATATGAGCAGGCAATCAGGCAGGAAGGACAGAAATTGGTATTGTGACGCTGTGAAACCAGTTTGCAATTGTTCACTCCACCCATTGATGGCAGGCCGCATTTCTTGCCACCACACGCCAGTAACTTTTGTTGTAATACATTTGCATATCATTATATGCCCAGCTCACCGGAACCATCCTCCCACGCTGGATCATCCGAGCACATCGGTGTGATTGCACACCGACCTGTTTCACAACTGTACATAAGCGACATGCACCTGGTGAGCTGCACTTTGTTCAGGACTTTGAAGTTTGTTTGCCTGGCTTGCTTCAGGCAGCACTCACAGTCATCAGTGCCGGGCTTTCTCATTAGTTATAGCTCATTAAATTAACAAGTTCCTGCTTTATTCCCCTTCTCAGCTCCCAGCTCATCCTCATCCTAAGATCGGGTGTTGGAAGCGACATTCAGAGATTAGGTTACATTGTGCAATCTAAGCATTTACTGTACAAACAATTGTTCCAGAATGCATCAGCACCATTTATTTAGCTGAACAGAGATGGATTTCATGTCCTCTCTCTCTCTCTCTCTCACACACACACACACACACATACAGCCTTGCTTTTTTTGTTAAATGCAATATGGACTTTATCTGAATAAAGACTTTAATATTTTCCCCCTAGCTTTTTTAATAAAAGCAAAAAGGCTGAAGAAAAAGATTCCACTCCAGCTGACTAAATGGTGTCATGTATTCTGGAAAAATTGAGCACACTGCACATGTTCAGATTGCACAATGCAAATTCAGCTCACAGAGTCGCAGCTGAGAGAACAAATATCAAACGTGAGCTCAAGCTTTGGGAGAGGCTTGAGGCCTTCAAGTGAAAACTTTAATGAAGGCATTAAAAGGCACAACATTGATACATATCATCATGCTATTGGGAAAAATAACATTTTTTAGATATTTTAAAAATATTTTGAACCCTTAGACATTACAGATTTGAGATCCTTGATAAAAAATGGTGGACAAAATATTTTTCAGCAAGTGTTTATGGAGGCGAAAGATAATACAATTCTATTTAGTGGCTTTATTAATATTGGGTAACCAGGAGTGATAGCGGCGATCATTGCCACCAGCAGGAGTGGTCTGGTCAGGATCGGCTACATCAGCTGCATCTCAGCAGTACTGAGTGCAGTGGTCATCACCCAAACCACTTCCCCCCCCAGCTCGGGGCTCCATTTGGCACCATCTACATTGGACCAAATATCACGTTGCAAAGGGAGTGAAGCACTGGCCTGGGTGCCGAGAGTCACTGTGGAAAAACTGCTGCCACTCAGCAAGGAGCTTTGGGGCCAGGGACACCTCTGCCCAAGAGTGAGTTGGGGCCAGTGCAAGCAGTCGGTCTGCTCGGCCTGGACTTCCAGAAGTAGAGAAGCAAAACCTTTTCAAGATCTCCCTTCCCAGAAACACAAAGGCCAGAATCTTCAGGTCAGCGAGCGGTGGCAGGTCCCACTCGCCGATGCGTAAAATGACACGCAGTGACATCAGGCATGCGTCCTGACATCACCACGCATCATTCAGATCTTCAGTTCAGCGGACGCACACCGGAGTTGGCTGTGCGCCCGCTGAACTGTCAATGGCCTATTAAGGCCATTTAAGTATCAACTGAAATAATTAACTGAGCTGCCCAGTCCAAGAGCCCAGGCGGCCTTCACATTTATCATGAAACCTCACCCACGGGCAGGGTGAGGTTTCATGAAGGTTTTTAAAGTTTTAATTAAAAATTTTAATAAAATTCATTGACATGTCTCAACTCATGTGGCACTGTCACATGAGGGGACATGTCTTAAATTTTTTTTTTCTTTATTAAAATTTCTAAAAATCAAACTAATCTCCCTGAGGCAGCTCTTAGATTTCTGTGCTCTTTCGCGCGCATGCCCCCGCGCACAGGCCCCGACTCAGCTTACTCCCCCCTGCCTGCACAGGGAGCGCTCAGCGCTTCCGGGTGCGCATCACACTGGGCGGGCCTTAATTGGCCCACCCACATAAAATGGCAGCGCGCAGCCAATCGTGGGCGGCAATTGGCTGCGCGCCTGTCCATGCCCACTCCTGCCCAACCCCCACCCTTAAAGAGGAGAAAATTCTCCCCAAAGAAACAAAAATATCAGATTTATAGCTTACCAAACATTTGTTTGTCCAATCCTACAGTATTCAAGTTGTGTGTGGGATCCTTATATGGTGAGGGATATAAATAAAATTGAAGTAATCCAAAGACATGCTGCATGGTTCTGCACAAATCAATATGGAAATACACCAGTGTCATATCCTTGATCAAAGATTTGGAATAGGAATCACTACAGCAAAGGAGGGAGGAAAGTAGTCTGACCATGTTCTATAAAATATGGAATGAGCTGGTGAGAATTGACAGAAACAAGCACCTGGTGTCCTTCAACAATGACCAAACATAAGGTAGCCATCCCCACAAACTCTAAAGACTGTTTGTTTCCTAGGAGTGTATTAACAATATTTTTTCCCAATAACAATCCCATAATGTAACCAGCTGCTAAAGGAAATTGTCACAGCCCCTAACACCTGAAATCTTCAAGACCTATCTTTAAATTATTTCCATTTGTAAGTTTTCATTATCAGGACTACCATTTCAGCAGGTCATGCCTGGTTTAGCTAGCGCTACCTATATACAGGTTGGTGGAATACGGATATTAGTTTGTGATGCCCACACAGTTAAAGCAGAAGCAGAACGTTCACTTTATCAAAATATGCGACAATATGACACAAGAAATAGCAGAGTATCAAGGACGGTCGGATGTCTGTAGGCAGACTGTGACTACCTGGGCACAGAAAGCTCCCCAAAATTCCACTTCCACCCATTACCATTTCCCTCAAATACACTATTGACATCTGGTACAGGAGACGGTCTGGTCCATCGGATGTACTCATGCCAAGGAGAGATGTTGGTCCCATTCATCGAGCAGGGGAGGGAGCATGAAGAACCATGACTCCTCTCTCTATCTGTCTGTCTGCCTGTCAGTCTCTCTCTGACTCTGTCTCTCTTTAGCCTGAATTGTCGAAAAGATGGAGTGGGTCTCAGGCTTAGCCAAAATAGCGCTGGAGATCTAATTTTGGAAGTTCTGCCCCCAAACCCAGAACCCACCATTTTTGCCATGGGGGGATAATGAGCTGGGTTGTTGTTTGCACATCCATGGTTCATGGATGCAGCTGCACATGCCAAGAGTGCAGCTGCCTTCAAACAGATCCAATTTTCACTTATGGGATGTCCAAAACATGACATGTGGGCTTTACACTTTCCAGGAGAAGGTCTAAAGCTGCCTGAGTTATTTGGAGGTAAGGTACCCTTTTGGAGAGGTAAGGTGCTCTCCTGACCACCTCTGGGAGTGGCCAGGTGCCCTTTGGCAGAAGTAAGATTCTCTTTGGGATTCTTAAAAGTAGGCATGAGTGTGCAGAAAAAGTGGATAAATTCTTTGGAGCTGGCAAGATGATTGAAACTGTCAAGCTATCAAGGCATTTAAATCTCCTAGTCTTTAAATGTTTAAGAAAAATCATTCTGTAGTTTAAAAAAAATCAGTGCTTGCTATTTCATTCTGTCCCTTGACATAAACCCAGAGGGTTATCAGTATAGGATTTGAACTGCATGACTGATTTCACAAACTATCATTATCACAGTGGGGTTTCTGTCAGTTCACATTATGATTGACAGCTCCAAGTGCTTACAAATTCTTTGATGTGGGGCTATGAATACAAATGCTTGTATTTATAAGGGATTAATCATTTGAAATGTTTGTTTTTATAAAGGATTAAGCACTTGAATGAAATGCTTGCTTCATACAGGATAATGTAGTTGACGGAATATAAATGTAGTGAATGGGTTTATATGAATGTGAGTGGTTTTTTCAAATCAACTGTGCAATTGACATCTAGAACTTTATTTTGTATCTGCACAGGTCTTGAAGTTTGTCCATGGTAGAGGGCTGTTTTTTTGTTTTACTGTTCTTTTTACAACTGGGATTAATTCCCAATCCTCAAGGCCAGATTTCCAGGCAGCCCGCCTCCGCACCCGGCAGCCCCTGTGGCTGCCTCCAAACTCTTTCAGGGGGCAGCCACTCCAGTTAGCACCCACCCTCCCCTCTACCTCTGACAACCAAAATTAAACCACCCTGGGAACTTACTCCTAAATCAAGTTTGCAGATTCGGGAATTTTTCTGACTCTGCACTCCCAACTCAGGAGTGAAAATTCAGGCCTTTGTGTTTCTGTTTCTCTTTTTGGCTGCAAGATGGCACTGCATCATGGGGACATGCAATTTTACATTGTTGGTTATTCATTTGTATGTGATTTTTAATGGCCAAGAAATATACCTGCAGCAAATTTCCAATTGGACAATAAAATTTGAATTGAATTGCATTGAATTACTACAGGTAAGAACTGACAATTCCCAATAGAGCATCACCTAGAGGCATGACTGATAATTATAACAGGTAAGTGTCAAGTGTCAAGTATGGACATTTTAACATTGGAATTTCCATAGGAATTATTCACGTCATATGTTTCAATGAAGCAACGACTGTAAATAACTTAATATGTTATAGATGTGATCAGTGCTAGCATGTATTTATAAGTGGTCAGTCATCTAACTGTGCACTTCTGCAGGGAGCCTTGCCCACTGGTAGCACGTATCAGAAATATGGGCACGAATTGCTTACAATTTTCCATCGGTTCAAGTGAATGGGGGTAAAATTTATGGCAGCATGTGCCCGATGCTATACCAGCAGCTCAAGACCCTGCCAGCAGTGCAAAATTACTTTCTAGAGAGTGTTTGAATTATTTTAAATGTAAGTGCCATCTACATAAAAATGATGAATTGTTTTATGGCTTAGGAATTTAAATTAAGAGAGAGTTATTTATCATTTTCTTCTGCTGCCATCCTACCTATGGTATAATGGATTGAACAATAAGTCATACAATATAAAACTTGAAATGTATTTACCGACTACCCTACAAAAGAAGCAATTAAAAATTCCATTAATTTTATTTTGCGTTTGAGTTTTATTATTTAGTTAACATATAAGTTATGGTACAGTGATAAAAAATTACACAATTAAAATCCTTTACAAATTTTACAGCTCTAACCCTGGAAATGCCAATAATGTCTATTTTGTGCCTTTGAAATTTACTTTTTTGTACAAATATATTTCTTGTTACTAGCCGACCAATTATGCAAGGGTGATGTCATCATATTATGTTAGGTGATAATTTAAACTTTTTACAACAAATAATGTTTCAGTCAATGGGCAGCTCTTGAATTATGCTAAAACCTGCTTACTGTGTAAATACAATTTTACAGATTTTAGACCTGAACTTTCAGGTTTTAATGACACTTCTGTAATTTAAACATAAATTCTTCTCTTTTCCCTAATTTCCTTCATCCTCCTCCTAAAGGCAGTACTCCTGCTGTGGTGCATCTGCAAAGACACTGGAAACTTCCTAGAACCATGTCAAGTGACCATTTTCACACATGAACCGACAGCAGGATTGTGAACTGCTGCTGAACTACAGTCAGGTCTGAGTTTGCCCTCATCCAATGCCCATAAATACGACCTCCCAACAGAGTAATGGACAGTTATCACGAATTGTGGCTTATATTTCATCCTCTCTCTTGCCCAAGGTACAGAAACTTGTTTGTATGAATAAAGCTCCCTACCCCTTCCACACACTAACAAAACATGCATTACTAACTGAAGTATGAATATAACTAGGAATTAAATCTGTGGCTTTCCATGTATTTATAAGTCAGTAGCATAGTGGATCATATATCCAAATCATTAGGAACATCTTCCCTCTGATCCAAATCTAATCAAACTGGATGTTTACCAGATGCAAGAAAGGAACAGAATGTTGGGACTTGTATTGACAATCTACTATGTTCACCTGTTAATACTCAATAACTTAAAAAAACTCAAAAGGTGCCATTTTTATTCATTATTATAGTGATGCTGCGCTGCCAGTACTAATGGGGCCAAATATGGGCAAGAATTTAAAAGTGTAGGTATAGCTCCTAAAATAAGTTTCCCAATTAGGAGATATTTGATTATTTTTTAACTTGATTTTTTTTCCTACTTCATGTTGAAGAATTCAATACACATGAAGGAAAGAAGATTGTTTCTGTTTCAGGGTCCTGAAAATCATATTAATGCAGATCATGCAAAGAAGCCTTACAATTTTGGCTGTGTGGGCCACCCTCCTCAAAAGCCATCTGTCAATGCTGTATGGGCAGAGATGTCAGAGCACACCAATGTCTTCCGTTAGCAGAAAATGTGCAACATCTTTAAGGAGTTTACCAAGCTGATTATTTGTTGTTGTTGGTCCTGAAATTGTTCATGCATTCAAGCCAGGCCATTCTATTGGTATCATGCCTACCAACACCATCCAGTGTTGATCTGCTAGAGTAGGTTGGGTCAGAGGAGGGGGCCTTGAGCTACGTCTCAGGTACCACCCAGGCTACTCTATAGTCTTTGGGGAGCTGGCCAATCCTCCTGAAAGGACAATTTTGTGGCTGCATTAACCTTCCTTGTAAAGGGACCAATAATTTATATATTTTTTAATTACATCCTTTGCAGGAATTCAGGATGTTTTCACGACCTCGCTTCAAGAGCCAATCGTTCCCCTCAGAATTCTGGTCGGTTTCATCTCACTAGGTGTACCAGCCTCCAAACTTCCACTGGGCCCTTTTGAAACCAAAAAAGCAGGAACAGCCAATGTATGAAGTCCTCACCATCAGCAACCTTTCTATGTCTGTAGCCTTGTTGCAGGACAGTGGAAACTCTGTCCCCAAATAAGACCACTGAAAATCCTGTCAGTCCAGGATCTGGCATATATCGTCCCCACCATAGTTTGTAGCTACTCTGTTGGACTCCCACTGGAGTTAAAGCAAGAATCCACTGGGGGGCAGCCAAGTAATTCCAGGACCGTTGTCTCTTTGTGGTGTTCTAGTATGCATAGGACTAACATACACATTCAGCTATATACTCAGACGTAATATTTCTTCATCTTTTGATGTCCTTTTATCTCTGTAGCGATATCACAAGGCAACACATTTTCATGTATGCCACATGGGCAGGATGGATTATAAGTACTGGCATGGCCCTGTTGGGCCAAATAACCTGTTTCTGTGTTGTAAATAATATGCAACATTTCATATTCTCAGGAACCTTCTCACTGGTGGTGTGCAATGACAATAAAGACCCCAACTCCATCCACTTACCTGGTGCATTTTCTTACATTTTTGTTTCGATGCCACAATAGCCAATTACATAACAGCAAACTGGCTCACAAAACTTTCAGTACTTTACCAGTCTCCATTTGCAGGAAAAGGAGATAGAAAATGGAAGTCTAAGGCTGGCACTGGAGTAGTTGCATCCAATTTCAAGCCCCTAAGCAGTCTGGAGGAGCTATCATCAGATATCATGGGACACCAGCCCATTGAAGAGAGGCATGCAGATGGCCAATGCACTTTATTGACGATATCCTGATACTTGAAGTAGTCCCTTCTTTAGGTCGGTGTTTATTCTGCACTTTTGCAACCAACTTTTAAAAATATTCCAGTATTGATCTATATCCCTATGTGCCAAATGACCTCTTTACCTCAATCCAGAGATGGCTAATTCCTCCCCTTTCTAAAATCTGTCCTATCCCAACTTAATGCCCTTGTTTCTGCACTTCTTTGTCTCTAGTTGGATTTAAAACTTTATCGCATTGCGTCAAATTATAAAGAATATCCTATTCAAAAACAGGTCATTCGACCCAATCAGTCTATGCTAGTTTACATGCTCCATTTGAGCCTCCTTACTCATGTAACTCTATCAGCATAACCATCTTTCCCTTCTCCCACATAGACCTATCTATTCTCCCCTTAAATGCCACTATACTATTCACCTCAACTACTCCCTGTGGTAGTGAGTTCCACATTCTCACCACTCTCTGGGTATCTTCTGAAATTCCTATTTGATATTAAAGGATGATAACCATTAACTAACACAGAAAGCAGAGGAAAATTGACTTCAGTGTTTTTCAATTCATTCAAACTAAACCCTTCATAATTCTAAAATTCTGTATTTCATCTCCTCTTAACCTTTTCTTCTTCACTGGGTGTATAGTTCTGATGTCTCAAGTCTTAGCTTACACGTATCATTTCTCATCCTTGGCAGGATCCTGCTAAGTCTATGGCATAGGCTTTCAATGGCCTTTCTGCAATGTGATATCTAAAACAGTACATAACACTCTAATTGCGACCTCACTTATTTTTTATGCTTATACTCAATGGATGTTTCCTTATGTAAAAAAAAACAGCTTTTGGATTTTTAATGGATTTATCTACATGCACTTGCATTTTCAGTGAATTATATATCTGAGCCATTGGGTTTCTCTGTCCATTCACATTCTGTAGTGAAAATGAGCCACCCTGTTCTACTCTTGTCCATACGATTTGGGTCCATTTACCAAGTGTCTCAATAGAGTAAAAAGAAAGACTTGCATTTATGTAGTGCTTTTGAAAACCTCAGGACATACCAAAGAGCTTTACGGTCACTGAAGTGCTTTTTGTTGTAATGTTGGAAATTGAGCAGCCAATTTGCACTCAGCAAGCTCCCACAATATAATCATGACCAGATAATCTAATTTTGAGACGTTGATTGAGGGATAAATATTGGCCAGGACACCAGTTCTTCTTCAAAGTCATGCCATGCGATCTTTTGCATCCATCTAAGACAGCAGGCAAGGCCTTAGTTTAACATCTCACCTGAAAGATGCCACCTCTTACAATGCAGTGATGTATCAAACTCTTGGCTTCAAATATCTGGATTGGGACTTGAACCTCAATCTTCTGACTAGGAAGCATGAGTGCTACAAACTGAACGAAGCCAACAGAACACTAGCTAACTCATCACAACACAAGGATTGCCTTATGTAGCTTATTGATAGCTTTTGATGCTCTTCAGTACATGCACAAGGTAGATGATCCACAAATCACAATGATAGAATTAGATCAGGTCACAGGATGGTATTAAACATTAAAGTGTCCAGACCAATAGTTTATCAATTACCAAAAATACTTGGTGCACTACATTCCACAGAAAGACTTCACCCTGATTCCCCTGTGATTTTGCTATGGGTTTCTAATCTATCACTGATGGAGAGAAATAAGAAAGGGAGTTACCCTAACCACTTCTCACCACAGACAGGAGGTCACATACAAAGTAGTATTAATGCAAGACTAATAATGTACCCATACCACTGTTTCAATGGTGAATGGTGTGTGCTGCGACCTCTATCACCTAGAAGGAAGAGGGCAGCAGATACATGGGAATACTACCACCTGAAAGTTCCTCTTTAAGTCACGCATCATCCTGACTTGGAATTTTCTTGCCATTCCTTCACAGTCATTGGGTCAAAATCCTGGAACTCCCTTCCTAACAGCACTGTAGGAGTACTAACACCAGGTGGACTGCAGCGGTTCAAGAAGGCAGCTCATTACCACCTTTTCAAAGACAATTAGTGTTGGGCAATAGATGCTGGCCTTGCCAGTAACGTTCACATCCTATGAAGGATATAAAATGAGGAAATGTATTTTTTTTTAAATCACAAGACTTTCACACAGATACCAACAAATGCTTCAAAATAATACAGTACTAGGTAGAAGGGTGAATCAAACTGATGTAGTTCTGCTTTTTTACCAATAGGTGCTACTATTGTTCTTTGATTTACAATTTACAGACATTTCATTAACATTTTCTGTGTTATAAAATTGTATGTTTGTTTATTTAATAAAATGAAGCTAGTTACAAATAATGTATTGGATTGTCTCCTTTTCAATTAATACTGCATCTTGATATGTAATAAAACATCATTTTAGAAACCACTTTCTACATTTTCTGAGAACAAACCAGCCTTTAACCTAACAACAAACAATATTACAATTTTCACAGGTTAAAATGTGAATGCCAAATCAGCTATCCCTTAAATAATTGCATTGAAATTACTGTGTGTGCGGGTGGGGGGGGGATCACACATGTGGAATGGCTAATTGGGAACAGCAGATTAAGCAAGAACAATTAATGCAAATAATTACTACGTTCCTTGCACATCTTGCACGTGAGCATAGGGAACAGTATGACTGAAATTAAGCAAGAATGAATAGACAGCAGCTCCTAAAAGACTATTTTTAATATTTTAGTGTGACCCTTCTACATGTAGCTTGCCCATGTCAAGCGATTCTATTTTGGGCACCTGCCTTGCCAGCAGTAGCCCTTAGGTAAGTGCTGGGGGAAAGGAAAACTGGAGGGGGAAGAGACTGTAAGCTAGCAGCTCACTCACCATTTCGGTGCAGCAATTCACTAGGCTAAATTCATGCCAGCCAAACCTGAAAAAAACAAGCCCAACACCTCCACCACTCAGAACAGCCCAGTTTCCCAGAAAGGCCCTTAAACTTATGCCCCTTATTAATATATGCAACATGCCTAACACCTGTTTCAGGCAGCAGCACCCAGATGCCTGAAAATTGGCTTGATCCAATATTGGGTCAGAGCAGACATTCTTGGGTCCAGGACATTAGTCCCTGAAAATAGTTTTCGTTGAGCCTGTTTTACTTTCACCAATTTCTACCCTCCCCCCACTATATACAAGAAGATTCAAGACTCTCAAGAAGCTGTCCCAGAGGAAGTCGAGGTGACAATGCTAAATCAGAAAGTCAAAGTCGCATAAGTTCTTGGAATCATTGCTATAGCTGTGGGTAATAAAATGAGCTCATTAGACTTTAATATATTCTATAGATGCTATCAAATGCTGTTAACATATTAGCTATATGAGTCTAAACATAAACTTAGCTCACCAATTTATCTCTGTCTCAAACATTGACTCTAACTTTTTTTATTCTTTCATGGGATATGGGCATAGCTGGACAAGCATTTATTACCCATCCCTAATTGCCCTTGAGAAGGTAGTGGTGAGTCACCTTCTTGAATCGCTGCAGTCCATGTGGGGTAGGAACTCCCATAGTGCTGTTAGGAAGGGAGTTCCAGGATTTTGACCCAGCGACAATGGAGGAGCGGTGACATAGTTCCAAGTCAGAATGGTGGTATGGCTTGGAGGGGTACCTGCAGGTGGCCATGTTCCATGCATCTGTTGCCTTGTCCTTCTAGGTGGGAGAGGTCATGAGTTTAGAAGGTGCTGTCAAAGGAGCCTTGGTGAGTTGCTGCAGTGCATCTTGTAGATAGCACACACTGCTGCCACTGTGCATCAGTGGTGGAGGGGGTGTCAATCAAGTGGGCTGCTTTAACCTGTATGGTGTGGAGCTTCTTGAGTATTGTTGAAGCTGCAATCATCAAGGCAAGTGGAGAGTATTCCATCACATTCCTGACTTGTTTCTTGCAGGTGGTGGACAGGCGTTGGGGAGTCAGGAGGTGAGTTATTCGCTGCAGAATTCCCAGCTGCTGACCTGCTCTTGTAGCCACAGATATGGCTGATCCAGTTCAGAATGTTGATAGTGAGGGATTCAGCGATGGTAATGCCATTGAATGTCAAGTGAAGATGGTTAGAGTCTCTTTTATTGGAGATGGTCATTGCCTGGCACTTGCATGGAGCGAATGTTACTTGCCACTTATCAGCCCGAGCCTGAAGGTTGACCAGGTCTTGCGGACTACTTCAGCACCTGAGGTACTGAATGGTACTGAATGTTGTGCAATCATCAGAGAACATCCCCGCTTCTGACCTTATGATGGAGGGAAGGTCATTGATGAAGCAGCTGAAGATGGTTGGGCCTAGGATACAACCCTGAGGAACTCCTGCAGTGATATCCTGGGACTGAGATAATTGACCTCCAACAATCACAACCATCTTCCTTTGTGCTAGATATGATTCCAACAAGTGGAGAGTTTCCCCACTTATTCCCATTGACTCCAGTTTTGCTAGGGCTCCTTGATGCCACACTCGTTCAAATGCTGCCTTGATGTCAAAGGCAGTCACTCTCACCTCACCTATTGAGTTCAGTTCCTTTGTCCATGTTTGAACCAAGGCTGTAGTGAGATCAGGAGCTGAGTGGCCCTGGTGGAATCCAAACGGAGTGTCAGTGAGCAGGTTATTGCTGAGTAAATGCCACTTGATGGCACTTACTTACACCCCTTTGCTGAAGATCGAGAGTAGACTGATGGGGTGGTAATTGGCCAGGTTGGATTTTTCCTGCTTTTTGTGGACAACACACCTAGGCAATTCTCCACATTGCTGGGTAGATTGCAATGTTGTAGATTTACTGGAACATCTTGGTTAAAGGCGCAGCAAGCCCTGGAGCACAAGTCTTCAGTCCTATTACCAGGATGTTGTCAGGGCCCACAGCCTTTGCAGTATTCAGTGCTTTCAGCCATTTCTTGATATCACATGGAGTGAATCTAATTGACTGAACTCTGACATCTGTGATGCTGGGGCCTCAGGTGGAGGCCGAGATGGATCATTCATTTAGCTCTTCTGGCTGAAGATGGTTGCAAATGCTTTAGCCTTGTCTATCAACTTATAATAAGGAAACTGTTTAATACTGAATTACTGTAACATAGCTTAACTGCCTTTGTAACATCCATTATTAAATCCAACAAATTATTTACCAAACAATGTGCATATTTAATGTTTATGAATTAAAGCTACTAATTGTAATTATGAGTTATCAATAAACAAATGTTAATTAAAGTTTTGGCTGCTCCTTCGATGATTTGGAAGAAGGAGCTAATTAATTCAATCAATGTCTTAAAGTATGTTAATAGAGGATTGGAACATGAATGTTAATATAATCCAAATATGTTGATATAAGACATTTTGGTGGGAAAACTTAGGCATCAAAACAGTGAATTTTTGGATAATCCTTTGATGATGCATTACAATGAAGAAGTCAAAGATGTTCCTTGATCAATTGTTCTCACAAGGTACTAAACCCAATGTTCTTACAGTGTATATCTCCTTGATTTGCAATAGAAGTTGGGTCCCCCTTTTGGAGGGGGAGGCAGTGGTATTTTCTGGACGGGCACAATGGCCTGCACCATTGAAGAGGAGGCTACAAAACTTTTCAAATACACATAGGGCACAGGAGCATTGTATACTTATATCCAAGATGGGAAGAGTCAGCATCATCTGGCTGATCACTTATGCCACTAAATGTGCCATGAATATTTCATCCAAGTATCAAAAATTTGCCCCTCATGAAGTCTTTCATCCCTGGTACCATTATAGTAAATCTCTCCAATACTCTCTCCAAGGCTTTGACATCCTTGTTAAAGTGTGGTGCACGATAATCCAAACTATCAGTATTTTATTAAAGTTTAGCATAGCTTCCTTGTTTTTGTATTCCTCCTTTTCAGGCACTCTTGGGGCATATGGGGCCTAGCAGCAATGGTCACCCTATTGTCAATGGCACCACCTGTGTTTAAGGAGACCCCCCACCACCCACCACCCCCAACCTTGCTGGGCCCTGCCTACCTACCCCTGGTGCCTCTAGACCTCACTTACCTGTCTTCAAGGGCAACAGCCGTTGATGCCTCCTCATCTTCCACATGCAGCCCCAGCAGTGGCCACTGTTGTGGTGGCACTGCTGAGGCTGTTGAGCTGCCAGTCCTCTGACTGGACCATCAGCTCTCGAGGGTGGGTTGCTAACCTACGAGGCAATCATTTATTTGGTTGCCACTGGCAAAATGTGATCCTGGGTCCCACCAAAGCAGGGTTTCCCACTTTCAACCCCAGTAGCGGGACCTCTGCTGCCTCCATAAAATTCAGTGCAAGGATCCTGTATGCCTTTACAACCACTTCAATTTGTCCTACCATCTTCAATGACGTGCACGTACATCCCCAGGTCTCACTGTCCCTGAACCCCTTTTAAAATTGTACAATTTAGATTACATTGCCTCTGCTCTTTCTTCCTACCTAAATGAATCACTTCACACTTCTCTGCTTTAAATTTAATCTAGCAAGTCTCTGTCCATTTTACCAGACTGATTTTATCCTTCTGAAATCTGTTACTATCCTCCTCACTCTTTATGACATTTCCAGATCTCAAGTATGAACTTTGAACAGTCAGTACTACTCTCTGTTTTTTTTGTCCTGTAGCCAGTTGTGTTTCCACACACCAACTGTCTCTTTTATTCCATGGGCTTCAGTTTTTCTAACAAACCTTTTTGTGGTGCCTCATAAGATATCCTTTTTAGTTCTTAGTCAGCCCACCCTTCCTTTGATTACTCTTTTACTATTTACCCACTAATCTACTTTCAGACACCTTCTTATTTCTTTTCTCTGTTCTCCATGTGCTTTTTGTCTTCAGCTTGGTTCTCTTTTGAATTATAAACGTGATCTTTATCATAACATTTCCTTTTTCTATTTCATTTTTATCTCTACATCTTTAGTCATTGAGAGAGATCTAGCTTTGGATTCTGTTCCTTTCCCTCCAGTCTGTGCGTGTCATGTCTGTCCCCAAACTCTCTCCTCTTTGAAGGACTCCCATTGCTCATTTAATGTTTTAACTGCCAATCTTTGATTCCAATTTATTTGGGCCAGTTCACTTTCCAACTCATTGAAATCAGCCATCCAGTATTTTCACAGTTGATTTTTTGTATGTCCTTTTTGCCTAACCATTTTAAACCTAATGATATTCAGCTCACTATTTCCCAAATGCTGTCCCACTGAAACATCAATGAGGTGTTCGCCCAATTTGCATTTGGTCTCCCCAGTGTACAGCGGCCCACACTGTGTGCAGCAAATACAGCAGACTAAATTGAAAGAAGTACAAGTAAATCACTGTTTCAGCTGGAAGGAGTATTTGGGCTTTGGACGGTGAGGAGAGAGGAGATGAAAGGGCAGGTGTTACATCTTCTGAACTTGCATTGTAAGGTGCCATGGAAAGGGGAGGGTGTGTTGTGAGTGAACACCTCTATTCAGTCGCAATGGTGACCCAGAACTTCTGTTGGCTTGCCATTTTAATTCTCCACCTTGCTCTCACACTAACCTTTGCCTCCTGCAGTGTTCCAAAGAAGGTCAATGTAAACTTGAGGAATAGCACCTCATTTTTTGATTAGGCAATTTACAGCCTTCTGGATTCAACATTGAGTTTAACAATTTCAGACTGAAACATCTGTCCCGATTTTATTTCATTTTCCTTGCAGGTTTTGGTTTTTGTCTCTTTTTCTCTTTTCCTTGGCTTTTGGATAGCAGCTGTTCATCATTCTGCCATTTATACCACCTCTGGACATACCTTTTGTTTTGCTACTCATCCCTTTGCCATTTCCTTTGGCCTTGCACCATCAACTCTTTTATCATTTAATTTCTCCTGTCTTTCACCCTATCACAAACATTCCCTTTGTTCTTTTTCCCACCGCCCTCTCTTGCACCTGCTTAAAAATTACTATATTCCTAATTTCTCTGAGTTTTGATGAAAGGTCATCAACATGAAACATAAATTTGTTTCTCAGAGATGCTGCCTGACTGCTGAGTATATCCAGCATTTTCTGTTTTTATTACTCTAAAGTTCTTGCACCTTTCTGCAATTTTCTTACAAATTTGCTCCTCTATGTCTTTCTCATGATTTGGTCTATGGTATAAAGCAAGAAGGAAGGTTTCAGGCTCAGAATTCTGCGGTGAGTAACTCACTTCCTGTGCTTGGGCCCCAGCTATTCACTATATATATCAATGATTCGGATGACAGAACCAAATGTAATATTTCCAAGTTTGCTGATAACACAAAACTAGGTGGGACTGTGAGTGGCGAGGAGGATGTTAAGAGGCTTCAAGGTAATTTAGACAAGTTGAGTGAGTGGGCAAATTCATGGCAGATGCAGTATAATGTGGATAAGTGTGAAGTTATCCACTTTGTTAGGAAAAACAGAATGACAGAGTATTATTTAAATGGTGATAGATTGGGAAATGTTGATGTACAAAGGGAACTGGGTGTCCTTGTATACCAATCACTGAAAGCAAGCGTGTAGGTGCAGCAAGCAGTTAAGAAGGCAAATGGTATGTTGGCTTTCATTGCAAGAGGACTTGAGTACAGGAGCAAGGATGTCTTACTGAAGCTGCACAGGGCCTTGGTGAGACCACACCTGGAGTATTGTGTGCAGTTTTGATCTCCCTACCTACGAAAGGATATACCTACCATGGAGGAAATGCAGCGAAAGTTCACCAGACTGATTCCTGGGATGGCAGGATTGTCATATGAGGAGAGATTGGGATGACTTGGCCTGAATTCACTGGAGTTTAGAAAAATGAGAGGGGATCTCATTGAAACGTATAAAATTCTGGCAGGGCTGGATAGACTGGGTGCAGGGATGATGTGTCCTCTGGCTGGTGGGTCTAGAATAAGGGGTCACAATCTCAGGATATGGAGTAAGGCATTTAGGACTAAGATGAGGAGAAGCTTCTTCACTCAGAGGGTTGGTGAACCAATAGAATTCTCTACTTCAGAGGGTTGTGGAGGCCAAATCACTGAATATATTTAAGAAGGAAATAGATAGATTTCTATACTATAAAGGCATCAAGAGGTATGGAGAGAGCTGGAATGTGGCTTTGATCACATTGAATAGTGGAGCCGGCTCGAAGGACCGAATGACCTACTCTTGCTCTTATTTTCTATGTTTCTGTTACCATGCTTTTGGCATTTACACACACGCACTCTAAATCTATCTTAGCCTGCTTCATCTTCTCCCTGTCTGATTCCTCCAATTTCAGAAGTACTCGTTATTATACAGTAATGGTGTTTCTCTGTGCATTTCTCTGTGCTCCTAATAACCCCTCGCCAATGCTACATCGTGGTACTTCTCCCTGTCAAATTAGTGTAAACCTTCTCCCAGTGCACTAGTTAGCTGCCCTGCAAAGACATTGGTCCTAACCCTGTCAAGTGCAACCGGTCCCTCCTGCCCCAGAGGTGGTCACAATGCCCCAGGTATCTAAAGCCCTCCCTCCAACACCATTTCTTCAGCCACACATTAATCTGTTTTATTGCTCCTATATTCAGTAGCACGCGGGAATGGTTTTAATCAAGAGATTACTACTCTGAAGGTACTGCTTTTTAACTTCCTAGCTCCTGAAATTCGGTAGAACTTCAACTCTTTCCTAGGTCATTGGTTCCAAAATGGACCATGATTTCTGGTGTTTCCCCTTACCCCTACAAAATGTTCTGCACCAGTTCAGCTCTCTCTCCCTGTGGAGAAGTACCTACCTACGATCCATCTGGCAAAATGCAAACAGCAATCCAGAAAGCTGCTTAGACAGTGGGTCTATATTAATTGGCACTGATAGAAGGCACTCTGGCAGAACAAAGTCTCAAAATTTAATTAATTACAGGCTTATCAATATCCCAAGGGCATGAAGACAAAATCCTGATTCAGTGTACTTCACTGGAATGTAATTATGCAAATAATACTAAGTGATAAAAATAAGGTGTTCAGCTATTAGAGAGTGAAACATTGCTGGTGATCTTTTAAGAAGGGTGAACGTTAGGCTTGTATTTATTCAATGTTCCACCAGACTGTCCTTCATCAGTGCCAAATGATACAGACCCACACCCCTTGACGTAACAACATGGCCCACCCAACACATTTTCATCAGTCTCTATTTTTCAATTAATATTGCCATTTTTCTGTCATTATTTCTACATTATAACTATTTGTCTCATGGCCTTCAGCAATTGGTAAACTGGTACAATTTGAGATGCCAACTGCTCTTTTCAGAATAAGGTAGGTATTAACAGATCTAATAAAACCACATGGAGTGGTTAAATCAAATAACATTGATGTGTTAATGGGAAGGCATGATGCATACACGAGGAAAATGGAATACAGTAAGTCCCTGTTTAAAGATACATCATTCAGCATCGTTCCATTTGAACATCACAGATATAATGTGGCTGGAATGCACACTTAGCATCAGGACTTCCTCTTTAGCATTGTTTCACCCCGGGGCCTACATAGGTTGGAATCGTCCGCTTTGGCGGTGGGTGTCATGGCAGGTGGCGGGGCTGGAATTCAGTGGGAGGGGCTAAAATTGGTTTCATGCTGGCGTGAAATCACAGCAGGATCATCCAATGATGTCCACCATGGTGGATCCCGAATCCCGCTGAAGGCTGGAGTGAACCCAATTTGCATCCCGCTAATTGGATGCAAAGTAAGGCCAGACCGGAATGGTTCCCCCACACCGGATTTACCATTACACCGGGAGGAAAACACACCAACCCAGAACACATCTGGACAGTCGGAACTTATCTTTAGGGCCTTGCTCAGATCGCAAAGAATATGCTGGAGGCCTACAGCTCCAAGACCCTGGAGGAACACGTGTATCTCATGCTTGGTGGATCCTCATGCACATGGCTCCGCCATGAAGCAGCGCATGAAGGTGGGAGGTCACCACTCCGACTTCACTAAGGCTTTGGAATTTCACAGACTTCGCCATGGGCTCACACCATCTTCCATGGTCTCTGTTGATGCTTCGATCCTGCTTCGGAACTTCACGGACTTCGCCATGGGCTGGTACAGATGATCGGCAAAGTGGGGTAGAGGAAGGTCTAGGTGTGAGTGAGAGAAGTCAGAATAGCGGGAGGTTTGTGGTTCGGGGGGGTGGGTGCAAAAGTGTCAGTGGAGGGATGAAGTTGCGGGTGTGGTGAAGGTGTCGGGGGCGTGAGGTTGGGGGGAGAGGTGAAGATGTTGGGACGGTGAGGTTGGAAGGGGGAAGGTGTACTGGAGAGGAGGGAATACTGGGGGAGAAGGAAGTACTGTGGAAAATGGTGCAACCGGGGAGGTGGGTGTAAGGGGGGGGGTGGAGAAAGATGTGAGGGAGGGAGTTAAAAGGGGGAAACCTGTGCAGGGGAAGGAGGGAGATCTGAGGGGGGGAAAGTGTCCGGGGGAGGAACGAGTAAGGATGGAAGAAGGAATAAGGGTGGAGGGGGGTTGTGGAGTGTCCAGTGAACATGCAAGGGGGGGTGTCTGTGGGGTCAATGACTGCCTCCTGGGGTGGGTACTCAGGGTGGGTGTGGTAAGAGGGAATGGTGTGTGTGAGAGGGGGCAGAGGGAGCCAGTAGGGTGCGTGGTTGGTGGGGTCATGGAGGCAAAAATGGACCTTGGGGATGGGAAGGAGGAGGTCGGGGAGGTCAGTGTGGATGGGGGTGAGATTATCATGAAGGTAAGGAACGTGCATGTTAATCTGGACATTTGCGAAGGAAAAGGGTTTGGGCTGTAGGGTAACAGTGGGGAGGTCGAAGGTGATGCCAGGGGATGGACTGTGTTGGGGGAAAAGACATGGGTGACTAGGTGAGGGGAAAGGATGGGAAGCTAAGGGGAGCTAACTTAATGACTAGTATGCTGTGCAAATGGAAAGTGAGCAAAGCCTCATGTTGGCCGGGCACAGTTGCTGCATGGGAGTGTGATCAGTGGGTGGGTGGAGATGCAGGTCTGCTCAGATGGACAACTGAAAGTGAACCCCAGCAGGCAGCACTGAAAATGCCTGGGACAGTGAGATGAATGTGATGGATGAAAGCTCCATGTGCATGGGCGAGTGCTCACACGAGGCTCTGAAAGGCTTTGTCACACACACACACACTTCTCCCTCCAGATTGACTCATGGTCCAGCTGCATGCAGTTGAACTGTTAGTTGGCGGAGGGGATGCAGGGGGAGGACTCGTGAAGCCTGTAAATGAAGCTGAAAGACAACATTACACATTATTCAGTAAAGTGAATATATTTTCAGATTATAAAGCGACAAGACGTATTCACCCATGCAATGACGTGTGATCATAATTTCTCAACTTTTCTAGGCCTACCACTTCTTCTAGGTGCTGCCCTGACATCTGCAGCAGGGGTGGAGACAACCTGTGTAATGGTTGGCCCTGTTGCCTCTGATGACTTTGGCATGTGTTCTCTGGAGAGCTGAGGCCTTGAGGATCTGGTTTGCTTTGGCTGCCCTCCTGCGAGCCAACTGCTCCCCCTGTGGTGACAGAGGACGGGATTGAGGGGATCACAGGCAAAGGGGACTCGGAGGGAGCAGACAGCCTCTGAGATTCCTGAGCAGATGACCCAGAGGTGTCCAGCTGCCACTCCTCCCTTTGGGTGCCTGAGGGCTCCAGCCTGAATCCTTGAGGGGAAAGAGCACTTGGAGGGATGTTGAGGTGCCCCACTTCCCCCTTGCTTTTCCACTGCAGGAACTCACTGATGGCTACCACGATGGACTGGAGGACCAGGGTCTCCATAGTGTCCGACATCCTTCCCATGGAGACCTCCATGTACGCACATGTGGGCACCACTTCATCAGAGAGCAGGCAGATGCATTCCTCCAACTCTTGTGCCACTCTCTTGAGTGCTTTCAACAGCTCTGCGTGATGTTCCGCTGCTTTCTGCTGACTCTCCACAATGAGTTGGAAGGCCGAATGCAGAGGCTCTTCATCTGACTTGGGCCTTTCAGATGCCTCTTCCCCAGCAGTCCTCCGAGTGCCAGGAAGTTCGGCTGAACCTGCCTCCTCCTGCTGCGGACATGTGTGCTTATGGTGACCACCAGATTGTGAATCCGAGCTTGCTCTAGATCTAGGTCCCACTGAGGTATGTATCCCTGTGCTTGTGGAGGGTGTGAGTAAGCGCTGTGACAGGTATTCCAGGCTGCTTATTTCCAGCTCTTCAATGGAGGAGTTGTCCTCTGCGCTGGAGGCAGAGCTCCCTGCAGAGATAATTAGTGCATGGCAGCAAAGTCAAAAGCAGGAGAGAGCACACACAGTTGCATTGAGACAGGGATGAACTGGTGCAGGATCCTCATGTGGGTGTTCACCACTGACCTCACCATCGCCACAATCATGGTCCACGTCCTCACCAATCAGCGCAATGGCACTCTCCTCAAAGTGAGTAAGGGGCCTAATGTTGGCCACTTCACCCCTGGTCTGGGACCTCTCCTTCCTGTTGTGAGCCAGCTTCTGCATGAAAACAGATGGAAAGAGTGTGAGCAGGAGGCATGCCACAGCAGATAAGGTTGCGTGGAATGTTTGGTGAGCGAAGCCATGGGCTGGATGAGGACGTGAGTTCCAGAGGATATAAGCCTGATGGAAATGTGAGGGTGTGTGTGTGAGAGAGTTGGTGGTGTTGTCCCTTCAGGTGTGAGATCCCTTTGGAGGTGTGATGGGTTTAGGAGTGTGTGTTAAGAGTGATGAGTTGATTCACTTACACTGGTGGAACAGATGAGATCATTCAGCCTCTTCGTGCACTGGATGGCTGACTTCCCCTGTGCCCTGTCGGCGCTGAACGCTGCTGCTACCGCCTCCCAGGCCAGGTGGTGACTCTGGTGGACCTCCTGTGGCCAGAGTGGGGGTAGAGGAGTTCACGGCAGCCTTCCACTGTGTCCAGCGGCTGTCCCAGAGAGGCATCACTAAATTTGAAGGCTGAAGTCACTTTTGCTTTCGGGGCCGACTGTCGACCTGGAGCAGTCCTGGTCTGTAGACATGAAGTAGGCTGCGCTCTGGTGCACTTTAAATATGGCGCCCGGAGCGAGGAAGCACTGAGGTCATGGCGTGACGGGCAAATCCGAGCCCATCCGCCATTGATCCGATGTGTTTTCCATGAATGTGTTATTAATAAGGTGGGACATGCAGGGAAGCAGACCATATGGCGCAAAAACCCACCACGGCAGCTGGGGGATAAAACGTCGTTTCTCACAGCCACTACTGCACTTAGTACAATTGTGGGACAATTCCGCCCATAGCATCGCATGACCTGATCAGCACCATTTTGGAGCAAGTGTGAGGAGATGCCACTCCTCGCATTCGAATCAACAGTGACAAACTGGAGGAACAACACCTCATCTTCCAATTAGGCACTTTACAGCCTTCTGGACCTAACATTGTGTTCAACAACTTCAGATCATGAACTCTTTCCTCTATCCTCATCCCTTTTTGATCCCTTTTTTTCAAATATTTATTTTTTAAATTTTATATATATATATATTTATTCCCACCTAATTTTATTATTATCATTATTTTTTAAATTTATTTTCATATATTCATTTATATTCATTGTTTTATCCCCACCTTTTAGCCTATTTCAATCTATTTTCCCCACACCATCCCCTCCCCCCCCACCGCACCCCTCCACTAGGGCCATCTGTCACTTGCTACTCTTAATGTTGCCATTAGCACCTCCTTTTGCCACTATCACCACCGTCAACACCCCTTCAACCTTTTGTTTATGACATCTTTGGCAATCTCTCCTTTGCCTCCACCTATCACTGGCCTTCTATCCAGCTTCACCTGTCCCACCCCCCTTAAACAGCATATGTTTCACCGCATTTTTACCTCTCTTTAGTTCTGAAGAAGAGTCACATGGACTTGGAACGTTAACTTTGTCTTTACCTCTACAGATGCTGTCAGACCTGCTGAGTTTTTCTAGCAATTTTTGTTTTTGTTTCAGATTTCCAGCATCCACAGTATTTTGCTTTTATCTTAGTGAGCTGGACAGTCAGGGCAAGGGAGCTTCAAGGAGTGAAGCAGTGAGCAGGGTGGTTGGGGGAAAGTAGCAAGCAGGAGGGTCGGGGAGGGAAGCAGCAAGCGGAAGTGTCTGGGAAGAAAGCTGCGAGTGAAAAGTTCAGCAAGGGGGAGAGTCAGGGAGGGAAAGAGTGAGCAGAAGATCCAGGGAGTATGGCGGTCGGGGAGGGAAGTGGCGAACTGGAGAGTTGGGGTGCGGGAGAGTCAGGGAGGGAAGCGGAAAGTGGGAGGATTAGGGAGGGAAGCAGCAGGAGAGTCGGGGAGGGAAGCAGTGAGTGGAGTGCTCGGTGAGTGGGAGAGTCATGGTGGGCAGCGGGGAGCAGGAGTGTCTGTGAGTGGGAAGGTTGGGGAGGGAAGCGGCGAGCAGGATGGTGGCAAGCAGGATGTAAGTAGCAAGGATTTGCATATTTTCTTTATATTTTTAAATTTACTTTAAAAGTTATTTCATTTAGGAATGTACAGCATTTCAACTTAGAGTATAAAGTTTTAATGTTTTTTTCTGATAAGAAAACTCCTGCAAAACCTAATTTTACACTGGTTAAAATGGGAAAGCCTTATTCGCTTGACGTTTTCTCATTTAAAGTTGAACTTTTCAAGAACGCAGCTACAATGTTAAGTGAAGAATTATTGCTGAGTGTTTTGGGGACAGTTTGGGAATGAGTAATTGTAGTGGAAGGAGACTCGTGTGTACTATAAACACCTGCACAGACCAACTGAGTCAATTGGTCTATTTCTGTGCTGTATATTCTATGTAATTATCTGTGATTATAAAGCTCTGCTACATTCATGTGATCCTCCCCATCTATTTTTCCTATGTGTGCAACATCAAGACATCCTTTATGCCCTCTGCAGTAAGAAAAATATTCTGTCATTTTTGCCCAGATTTCCCCAAATTTCAGAATCTGCTGTAGCTGCAAATATTATAGACCCCAATACTTTCCCAAACATAACCAGTCTCCAAATAAAGATGTTGACAAAATAATATTGTGCTTCCTATCCCCTTTTAGATATTCAAGCACCTTACCAGGGTCTCTTGATCCAGCTGTTAGGAAGTCTGAGAGGTGTTGGGATCTTGTTATGCCATTTGTGAAGTTGATTGTCAACATCCTTTCTGTCTCACTCCAATAGTGTGACAAAAATTGAAACTCTTCCTTTGAGAAATTGGAGGTGCAAATCCACAACCTGTTGCCCAACATTTCAAAGGAGATTTATTGTGTGAACTTTATAAATGCAGTTATTATTATTTTAGAATTCAGTAGCACAGTGCATTCAAGTGACATTGAACTACACACATATCTGTCCTCTAATATTAAAACTATAATTATGTGAATGGGGGAATTTTTAATCTCCCAAAATGGGTGGGTTTGGGTCTGGTGAAAAGTAAAAATGTAAAAAATCTCAAAATCAAACCAAACCTGGCTCGAACCTGCCAGTTTTCAATTTTAACAGAAGCGTAACAGTGGCAGGCAACCAAACCCATTCCCAGTTGGGCCCCTCAGATATATTCTCTGTTCCAGCTTTAACACCGGCTGACCGGGTTTCCCGGCAACTAAAGAGAGAAGCACGGAATAGTCAAGTGCCTTTATAGCACTGCTTGTGGGACAGGAGAAGCAGGAGTGCTTCCTCCCAGCCCACTAAGAAAACCCATTAACCTCCTGAGCAATCGGAAAATCCACACTGCAAATCAATGCCCTCCCAGTATCCTTAAAGACCTTAAAGAGCTGCCTCCCCTGATCTCATCCTAGCTTCACCTTACATCCTCTACAAGCCGTTGTGACATTTTCCCATCCTCCTGCAATCTCCTCGACCCCTTCCACCATCTTCTCCCCTCAACCCCAATCTCTCCAGGCCTTCCATCAATATCCTTCCTGATACCTGATCTCTCTAAGCGCCCCCCCCCATCAACGCTGCCCCAAGTTCTGATCTTTCCCTCCCTCTTCTCCACTCCCCTGCTGCGGTCTGCTGCCACAGTCCTGCCCACTCGACAGCCAGTCACCCTCTCAATCCAGCTGGCTGTAGCCAGGAAAAGGAGCCCAAAAAAAGTACTAAGGTCCTGCCATTAAATTCAGCGGGATTTGAGGAAAACCCATTATTCTGGATTTACCTACCATAAAACTGCCTCCCTGCTCCCTCCCTGAAAAAAAATCTGCCTGAACATAATGTTTGTCAAATCCATTAGATCTCCTTGTTTGCATATTGCAAACATTCAGGTAGTCACTTGTACCTTTAATACAAGTTCAGAGCATTGCTATTTGAATAAACAATATAAGGAACTGTATCACCTTAGCATTTTTTCCAACCTGTAACATGAAATAAAACACATTGCGATAATCTATAGCTCACTTAATAAGCTTCATTTGACACAGAATAATGCAATTGGAATGCTAAATAAGTAAAACATGTATCCATGGAAACATGCCTCTTCCTGAAAATTACATTTATTATATTAGCTTCAAAAGGCAGTCTGCAATCTGCTCATTAGTGTTATTTTCTAAATGAGTACAGTACATCATGCTGTAAATGTAACTGAATTCAGATAAGACTAGAGGATCAATTTTACAATTTTTTAGAGCAAGTCAGCAGCACATATTGGGAAATATAAGGCATGAGACTGGCATCAGTAACACTACTGGCGCCATTTGGTGTCCAAAACGGCAGCCACAGTGCACATGCACAAATCTTTGGGATGAGTTGCACTGGATGCCACATTGGTGAAAGTGTTAGAATTAATGCAGTGAGGCTGCTGAAAATATACAGAGCAGGCAAATCATGCCAATCAGAGTGCAATGTTAGTTGATGCCAGTGCTGCCATTTGGAAGCTCAATCCTCTAGCCAATGACCTCTCTTAACCTTGTAGAGCTAAACACACATTCAGCAGCACAAAGGCCCCAACAGCTTGATTTAAGGAGACCATTAACTACTTACACGTTAGTTGTTACTTGATTCCTTCTAGCTGTTGCTTCAAATATTTGGTGATTCTATAATAATAAATTGCAAAATTCGACAGGTGACAGCTTGGCAAGTGATGAAGAACTTTTTGCTATCTTCAAGGCTTCTGCACAAGTTGCTGCCAGACATGGGTGCACCAGTAGCCATTCCCTTGGAATACACAATGATTCTGAGAATGAACAGAAGAGCAGGACAAGCTGCTGGGGGAGAGGGAGAGGGAGGGAGAGAAAGGCTCTCAGCAAAAGGCCATATTCACCCTGCAGGGCATTGAGGAAGCAATTTTCCAACCTGAACCTCAGCGCAGAACAATATGTCTGACATCTGCACTTCAGAAAGTACATCCTCTGTGACCACCCACTATAGACATAACTGGAACCTTAGAGCAGGGTGAGGATTCATTGCATGTGGCTCTGAAGGTGACCATAGCAATGAACGTTTCATGTGAATGATTATTAGCAACATCTCAAGTTTGCAATCCACCATTGCATGACAGAGGTTACTGACGTTCTCTATTCATCAAGAGCTAATTACATTTCATTGTTTCTTGCTGGTCAGAAGCAGGTGGATTGAGCACATGGCTTTGTAGGGTTGCAGGCTTCCCAGTGGCACAGGGTGCCATTGACCGCATACTCATCACTTTCCAGGTGCTGCATGTCAACTCTGCCCTATACCAGGACTGAAAAGAATGCCACTCAATCAACATCCAGTTGGTGTGTGACCATAGGCAGAAGATCATGCAAATCAATGCCCAGTATCCTGACAGCAGGCATGATGCATTCCTTCTGTAGCAGTCCATTATGCCAGCTGCATCTGAGTCACCCTGGAAAAGCAAGTGGTGGTTACTGGGTGAAAAGCGCTATCTCCTGAGCACATGGCTAATGATCTTGGTGTACTACCCATGACCCTGTGCGCAGCACGCATACAGTGAAAGCCAGGCTGCTGCACAAAATGTGATAAAGCAGATCATTGGCATGCTAAAACAAAGTTCCCACTGCCTGAACCATTCTGGAAGAGGCCTGCAGTTCTCAGAAGTGAGACTATCAAGACTCATGGCAGTCTGATGCATGCTGTACAATCTCACCATCATGAGGGGACTGCCCTTGCCATCAGCTAAAGATCAAGCAGGATAGAGCATGAAGTGGAGAAGGAAGAGGAGGAGGATCAAGAGCATGAGAAGGAAAAGGAGGAAGAGAAAAAAAGGAGGTCATGTTGTTCACGAAGAACTCATCTGAGTACCCACAACCAATTCTCACTCCTTGCCTTTCCCCTGCCACAGACCATCACAGCATCCAGATAGTCACAGTGCAAAAATAAGAGCTACCACAAAATAAACATCCCTCACTTTTCCCCATATTCCTGCAAACCTTTTCCCTTCAGGTGTGTATTCAATTCCCTTTTGAAAGCCACAATTGAATCTGCCTTCATCACACCCGCTGTTGCTTGGTAAAAATCCTGGAACTTCTTCTCTAACAGCAATGTGGGTGTATCTACACTACATAGACTGCAGAAGTTCAAGAAGGCAGCTCACCACCACCTCAAGGGCAAATAAGGATGAGCAATAAATGCTGGCCTAGCCAACAACGCCCACATCCCATGAATGAATTTTTTAAAACTCTCAGGCAATGCATTCAGTTCCTAGCTATTCATTGTGTAAAACATTTTGCCTCGTGTTGCTGTGGTTCTTTTACCAATTGGCTTAAATCAGTGTCCTCTGGTTCAACAATGGGAACAGCTTCTCCCTATCTATACTGGCTAGATCTCTGGTGATTTGAACACATCTATCAAATCTCCTCTCAACCTTCTCTTGTTTCAGGAGAACCACCCCAGCTTCTCTAAACTATCCACATGACTGAAGTCGCTCATCCCTGGAATCATTCTCATAAATTTTCTCTATGCCCTCTCCAATACCTTGGCTTTGGGGAGTGAGGAGGTGAGCTATGTGCCACAGGATTCTTAGTCTTTGACCTGTTCTTGTAGCTACAGTATTTACATGGCTGGCCCAGTTCAGTTTCTGGTCAATGGTAACCCTCAGGACGTTGATAACGCAGGATTCTGCAATGGTAATTCCACTCAATGTCGATGATTGGATTCTCTCTTGTTGGGGATGGTCATTGCCTGTCACTTGTGTGGTGCGAATGTTACTTGCAACTTGTTAGCCCAAGGCTGGATATTGTCCAGGTCCTGCTGCATTTGGGCACGGACTACTTCAGTATCTGAGGAGTCGCAAATCATGCTGAACATTGTGCATTCATCAGCGAACATCCCCACTTCTGACCTCATAATGAAAGGAAGGTCATTGATGAAGCAGCCCAAGAGCAACTCAAGAATGAATCAGAAGTCGAAAATTCTAAAGTTGATGCCCCAGTAATCAGATTGGATAATACAGAGGTGTTTGAAAATTTAGATATTAAGCAATATTAAGCTATCTTCCAGAAAACTGTCGAGGTGACTTACGAAAGCTGTTATAAACCCCTGATCATTTTGTGTGAATAGGCCAGGGGAAACATCTTTGACCATAGATTATGTTAATGTAGGGGATGCGTCACCTATAAAGTAACATCCTTACAGGTTAATCCAGAGAAGTTAGCCCAAGTAAGGGAAGAGATCAAGTTCAGGATGGAAAATGACATTATTGAATCGAGTCACAGGAACTGGAGTTCATCTATTGTAATGGTACCAAAACTAGATGGGTCACAGAGATTATGTATAGATTATCACAAAGTTAATGCAGTAGCAAAGGAGAATTCTTATCCAGTTCCACTGTTAGAAAACTGTATTGAGAAGGTTGGACAAGCAATGTTCATTACAAAAATTGATTTATTGAAGGGATTTTGGCAAGTTCCATTAACTGATCCAGTCAAAGAAAGATTGGCTTTTGTAAACCCGGATGGACTTTATCAATGCAAAGTCATGCCTTTCGGAATGAAAAAAGCACCATGCAGCAACTTTGCAAAGATTAACCAACAAGGTCATTGAAGGACTGTACCACTGTGTGGTATATATTGATGATTTCAGCCAGACCTGGGAGAAACATTTACAACATTTGAACGAATTGTCTGATCAGTTACCAAGAGTCAATTTGGTCATAAACTTGGCAAAAAGTGAATTTGCCAAAGCGAAAGTAACTTACTTGGGCTACAATGTGGGACAAGGCCAAGTAGCACCTGGAGAAGCAAAAGTAAGGGCGATTTTGGATTTTCCAGTGCTGAAGACAAAACAAGAGGTTTTGCGTTATATGGGCATGAGTGGATTCTATCGGAACTTTGCTCCAAATTGCAGCACTGTAGTGGCTCCCCTGACAAGATTGTTAAATAAAGGCAAGAAATTTGAGTGGACAAAGGAGTGTTAAAGTGCCGTTGACAGCTTGAAAGCTGTGCTGACTACCACACTGGTTTTGGCAGTGCCGAATTATGCTAAGTTGTTTAAACTGGCCGCCAGCAATGTGGGTGTTGGTGTGGTGTTATTACAGAAGGATGAAATGGGGATTGAACAGTCAGTTAGTTACTTTTCTTGGAAGTTGAATTCTTGCGATAAAAGTACTCAACAGTGGAAAAAGAGACTTTGAGTTTGGTTTGGTTCTACAACATTTTGAAATCTACATCCCTTAACAACTCTGCAGAGACTATTATTTATATGGACCATACTTCTAGCAAAATTTCATACCACGAATCTGTGACTGTTTCATTGGAGTTTAATGCTACAACCATATAATTTGAAAATTATTCATGTAGCAGGAAAATACAATATCTTGGCTGATGCCTTTTCAAGAGTTTAAATGTGAAAAAAATGAATGTCGTGATCAGAGTGGGCTTGTGTGAAATATAATTATTATTGAATAGCCAAGTATCATTGTATATTTGATGTCAATACCCTGTTACTGTTAGAGTAAGCTTTCTATAATTAATATAGAGATTAACAAGAGGGGATTGTTTAATAGAAAATGAAAACTCTTCTTAAAGATGTGTTTACATTTTTTTCTGCAGGGAGGTGTTAGGAACAATATATAATTTTTAAGTTGGAAATATATATATTTGTGTGTAAAAAAGGGTTTCCATTTCATGTAGGTTTGGTATGAGCTTTGGTGCCTAGAAATCTGAGTGAACCTGTGGCTGAAAGGTCAGTATTTTGGGCTTATATTTATATATTTTTAATAAGGTTTTACAACCCCTGAATTTAAAAAGATAGGTTAAAAATGGGTTAGAAGTTCAGTGATTTTGGAAAAAAAATACAAAGTAGAAAAAACTGGGCCAATGCCTAGCGACTGTAGTCAAATGACAGAGAGACACAAAGAAAGACAAGGGAGAGTTCAGTGTGTGTTAGAGAGTGAAGACAGGGATTTTCAGCTCTCTGAGAAAAGAAATACTACAAGGCTACTGGGAGACTGATTTAGGGAACTTGTGTTTGCTCTGTGGTTGTAGCATTAGTGAGTTTAGAGTACGGTTTTGAGTGTCTTGGGGAGAGATACAAGTTGGGTGAGAAGCATCAAGTGAATGTTCAAGAATTCACTGGAAGAAAATTGTTTGCAAATGTGCCAGTGCCAAGCAAGGTGCCTTTGTGTCAAGCTAGTGGTAACTCTTCACTGGTTTATGTGCCTCTAAAGATATTGCTGGGTAAAGAAATATTGGGAAATTGAATCATCTTCTTGGGCAGGATTTTGAGGTTGTTGGGCGAGCGCGGCTGGTTGGCCCGGGAGCAGCCAAGAAACGGGCCACTGCCCGCGATTGGCCCCTGACCGCGATTTCACGCTAGCGGGCCAATTAAGGCCTGCCCAGCGTGAAACATGGCTCCGCATTGGACAGGATGGGACAGGCAGGGGCAGGGGCCTGTCGGCCGCCAGGTCGTCATTGGACCCAGCGGCCAGTTTAAAAGTGGCGCAGGCAGTCCCTGGAAGGCTGCCATGGAAGGACGTCTGTTCAGCATTCTCAATGGATTCGAGTGCAGGTCAAATGGGCACTCGGTCCCCTGCTTTTCCAGTGACTGCCTCGCCGTCCTCCTGGAGGAGGTGGCTGCCAAGAGGGACACCCTTTTCCCTAGAGATGGGAGGAGGAGGCCACCAAGAAGACATGGAGGAGGTGGCAGCGCTGGTCAACAACCATGACGTGGTGCGGCGCACATGGGTGCAGTGTCAGAAGCAATTCAATGACATGCTGTGCTCAGGAAGGGTGAGTACCATGTCAGCATGGGTCAGTGTACAGAAATGTTAAGGTGTGGCCGTCCCCACTGCGGACCTCAGGGGTGCTGGAGTCTGAGTGCCAAATGTCAATAATGCTGGAGCTGGTCAAGTAGGTGAGCCCTGGCTGCTTGGGCTGAGTGCCTTGCGGCTCGAGGGCTATGACACGGATATGCCCTAGGAGGTGTTCCTCAGTTGGGATTGGCCAGGCTGCAATGGTGCTGCGGGTAGAGAGTGGACTAATCAATGCTCCTCTGACCTTTCAGGAGAAGTCAAGTCATAACCAGGACACGTACAAGTGGAGGGCAGCCCAACCTCCTGCTGCTCAGCAGGTTCGAGCAAGGCACCCTGGAGCCCTAGAGCTGACACGCTCCCCGTGCAACTGGATGTGGAGGGGCAGGGTGCCAGATGAAGGTAAGAGTGCAGTGCACAGAGGTGAGAGTTTCAGATTGTGCAACCATTCTAGCGTAGTGTCTTCACTGATGTGAGCCTCGAACATGGAGTCCCCATTGATCATTGGAAGACAATGGCACTGTGATTCAGATCTCCATTGTCTCACCAGGATGCCTGGTGTGCACAGTGACTGTGTCATGACTTTAACTAATGATATGTCCTTGTTCTCCTTTTTAGATCCACCAGCAGGTGTTCGCTCTTCAGACTCCGAAAGGCCAACCCTGACCCTGGAGGACCACTGAGCTTCTGTTGCACCTGCACCCACTCTCTGAAGTAGGCACCAGCGTGGATACCAGCACCTCGGTGGGCATTAGTTTGGCGGCTAATATCTTGGTGTACATTGGTGAGGTCACTTCACACTCGCTTGAGGTGCAGGCAGAGAGTGCTCTGGGCACCGGCAGTCGGAGAACGGCTGGTCACCAGGACGATGCTCAGTCAAAGGCAGATGATGAGCCTCTGCAGTCGTCCATTAGGCAGCAGATGCTGGATGTTCAGCGGGATGCGTGGGAGGATCTGGCGGAGATCCATGTGGGTATGCATGCCATGGTCTCTGTTATAGAGGAGTCCATGTGGAGCATCAGCACTGCGTTGACCTTCATGGCTGAGCGCACTGCCTCCTCCATTGAGAGAGTGGTGACTCTCATGGAGAGGCAGCTCCAGGAACAGAATCAGGGGTTTCGGGGGTTGCGCTCAGACCTGCAAGCCCTCACACAGGAACTGACCTCAGGTGGTCAGTGCCAGTGTGGGAGATGGATGATGCACCCAGTATCTCAGCTACATGCCCGTCCATCAGTGGTGCGGAGGGAGGTCCAGAGCGGCCTCACGTTGGTGCACGAGCTGCTTGTCGTCTCTGTGGGCTCCTCTCAGGGCGCTCTGGATGACGGCAGCAGCTCCTCCGCCCCTCTGCAGTAACCGTCATATCTGATGAGGCTGCACTGACTGGGGAGATGCCAGCCGTGGCACTGGCCGCTCCCTCCCAGTAGGTCCAGCACAGACTCCACTGGCCAGATAACGACCGCTAAGGTTATCAAGGCCAACAAGACAGCAGTGTCAGCAGGCTGTCTCCAATCCGGTGCCAGCGAGGAGGGGAGGCACCAATACGTAGCTCTTGTAAGTGTAAGTTAAAGGCACCATGAGCACAAGAGGGACAGGTCACAGGTGATTTTATTTTCATTTATGTTTACTTTATCTGTACTGGTTTGGGAATGAAGACCAGAGAATTTTATGTAAATAGTTTGGAATTGTCTAAATGAGATAAATTTTGTTTCTGTCGTCATGGCCTGAGTATGCTTCACCCTTTTATTTTATTGGTGCAGGGAATGCCAGTATGTAACGCTGGATGTGAGTGGCTCCAAACTTTATTCCACAGTTTTTTTTGGGTTCAAATGAAAGGGTCCTTTCAGACATCTGGGATGGAGGCGGCAGCCCTGGCATGCAGTTGAAGCTGATCTTTGGTAGCCTAGCTGAAGGAGCGCTGTATCAAGGCATCCCTGGTGTCCCTGCCTCCCTGGAAATTACCGAGGTCTGCCTCCATGCCCTCAGCGTTTTCCTCACCGTGCTCCTCTTCTGACTCACTACTAGATTCATCATCCATGGCCTGTGCAGCTGTGTCAAGATCCTCTTCCTCCAGTGGGGTCCCCCTTGTCAGTGCCAGATTGTGAAGAGCACAGCATGCAACCACTATCAGTGACACCTGCTCTGGGGGGTATTGTAGTACTCCCCCTGAACAGTCCAGGTATCAGAAGTGCGTCGTGAGAAGACCTATGGTCCTCTCTATCACTGCCATTATGGAGGAATGACTCATATTGTAACGCTTCTCTGTCTCTGTTCTTGGGTGGTGGAGAGGCGTCATGAGCCACCTCTTCAATGGATAGCCCTTGTCACCCACCAGCCATCCATCCAGTTGGGCTGAAACGCTGAAGAGCCTTGGAACCTGGGAGTGTCTCAGGATATAAGCATCATGGGAGCTGCAAAGGTACCCTGCACAGACTTACAGAATCTGCATCCTGTGGTTACACACAATCTGCACGTTCATGGAGTGGAAGCCCTTCCTGTTGATGAAGGCACCCGGCTGACCTGCTGGTGCCTTGATGGCCACATGTGTGCAGTCAATGGCACCCTGGATGTGGAGGAACCCAGCAATCATTGCAAAGCCTCTGGCTCACTCAGCCGGGCTGGCCTGGTCCGTATGGTAAAGAATAAAGGTCAGTTCCCAACTGAATAGAGCTTCTGTCACCAGCTTGACGCAACTGTGGACAGCTGATTGGGACATTCCACACAGATCCCCCACTGTCCCCTGGAAAGAGCTGGAGGCATAGACGTTGATGGCTGCTGTACCTTCAGAACCATTGGCATGGGATGTCCACCCACAAAGTCGGAGCTGATCTCAGGCCCAATCATCTGACAAGTGGAGGTCGTGGTCTCCCTCGAGAGGCGGAGCCTCTTTCGGCATTGCACCTCGAACGTATTGAGGTAGCTGTATCATTGCCTGTAAACTCTGGCAGCAGGATAGTGGTGTCTTCTGTGGCCCCTTCCGCCTTGGACTTCCTGCTGGCCCTGCGCCCCTTGTGCCTGTGCCTCTCCTCCCATAGGTGTCTCCCCTGGAAGCTGTATTGGGACACCTGGCCTCCTCTCCCTTCTGCTCCTCTCTTCCTCAGAGGAGGAGCTGTCACCAGCGGAGACCACAACCCCCATTACCAGAGTAATGGAAGGCTGTCTGATACCTGGTATGGTCCACAGTCTGAATCCTCCGAGGGCCTTGAAGATACCAATGAGTCCTGGAATGAAGCCTGGAAATGCTGCCAAGTACCAATAAGTCACCAGCAGCAAACTATCTACCAAACTCCTCACTACTCACACTGGCAATGCTACTGATCCTTTTATCCCTCCCTTGAATGAGGTTTTTGAAAATATCGGCTGGCTGCCTGCCTGTTTTGCTCGTGCGACGAGTGCACGGGCAATGAAAAATCGCCGTCAATTGGACTGTTAATGGCCTTAAGTGGCCTGTTAATTAATGGCGGACACGGCTCTGGCACCCACATGCACCCGCCAAGCGGAATAACGTGTGAGTGTGCGACGATGTTGGGATGCTTGCCTGACATCATCGCATGTCGCCGGACGTTTAATTCTGCCCCTTGTATTTATATTGAGGTCTTTCCAACCTTTTTGTCTGGTGTAATATAATTCATTTTTCTTGTTTAATAAATATATTTTTCTTGGTGTTAAAAGTTCCTCAGCAGACTTCTGTGAATTTGTTCAGTATCCTTCCTCCAATTTCTAATAGAATAGTATCTATCAAGCCAGGCTTCACTCTGGGATCTGACTTGTCCAGTAATAAAATCAGCTGGGATCATAACAGTACACATTTAGTACCTCAGCCATGCCCTCTACCTCCATACATAAATTCATTTTTTAGTCCCTAATTGGCCCAATAACCTTTATTATAACCAATATAGATCATGACCGCTGGCTGTTCACCCTCTCCTCTCTGATTGCTCTACAGTGGCATCCTTGATCCTGGAACTAGGGAGGCAACACCCAATCCTGCAACCGCACAAGCACCTGTCTGTTCCTCTAACTATAGAATCCGCTATCACTTTTGCTTTCCCAATCATCTTCCTGCTCTACAGTACAGCTAAGCTATCCATGAGGCCATGGACTTGATTTTGGCTGCACACTCCCCAGAGGAACTATCACTATCACCAGTATTCAAGAGTGAAAGTTGGTTGGAGAGTGAGCTGCACTCAGGGGACTCCTGCACCTCCTTCCTGATCCTTCTGAGCTGCCTGGCGGTCACGCATTCACTCTATGTCTGCATACCCTTAAACTGCAGGTGACCACGTCTAGAGACATGCTATCCACAAAATTCTCAGCCTTGCAGATGTATCCCTGTGATTCCAGATGCCACTTAAGCTCTGTAACCTGGAACTTCAGCTTCTTCAACTGACAATACATCCTGCACAAGTGGTTTTCCAGGACATGCCAAGTGTCCTGGAGTTCCCATGTGGAACAGGATGTGCATTGAACGGGGAATGATGTGCCCTGACATGTCTCTATTTACTGGACTACTAACTACATTTGTCAGAAATAAAACTTAAAATTTAAAAATAAGCTTTAGATTTAAAACCCGATTTAATTATTGTGGTTCATAATCTCAGAATTTAGATCCTTATCTCAATACTTACCCTCGATAGTGATCTTTGTTCCCTCGGGTTCTGCTACCTTTCTCTCTACACTGACTCTGACATCACTCTGATGTCATTCTTTCGATATGTGCCTGTGCTCCTGGTCACAAGCCTGCTCTGCTGCTGTATCTTTTATCCCACTCCACTCTCTCTCAGTTCCCACTCCTCTTTGAAAATTCGGCCACAGACTGCACTATCTCAGCATGGATAGCAGCACCCTGGGCTGACAGACTGACAGAGGGCACTGGTAGAATGTAGGGATGGGAGGGTAAATGCTACCTGGGAAGCCAGCAAGTTCATGCTCCATGGAGCTACCAACGCTCTCCCAGGGTGGAGCATCAGTAATCTTAGTAATCTGTTGAAGGACAGATTTCTGGATTGCTCTGAACCCTGCAAACCTAATTGCACAGCGCACGATCCACAGACATGATGGCAGCAGTCTGAGTTTTCATGGCAGCAAGCAGAACTTGCATGACTTCAACCTGAGTTTCTAAGGCAGCATTCAGACTTCACAACATCATAAGAAATAGGAGCAGGAGTAGGCCATTTGGCCCCTTAAGCCTGCTCTGCCATTCAATAAGATCATGGCTGATCTGATTGTGGCCTTAATTCCAATTTCCTGCCTGCCTCCATAACCCTGACTTCCTTTTCAATCAAAAATCTGTCTAACTCAGTCTTGAATATATTCAATGACCCAAATTCCATTGCTCTCTGTGGAAGAGAATCCCAAAGACTAATGACTCTCCAAGAGAAGAAATTCTTTCTCATCTCTGCCTTAAATAGGAGATCCCTTATTTTTAAACTGTGCCCCCTAGTTCTAGATTCCCCCACAAGGGGAAACATCCTCCCAGCATCCACTCTGTCAAACCTCTTAGAATCTTTTTGTTTCAATAAGATCACCAATGTGTATAGGCCCAATCTGCTCAACTGTTCCTGTTAAGACAACCCCGCCATTCCTGGAATCAACCTAGTGAACCTCCTCAGAACTACTTCCAATGCAAGTATATACTTCCCTAAAGTAAGGAGACTAAAACTGTACACAGTACTCTAGGTGAGATCTCACCAATACCCTGTACAGTTGGAGCAAAATCTCTCTTTTATGCTTCATCCCCTTGTAATAAAGGCCAAAATTCCATTTGCCTTCCTAATTACTTGCTGGACCTGCATTTAACTTTTTGACATTCATGTACTAGAACACCTAAGTCCCTCTATACTGCATCATTTTTTTTTTGAAAATATACTTTATTCATAAAATATCTGGAAGAACATTCCAAACCATTTCAAAATCACCATCACAAAAGTACAATCAGATTCAACTTTTACACATGTATCACAAGGTGTATTAATACAATCAATGAATGTTATAATCATTTCAATCTGGTCAATGCAGACAATCAGACAATGGGATTGGAGTTATCAACATACATCATGTTGCACTCTGAGGTGCTTCAATACAATTATAATGCAATTGGTATTCAATGCAGACATTCATTTTGAGCTGTGCAGCCCGAGGTGCTCTCAACAGTTCCCAACCCCTTGGTGCACTGTGGCAGAAAGGTCTTAGACAGCGACCTTTCCCATTAACCCTTTGCGGCGGCTGCCCCAAACTTTAGCGCGTCCCTCAGCACGTAGTCCTGGACTTTGGAATGTACCAATCTGCAACACTCGATCAGGGACAACTCATTGTGCTGGAAGACCAACAAGTTTCAGGCAGACCAAAGAGCATCTTTCCTCCAGCTGCAGTTGATGTTTGTCTCGGTGTGTGTCCCTGGGAACAGCCCATAGAGCACAGAGTCCTGTGTCACAGAACTGCTCGGGATGAACCTCGACAGAAACCACTGCATCTCTCTCCAGACCTTCTTTGCAAAGGCACAATCCACAAGGAGGTGAACAATGGTCTTGTCCCCACCACAGCCACCTCGAGGGCAACGTGCAGAGGGGGTGAGACTCCTGGCATGTTGGAAGGATCTGACGGGGAGGGCCTTTCTCACCACCAGCCAAGCTATGTCTTGGTGCTTGTTGGAAAATTCTGGCGATGAGGCATTCTGCCAAATGACTTTGACAATCTGCTCGGGGAACCATCCCACAGGATCCACCCTCTCCTTTTCCCTCAGGGCCTCTAAGACGTTATGTGCTGACCACTGCCTGATGGTCTTGTGGTCAAAGGTGCTTCTCTGCATAAATTTTTCCACAAGGGACAGGTGGTACGGCACAGTCCAACTACTTGGAGCGTTCCGCGGCAGCGTGGCCAGGCCCATCCTTCGCAACACTGGGGACAGGTAGAACCTCAGCAGGTAGTGACACTTGGTGTTTGCGTACCGCGGGTCTACGCACAGCTTGATGCAGCCGCGCACAAAGGTGGCCATCAGTATGTTGGGCAAGTTTTTTCCCACTTTATCTAGAGGCTTGTACATCGCGTCCCTGTGGACATGATCCATTTTCGACCTCCAGATAAAGCGAAGGATGGCTCAGGTGATCGCCATCGCGCAGGAGTCTGGAATGGGCCAGACCTGCGCCACGTACAGCAAACAACGAGAGTGCCTCACACCTGATGACCAGGTTCTTATCCGTAATTGAGAGGGAGCATCGCTCCCACATGCCCAGTTTTCTTTTCACCATAGACATTCGCTCCTTCCAGGTTCTAACACATGCCCTGGTCCCTCTGAACCATATTCCCAGCACCTTCAGGCCGTCAGCCCTGACGGTGAAGGGGACAAAGGATCGGTCAGCCCAGTTCCCAAATAACATGGCCTCGCCCTTCCCATGATTTACCTTGGCTCCCGAGGCCAGTTCAAACTGGTCGCAGATGTGGATCAGTCTGCATACCGACAGCGGATTCGAGCAGAAGACAGCGACATCGTCCATGTACAGGGAGGCTTTGACCTGTGTGCCTCCACTGCCTGGGATTGTCACTCCTCTTATGCCCGCATCCTTCCTGATGGACCCAGCAAAGGGTTCTATGCAACACACAAACAGGACAGGGGAGAGAGGGCAGCCCTGCCTGACTCCAGAATTAATAGGAAAGCTATCTGATTCCCACCCATTGATTGAGACTGCGCTACTGATGTTAGTGTAGAGCAGTTGTTTCCAATTGTGAATTCCCTCACCAAACCCCATTTTGGAGAGCACATCCACCATGTAGGTGTGTGATATTCTGTCAAAGGCCTTCTCCTGATCCAGGCTGATGAGGCAGGTGTCCACACATCTGTCCTGCACATAGGCAATCGTATCCCTGAGCAGCGCAAGGCTGTCAGAGATCTTCCTACCCGGCACAGTGCAGGTCTGGTCAGGGTGGATCACCAATTCCAGAGCGGACTTGACCCGACTGGCGATGACCTTGGCCAGAATCTTATAGTCCACATTCAATAATGAAATGGGTCGCCAATTTCTAATTTCCTCCCTTTCCCCCTTGTGCTTGTTGATGAGGGTGATGATTCTGACATACTGCCGGCCAGGAGCATACTCTCGTACACTTCTAGCAGGTCTGGGCCCATCCAGTCCCACAGAGCTGAATAGAACTCCACCGGCAAGCCATCACTTCTGGGAGTTTTACTCTCCTCGAAGGACTCAAGGGCCTCAGTCAGTTCGTCAGGAGTTAGTGGTTTGTCCAGGCTCTCCCGTGTACTGTTGTCTGAGACACCCGTGATAGAGGACAGGAAGGACTGGGAGGCCGCACTGTCTGTGAGCTTCACGTCATACAATCCGGCATAAAAGGATTTGCTGATCCTCAAAATGTTGGACTACGATGACTTTCCTGAGCCGTCTTCTTCCTTCAGGCTGCTGATCACAGAGCTCTCTCTGTGTACCTTGTGGAAGAAGAAATGTGATCACGTCTCATCCTGCTCCACGGAGCAGACTCTGGAACGGAAGATGATCTTGGAGGCCTCCGAGGCAAAGAGCGAGGCTTGCTGGCTCTTCACCTCTTGGAGTTCCTCCTTGACATCGACCCCCATCGACTGCAGCCACAGCAGGTTCTGCATATTTTTCTGGAGTCGGGACATTTCCTTCTGTTCCTTTCTAGCTTTCTGGGTGCCTTTCAGGATGAAAAACCTCCTGATGTTTCCCTTGATCGCTTCCCATCAGTGTATCAGGGACTCAAAGAGGGGTTTCACGGTTCTCCAACCTTTGTAATCCCTTTTGAGCTCCTCAATGTTCTCTGGGGTCAGCAGTTGCACATTTAGCTTCCGTGCCCCCCTGCCCACCCTCTGGTCTTCCTCTAAGTGACAGTCAGCCAGTAGGAGGCAGTGGTCAGAGAAGAACACCGGCTTGACGTCGGTAGATCTGACTGCAAACGCACGGGACACACACAGGAAGTTTATCCTGAAACGGATGGACCTGTCTGGCCATGACCAGGTGTATCTATGCTGTGCTCCATCTGCAGGGTTGCTGAAGACGTCGCACAGCTTGGCATCCCTTGCTGTTTCCATCAGGGATCTGGACGTAGCGTTCAATCTGCAGTCGGCCCTGCCAGATCGTCCAGCTGCATCGATGATGCAGTTGAAGTCATCACCCAGAATAACCGGCCTGGAGGTCACCAGCAGCAGTGGGAGCTGCTGAAAAACCGCCAGCCGCTCGGCCTTTTGTGCCAGGGTGTACACATTAATTAACCGGAGTGGAGCATTCTTGTACATTACGTCTGCTACAAGGAGGCGCCTGCCCACCACCTCCTGAACCTCGGAGATGGTGAAGTTGCCTCCCCGCAGCAGAATACCCAGGCTGGAGGAACGAGAGTCGTTTCCTCCCGATCAGATCGATGGCCCATGGGACCACCATCGTGACCACTGCCTGTAGGAGCTGAGGTGCGGTATCGCACACTCCTGCAGAAACAACAGGTCAGCTTTGACCTTGGCAAGGTAGTCCAAGGTCGCAACACATCAAGTAGTAGATTTAATGCTATGCACATTTATGGATATAATCTTTACACCCATTTTAAAGCATTTAGTCTCTTACCAAATGTGTTGTCTCTGAGAGTCCCAGACCTGTGGTCTGCTCTTGCATACCCATAGTGTTCACAAATTGCCTCACCTTGGATGGGCTGAGGAAACTGTCCTGAACCTCCCCATTGGAGATGTTCCGCTCAGGTGGCATCTGGGGGTTCATGCAGAGAACGGGATTTGAAATGTCCTCTGTTGGAGAAGCTTCTCCAATCCTCTCCCCCTCTGGGGTGTTACTGCTCCTGGCTTCCCGGAGCTGGGGTGCGCTGAGCACCTCACTGCTCCCAGATTCCTGGGGCTGGGGTGCGCTGAGCGCTTCACTGCTCCCAGATTCCTGGGGCTGGGGTGCGCTGGCCTCTTTGGGTTGTGGGCAAAGCTGGGGTGCGCTGGTCTCCTCATTGTCTCCAATGTTCTGGATTTCGGGTATCTCATCCTCCAAGTCCCTAGAGCTTTGCCGCTTTTTCTTCGTCCGAAGAGCAGCTGCCCTTGTCATCCGTGTTGGATGGGAGACGCCTCTTGCCACTTGTCTGGGAAGTGGCTTGGTCCCTTCTTAGCTCCTTCTTCCTTTTGGCTCTCTTCACCAGCTGCCACTCCTCCTGCTGATTTTCCACTGCTTCCTCCTCCTCCATTGATTCGCTCTCCTGAGGAGTGGGAGGTTCAGGGGGCAGTGCTGTTGATTGGCTCTCTGCTGCCTCAATCTTTTCCTCCACCTTGTCTCTCTCTGTGTCCTCCTTTGTCCCATTGTTCTCACTGGGGGCCATGGTGGTTG
The DNA here is from genome assembly GCF_017639515.1 of Carcharodon carcharias. Taxonomy (NCBI): domain Eukaryota; kingdom Metazoa; phylum Chordata; class Chondrichthyes; order Lamniformes; family Lamnidae; genus Carcharodon; species Carcharodon carcharias. The sequence goes on along the minus strand of NC_054477.1, from coordinate 60,378,928 downwards.
GAGTGTTGCAAGTGTCCTTGGTAGTACTGACATGAAGCATTTCTTCTGCTTCCCCCTCGTTGGCTTTGGCTGCCTGTGCATAAGTGACGCAGCGTTTGGGGCAGGTCCTGTAGAGGTGACCTGCCTCGCCACACAGGTTGCAGCACTTAGTCTGTTTGCTGTCCTTTGTCTGGTGCCCTTCCTGTTTGCAGTTCTTGCAGAGGGTGGCGCTGCAGTTGGCCGCCACATGACCAGACTTGCCGCATGAGCAACAAAGTTTGGGCTGCCCAGCATAGACAAGGTAGCCACGGCTTCCCCCGATAGCGAAGCTGGAAGGAGGGTGGAAGATGGCTCCCTTACCATCGGTCTTGAGCGTGATCTTAATCTGGCGTTTGCATGGCCAAACCCCAAAGGTGTCTCTAACCTCGGTGCAGCTCCCAACCTTGTCGACGTACCTGGCGAGGAAGATGAACACGTTGGCAGCAGGGACGTGGGGGTTGTAGAGATGCACCGTCACCACACGGTCCCGTGGCAACGGCAGAGCAAAGAGCTGCTCCACCATCAGGATCTTCATCTCTGGCTGGTCTCTCTTCTCCTCGAACACCTTCAGGAACTTGACGCAAGCTGCCACACGCTTGAAAGTCATGTCGAAACATCCAGCGCTGGGGAAGTCTTGCAGGGAGTAGATCTCCTCCGCTTCAAATCCATACACCTTCAACAGGATCCGCTTGATGAAGAATGCCCAATCCATGGGTGCTCCTCCTTCGCTGTCCTTCGCTGTCCTTCACCGTCAGCCGGGCGGTGTTAGGTACCCCATTGTATGGGGCTCGACTGGGTATAGCCATCGCTTCACGACTACAAATGATCTTAGCCAAAAGGCTGAGAAGTCTCTATACTGCAGCATTCTGTAGTCTCTCTCCATTTAAATGATATTCTGCTTTTCTATTCTTCTTGCCAAAGTGGACAACCTCACATTTTCCCACATCTGCCAATTTTTTCTCACTTATTTAGCTTACCTATATTCCTTTATAGACCCTTTGCATCCTCCTCACAATTCATTTTCTTGCCTATCTTTTTATCATCTGCAAATTCAACTACAATACAGTCTATCGCTTCATCCAAATCATTAACATAGATCATATAAAGGTGAGGCCCCAGCAATGATCCCTGTGAACAATGAATCACTGACCTCCTAGTTGCATCTCCATACACTGCACAGTTTAAGTTATTGATGTCCCCTGTGGAAGTTTGAAATAAACCTGAGGTAGAAAAGTTCAAGATTGTACAGACCTTGACTGCCACTGACAGAATCACCCTGTGTTGGAAGTGGTTTGTAGGTCAGATTTAAGCAGATGCATAATTCTGTCACTGCCTCCATAGTGAAGCAGACTAAACAGAGGTACTTTTCCACTGACATTCTTAGTTTGATGTGCCTGGGTCCAACTATGTGGAAAAAGGGCATGTATTAGCAGTTTTGCTACTGCATAAGTAAACCTGTGTGCATCCTTTCATTCTCTTGTTTCTCCCCTAAATGGTATG